>NC_083424.1:57903100-58213933 GCF_020745735.1 Hemiscyllium ocellatum | reverse complement strand
TAACCATACATTTAACCACATTAAACTGCATCTGCCATGCATCTGACCACTCACCTAATTTGTCCAGGTCACCCTGTAATCTCCTAACATCCTCATCACATTTCATCCTGTCACCCAGCTTAGTATCATCAGCAAATTTGTTAATGTTATTGCTAATACCATCTTCTATATCATTAGCATATATTGTAAAAAGCTGTGGTCCCAGCACTGATCCCTGCAGTACCCCACTGGTCACTGCCTGCCATTCTGAAATGGAGCCGTTTATCACTACTTTTTGTTTCCTATCAGTCAACCAACTTTCAATCCAAGTTAGTACTTTGCCCCCAATACCATACGTCCTAATTTTGCTCACTAACCTCCTATGTGGGACTTTATCAAAAGTTTTCTGAAAGTCCAGGTACACTACATCTACTGGATCTCCCTCGTCCATCTTCAGAGTTACATCCTCAAAAAATTCGAGAAGATTAGTCAAGCATGATTTCCCCTTCATAAATCCATGCTGACTTTGACCTAACCTGTTACTACTATCCAGATGTGTCGTAATTTCATCCTTTATAATAGACTCCAGCATCTTTCCCATCACTGAGGTCAGACTAACTGGTCTATGATTTCCTGTTTTCCCTCTCCCAACTTTCTTAAAAAGTGGTACAACATTAGCCACCCTCCAATCCGCAGGAACTGATCCCGAATCTATCGAACTCTGGAAAATAATCACCAACGCATCCACGATTTCTCAAGCCATCTCCTTCTGTACCCTGGGATATAGACCATCAGGCCCCGGGGACTTATCAACCTTCAGACCTAACAGTCTCTCCAACACCAATTCCTGGCAAATATAAATTCCCTTCAGTTCAGGTCCTTCACCCACTGTTACCTCTGGGAGATTGCTTGTGTCTTCCCCAGTGAAGTACCAATTCAATTCTTCTGCCATTTCTTTGTTCCCCATAATATATTCCCCTTTTTCTGTTTTCAAGGGCCAATTTTATTCTTAACCATTTTTTTGCCTTTCACATACCTAAAAAAACTTTTACTATCCTCCTTTATATTATTGGCCAGTTTACCTTCGTACCTCATTTTTTTCTCTGCGTATTTCCTTCTTAGTGACCCTCTGTTGCTCTTTAAAAGCTTCCCAGTCCTCCGTTTTCCCACTTATCTTTGCTATGTTATACTTTTTCTCTTTTAACTTTATATGTTTCTTAACTTCCCTCGTCAGTCACGGCCACCCATGCCTTCTCCTAGGATCTTTCTTCCTTTTTGGAATGAACTGATCCTGCATCTTCTGCATTATACACAGAAATATACACCATTGTTCCTCCACTGTCATCCCTGCTAAGGTATTGCACCGTTGAACTTTGGCCAGCTCCTCCCTCATAGCTCCATAGTTCCCTTTATTCAACAGAAATATTGTCACTTCCGATTGTACCCTCTCCCTCTCAAATTGCAGATTGAAGCTTATTGTATTCTGGTCACTACTTCCCAATGGCCCCTTCACTTCGAGGTCCCTGACCAATTCTGGACCAATTATGCCTTTTATGAGTTTATAAATGTCTATAAGGTCATCCCTCAGCCTCTTACACTCCGGGAGAAAAAGTCCCAGCCTATCCAGCCTCCCCTTATAACTCAAACCCTCCAGTTTTGCTATCATCTTTGTATATCTTTTCTGCACCTTTTCCAGTTTAATAACACCCTTCCTTATAGCAGGCTGACCAGAATTGTAGTCAGGACTGCAGACGTAGTTTTGTACAGCCCCAAAATGAGTACAGTAAAGTAGAGTAGCTTTTTTTGTCATTTCTACCATATACAACAATTACAATAAAAACAATAGAGGCAGGACCGAGGGTGCTACATGGTCAGCACAAACTAGGCAAAGTTTGTGCGAAGATTTGTAGCTCGGGTGCTTGTTGTAGTGGTTCTGTTCGCCGAGCTGGAAGTTTTTGTTGCAAACGTTTCATCCCCTGGCTAGGAGACATCATCAGTGCTCTGGAGCCTCCTGCGAAGCGCTTCTTTGATGTTTCTTCTGGCATTTATAGTGGTCTGTCCTTGCCGCTTCCGGGTGTCAGTTTCAGCTGTCCGCTGTAGTGATTGGTATATTGGGTCCAGGTCGATGTGTCTGTTGATGGAGTTTGTGGATGAATGCCATGCCTCTAGGAATTCCCTGGCTGTTCTCTGTCTGGCTTGCCCTATGATAGTAGTGTTTTCCCAGTCGAATTCATGTTGCTTGTTGTCTGAGTGTGTGGCTACTAGGGATAGCTGGTCGTGTCCTTTCGTGGCTAGTTGGTGTTCATGTATGCGGATTGTTAGCTGTCTTCCTGTTTGTCCTATAGGACACGACCAGCTATCCCTAGTAGCCACACACTCAGACAACAAGCAACATGAATTCGACTGGGAAAACACTACTATCATAGGGCAAGCCAGACAGAGAACAGCCAGGGAATTCCTAGAGGCATGGCATTCATCCACAAACTCCATCAACAGACACATCGACCTGGACCCAATATACCAATCACTACAGCGGACAGCTGAAACTGACACCCGGAAGCGGCAAGGACAGACCACTATAAATGCCAGAAGAAACATCAAAGAAGCGCTTCGCAGGAGGCTCTAGAGCACTGATGATGTCTCCTAGCCAGGGGACGAAACGTTTGCAACAAAAACTTCCAGCTCGGCGAACAGAACCACTACAACAAACTAGGCAATCGTACACAGCATAAAATGCGTAAGAAGTGCAAAACACGCAAGTGTAATAGAAGAATGATAAATAATAGACATTTTTCAGGCAGCAATTCCCAATTCCTTTGCTCTGACCAAGCATGCCAATCAACTTCTTCAACACCCTGTCTACCTGTGACACCACTTACATAACATACATGCAAGAACATAGAACAATACAGGCCCTTCGGTCCTCGATATTGCACTGACCTGTGAACTAATCTAAGCCCATCCTCCTACATTATCCCATCATTATCCATGTGCTTATCCAAGGATTGCTTAAATCTCCCTAATGTGACTGAGTTAATTACATTGGCAGGCGAGGTATTCCACACCCTTACCACTCTGAATAAAGAACCTGAGTTAAGACATCTGTCTTACATCTATCACCCTTCAATTTGCCCCCTCATACAAGCTGATGTCATCATCCTAGGAAAAAGACTTTCACTGTCTATCCTGTCTAATCCTCTGATCATCTTGTATGTCTCTATCAAATCCCCTCTTAGCCTTCTTCTTTCCAGTCAGAACAGACCCAAGTCTCTCAGCCCTTCCTCATAAGAGCTTCCCTCCAGACCAGGCAACATCCTGGTAAATCTCCTCTGCACCTTTTCCAATGCTTCCCCATTCTTCCTTAGTGGAGTGACCAGAACTATAAACAATATTCCAAGTGTGGCCGCACTAGCTTTTTGCACAGTTGCAGCATGACATTGTGGCTCCAGAACTCAATCACTCTACCAATTAAACCATATGTCTTTTTAATAGCACTATCAACCTAGGTTGCAACTTTCAGGGATCTATGTACATGAACTCCCAAGATCCCTCTGCACATCCACACCACCAAGAATCTTTCCATCAACCCAGTATCCTGCCTTCCTGTTATTCTTCCCAAAGTGAATCATCTCACATTTATCAGCATTGAACTCCATTTGCCACCTCTCAGCCCAATTCTGCAGTTTATCCAATTTCCCTGCAACCTGCAACATTCTTCCACACTGTCCACTACTCCACCGACTTTAATGTCATCTGAGAACTTACTAATCCATCCACCTATGCCTCTGTCTTAAGTCATTTATAAAAATAACAAACAGCAATGGTCCCAAAACAGATCCTTGTGGCACACCACTAGTAACCGGACTCCAAACTGAATATTTTCCATCAACCACCACTCGCTGCCTTCTTTCAGAAAGTCAGTTTCTAATCCAAACTGCTAAATCACCCTCAATTCCATGCCTCTGCATTTTCTCCAACAGCCTACCATATGGAACCTTATCAAAGGCTTTACCAGAATCCATGTATACCACGTCAACTGCCCTACCCTCATCTACATGCTTGGTCACCTTCTCAAAAACCTCAATGAAGTTTGTGAGACACAACCTGCCCTTGACACAACCATGTTGACTATCTACAATCAAATTATTGCTTGCAAGAGATTATAAATCGTATCTCTTATAATCCTTTCCAAAACTTTTCCTACAACAGACATAAGGCTCACTGGTCTATAATTACCTGGGTCAACGGGCGGCACGGTGGCACAGTGGTTAGCACTGCTGCCTCACAGCGCCTGAAGACCCGGGTTCAATTCCCGACTCAGGCGACTGACTGTGTGGAGTTTGCATGTTCTCCCCGTGTCTGCGTGGGTTTCCTCCGGGTGCTCTGGTTTCCTCCCACAGTCCAAAGATGTGCGGGTCAGGTGAATTGGCCATGCTAAATTGCCCGTAGTGTTAGGTAAGGGGTAATGTAGGGGTATGGGTGGGTTTCGCTTCGGCGGGTCGGTGTGGACTTGTTGGGCCGAAGGGCCTGTTTCCACACTGTAAGTCTAATCTAATCTAAAACTCTACTGCCCTTCTTGAACAAGGTCACAACATTTGCAATCCTCTAGTTCTCTGGTACTAAACCTGTAGACAATGACGATACAAAGATCAAAGCCAAAGGCTACAACACCTCCTCCCTAGTTCCCAGAGAATCCTCGGATAAATCCCATCCGGCCCAGAGAACTTGTCTACTTTCACTCCTTCTAGAATTGATAACACCTCTTCCTTACTAACCTCGATCCTTTCTAGTCTGATATCTCGTATCTCATTCTTCTCCTCTGCAATATTCTCCTTTTCCTGAGTGAAAACCGATGAGAAGTATTCGTTTAGCACATCTTCGATCTCCACAGGATCCACACACAACTTCCTACTTCTGTCTTTGACTGGCCCTATTCCTACCCTAGTCATCCTTTTATTCCTCACATACCAATAGGTCTGTCTGTTTGCAACACTCCCCAGGGCCCTACAGTTACCTGTGCCCTAGTTTGTCTTACTAAAATGCAACACCTTGTATTTATCTAAATTAAACTCCATCTGCCACTCCTTGGCACATTGGCCCAGTTGATCAAGATCTCATTGTACTCTTAACTATACTTTTTCACTATCCACTATATCATCAATCTGGTGTCATCAGCAAATTTACTCACTATGGCTGCTATGTATGGAGAAGGTTGACCAGCGTGACATTCTCATTTGTGACTTTCCAAATATGGGCACAATAAAAGAAAAGGAGTGAAATAGGATTGCAAGATACGGAGCTGAAAGCAAGGAGCAACCAGGAAGAATGGAGGTCTTATATTTTGAATAGAACTTCTTATAACCTAAGGACATCACAAAGTCCTTTACATTTGATCAAGTATTATTGGGAAATTATCACTTTCAGAATGTAGTAAATATGGCAACTTGTTATCACACAGTTTTTAGTCATAGAGACATGCAGCATGGAAACTGACCCTTCGGTCCAACCAGTCCATGCCGAACATGTCCCCAAATTAATTAAGTTCTCCCTGCCTGCGCTTGACCACCAGATGCCTGGAGGAAGAACGCCTCATCTTCCGCCTCTTCAACCCCAGGGTATCAATGTGGACTTCAACAGTTTCCTCATTTCCCCCTTCCCCACCTCACCCTAGTTCCAAACTTTCAGCTCAGCACTGTCCCCATGACTTGTCCGGACTTGTCCTACCTGCCTATCTCCTTTTCCACTTATCCACTCCACCCTCTCCTGCCTGACCTACCACCTTCATCCCCTCCCCCACTCACCTATTGTACTCTATGCTACTTTCTCCCCACCCCCACCCTCCTCTAGCTTATCTCTCCACGCTTCAGGCTCACTGCGTTTATTCCTGATGAAGGGCTTTTGACCGAAACGTCAATTTCGCTGCTCGTTGGATGCTGCCTGAACTGCTGTGCTCTTCCAGCACCACTGATCCACAATATCCCTCCAAACCTTTCCCATTTTTGAACTTATCCAATTGTCTTTTAGACATTGTAACTGTACCTGCATCCACCGCGTTCTCTGGCAGTTCATTCCACACACAAACCATTCGCTGTGTGAAAAGGTTTCCCTCATGTCTTTTTTAAATCTTTCTCCTTTCACGCCAAAAATATGCCCCTAATTTTGAACTCCCCCACCCTGGGAAAAGACCTTTCTCATCCTCTCATGATTTTATAAACCTCAATAATGTCATCCTTCAATCTCCTACATTCCAGTGAAAATAGTCCCAGCCTTTCCGGTCTATTTTTATAACTTAAATTCTCCATTTCTGGCAACACCCTGGTAAATCTTTTCTGAACCCTCTCCAGTTTAATAATATCCTTCCTATAATAGGGCAACCAGATCTTTACAGTATTCCAGAAAAGGCTTCATCAATGTCCTGTAGAACCTCAACATAATGTCCCAACTCCTATACTCAGGTCTGAGCAATGAAAGCAAGTGTACTAAACACCTTCTTAACCACTCTGTTTACCTGTGACACAAATTTCAAAGAATTATATACCTGAACCCTAAGATCCCTCTGTTCTACAAAACTACCAAGGGCCCTACCATTAATTACATCAGTCCTGTGCTTGATTATATCACCAAAATGTAATACCTCACATTTATCCAAATTAAACTCCATCAGCCACTCTTCAGCTCATTGACACAATTGATCAAGATTTCTTTATAATTGTAGATAACCTTCTTCACTGTCCACTATATGAGCAATTTGGTGTCATCCACAAACTTACTAACCGTGTCTCCTACATTCTCATCCAAATCATTTTATATGAGCAGATAATGGTTTGTAGTTGAGATTTGGGTTGTGGGATCATATTATCTCAGACACAAGGATATCTGACCTCTCTGATTTTGAAATAGTGCCATTGTTTTTTTTACATCCATCTGAGGGAACTGACCAGTCTTCAGTTTAATGCCTCAGTAAAATACAACACCTCACAACAGCGCAGCAATCCTCAGTATTCCACAGCATATCAGCTTAAATCACGTGCTCAATTCCTGGATTGGGGCTTGAATCCACACATTCTGACCCCTCGATAAGGAAGCTGACCACTGATCTGAAGTCGACTTATTCATGCACAGGCGGATCTTGGAGGGTTGGGGAAGGGGGGAGGTGGGCTGCGAGCAGCTGTCCTCAGATGGAGGGGTGAAATCAGGTGTGAATTCAAATCGGATCTTAGATTCTTCTTCCTACTTCCCGGTTCTAGCTTGCATCGACCTGACTGATGAATCTGGGAACTTAATGAATCTCAGCCTGCAACAAAACTCCCAGAAATTTGTCAACGAGATCCTGAAAGAACGTGAGAGATATATTCTCATCAAAGTGATTAGTGAGTAAATTCAGAGCCTGTTTAATGAGCATCATTTCAAATAATAGCCAATGACTTTCGGCTTCCTTGGCAAGACTGATAGAGTTCAACTATTTCCACTAGGAAACAGTCATGAAGCAAACTGTAAGTAATGGGCAGATTACCAGATAATGGCTTAACAATCATTATGAATCTGTGATTAAAATTCTACCTAAATGGTGTGAACTGTCAGGAATCCATATTCCAATTCAAAAGGACAGCCCCATTTCCCAAGACTGGTGGATCAGAGACAACGGATAATCAGTTAACCATTTTGAAATGAGATGACAAGAAATTCCAAGGACTAGTGACTCTCAAATTTTCCATCCCGATGAGCTGGGAATGTTCAGTCAAGAATGAGACTTTTGGACTCCAAAGGGACCAAGAGATTTAGGGATTTGAGAAGGTGGAGTTGATTGAAAATTGGCCATGATGTATTGAATGGTGGAACAGGCTCAAGAAACTCTGTGATCTGCTTCTGTTTCTTATGTCAGTTTGAGATGGGGCATGTTTATGCCAGTTGAAATGAATATATTTGGTGAGGGTGTATTTGATTATATTTATTACAAGCATACTAACTATAGCAGACAGAGGCCATTGACTTTTTTAAACCAAGAATCTATCTGCCCCCATCTTAAAAATATCAAATGGCACCATCTTGAGTTTCAAAGTCATGGAACCCTCGGAGAAAGAAAATTTCCCATTTCTATCCTAAACGTGTCCCTTCTAAACTGGTTCTGGACTCACCTATAAGAGGAAACATATATTCCGGATCCCCCTTGTCAAGTCAAATTTGTCCAACCTATCTTCATAAGACAGACCACTCATTCCAGGAAGCAATCTGGTAAACCTCCTTTGAACTGCCTCAAGATACTCAAGATGTAAGCTCGTCAGTGCTGTAAATAACTGAAGCATAATGTGTATGTTCAAATCTTCTCATAATCTTCACATTCCATTAGCCTTAATTGCTTGTTGTACCTGCATACTATTTATTTGTAACTCATGCATTGGAACATCTGCACTTCAGAGTTCTGCAGTCATTCTCCATTTAAGTTATATCCTAGCTTGTTCATTCTTCCAGTCAGTCATGGTTTCCCACTTCGAGCTTGCAATTTTTTTTGCCTACTCCCCACTCATTTTTACCTATATCCAACTGCAGTCTCTTCATTTTGTCTTTAGTGTCTTTGTGTCATCTGCAAACTTAGCTATTATGCCTCCACATCCTTGATCCAAATCATTGATACAAACCGTGTAAACAGCTAAGGTGCCTACACATACTGCAGGATGTGTGACTGGAGTCCTGCAATCCCACTCTGTTGTTTTGCTAGGTAGCCAATCATCTATCCATGCTGATATGTTACCCTATAACACCGTCAGCTCCTGCTTAGCACGATAACCTTTTATACCATGTCAAATGCTTTGTGAAAATCTAAGTGCAGTATATTTACATTATCACCTTGATCCACAGTGCCTGTTACTCTTTCAAAGAAATCTAATAAATTGATTAAACATGCCCCTTTCACAAAACCATGCTCACATTTCCTGATTATCGTCTTCTCAGCTATACTCAGCTGTACCCTTAAATAATTCTAGCATTTTCTCTATGACAGGCATCAAGCTATTGAACCTGGTTTCCTCCTTCTCTGAATACAGGAGTGATGTTTATGATTTATAAGTCTGATGAATCCTTCCCAGAATCTAGCAAATTTTGAAGAAGTCATAGAATCATAGAGGTGTACAGCACGGAAACAGACCCTTCGGTCCAACTCGTCCATGCTGACCAGATATCTGAACCTAATCTAGTCCCATTTGCCAGCACTTGGCCTGTATCCATCTAAACCCTTCCTATTCATTATCTATCCAGATGCCTTTTAACTGTTGCAATTATACCAACTTCCTCTGGCAGATCATTCCATATGTGCACCACCCTCTGCATGAAAACATTGCCCCTTAGGTCTCTTTTATATCTTTCCCCTCTCACTCTAAATCTATGTCCTCTGGTTCTGGACTCCCCCACCCCAGGATACTTACCCTATCCATGCCTCTCATGAATTTAGAAACTTCTGTAAGGTCACTCCTCAGCCTCCAATGCTCCAGGGAAAACAGCCCCAGCCTATTCAGCATTTCCCTATAGCTCAAATCCTCCAGACATGGCAACGTGGAAATCTTTTCTGAACCCTTTCAAGTTTTACAGCATCCTTCCGATAGGATATTCCAAAAGTGGCCTAACCACCATCCTGTACAGTCACAACATGACATCTCAAGACTCTGACCAATAAAGGAAAGCATACCAAACACCTTCTTCACTATCCTATCCACCTGCGACTCTACTTTCAAGGATCTATGAACCTGCACTCCAAGGTCTCTTTGTTCAGTAACATTCTCTAGGACCTTACCATTAAGTGTATAGGTCCTGCTCTGATTTGCTTTTCCAAAATGCAGCACATTATATTTATCTAAATTAAACTCCATCTGCCACTTCTCAGCCCATTGGCCTGTCTGATCAAGATCCCATTGTACTCTGAGGTAACCTTCTTCACTGTCCACTACACCTCCAATTTTGGTGGCATCTGCAAACTTACTAACTGTACATAAATGATGAAAAATAATGGACCCAGTACCAATCCTTGTGGCACTCCAGTCTGAAAAGCAACCCTCCACCACATCCTCTGTCCTCTATCTTTGAGCCAGTTCCGTATCCAAATGGCTAGTTCTCCTTGTATTCCATGAGACCTAACCTTGCTAAAAATGTGTTGCTGGAAAAGCGCAGCAGGTCAGGCAGCATCCAAGGAACAGGAAATTCGACGTTTCGGGCATAAGCCCTTCATCAGGAATGATGAAGGGCTTATGCCCAAATCGTCGAATTCCCTGTTCCTTGGATGCTGCCTGACCTGCTGCGCTTTTCCAGCAACACATTTTCAGCTTTGATCTCCAGCATCTGCAGACCTCACTTCCTCCACCTAACCTTGCTAACCTGTCTCCCATGGGGAACCTTATCAAATGCTTTACTGAAGTCCATGTAGATCACATCCACCACTCTGCCCTCTTCTTCGAAAAACTCAATCATGTTTGTGAAACATGATTTCTCACCCACGTTGTGATGTGCCACAAGGATCTGTTTGGGGACCACTGCTGTTTGTCATTTTTATAAATGACTTGGACGCAGGCATAGGTGGATGGGTTAGTAAGTTTGCAGATGACACTAAAGTCGGTGGAGTAGTGGACAGTGTGGAAGAATGTAGCAGGTTGCAGAGAGACATGGATAAACTGCAGAATTGGGCTGAGAGGTGGCAAATGGAGTTCAATACAGATAAATGTGAGGTGATTCACTTTGGGAAGAATAACAGGAGGCAGAAAACTGGGTCAATGGAAAGATTCTTGGTAGTGTGGATGTGCAGAGGGATTTTGGGGTCCATGTACATGGATCCCTGAAATTCGCCACCCAGGTTGATAGTGCTGTTAAGAAGGCATACGGTGTGTTAGGTTTTATTAGTAGAGGGATTGAGTTCCGGAGCCGTAATGTCATACTGCAACTATACAAAATGCTGGTGCGGCTGCGCTTGAATATAGTGTACAGTTCTGGTCGTCCCATTACAGGAAGGATGTGGAAGCATTGGAAAAGGTGCAGAGGAGATTTACCAGGATGTTGCCTGGTCTGGAGGGAAGGTCTTATGAGGAAAGGCTGAGAGACTTGGGTCTGTTCTCATTGGAAGGAAAAAGGCTAAGAGGAGATTTGATAGAGACATACAAGATGATCAGAGGATTAAATAGGGTAGACAGTGAAAGTCTTCCTTAGGATGATGACTTCAGCTTGTATGAGAGGGCTTCAAATTGAGGGGTGATAGATTTAAGACAGATGTAAGGTAGATTCTTTACTCGGAGAGTGGTAAAACATGGAATGCCCTACCTGCCAATGTAGTTAATTCAGCCACATTAGGGCCCTTTAAACAATCCTTGGATAAGCACATGAATGATGATGGGATAGTGTCGGGGGATGGGCTTAGATTAGTTCACAGGTAAGCGCAACATCAAAGGCCGAAGGGCCTGTTCTGCACTATATTGTTCTATGTTCAAAACTATGTTGACTATCCCTAATCAGTCCTTGCCTTTCGAAATACATGTAACACTGTTGTTCAGAATTCACTCTAACATCTTGCTCACCACTGAGGTCAGGCTCACCGGTCTATAGTTCCCCGGGCTTGCCCTTACCACCTTTCTTAAATAATGGTACCACATTAGCCAACCTCCAGTCTTGTGGCACCTCACCTATGACTATCGATGATGCAAATATCTCAGCAAGGGGCCTAGCAATCACTTTCCTAGCTTCCCACAGAGGACACCTGATTAGGCCCTGGGGGATTTATCTACCTTTATGCATTTCAAGACCTTCCTCCTCTGTAATATGGGTATTTTTTTAAGGTGTCACCATCCATTTCCCCACATTCTGTATATTCCATTTCCTTTTCCACAGTAAACACTGATGCATCTCCCCATCTCCCACGACACCACACAATGGCTGATCTTTGAGGGGCCCTATTTTCTCCCTAGTTACCCTTTTTTCTAAGTATTTGTAAAAACCATTTGGATTCTCCTTAACCCTGTTTGCTAAAGCTATCTTGTATCCCCTTTTTGCCCTCCTGATTTCCCTCTTAAATATACTCCTATTGCCTTTATACTCTTCTAAAGATTCACTTGATCCATCCTGTCTATACCTGACATATGCTTCCTTGATTTTCTTAACCAAACTCTCAACTTCTTTAGTCATTCAGCATTCCCTATGTCTACCAGCCTTTCCTTTCAACCGAACAGGAATACACAGTCTGTGGACTCTCGTTATCTCATTTCTGAAGGTTTTCCGTTTCCCAGCCGTGCCTTTACCTGCGAACATCTGCGCCCAATCGGCTTTTGAAAGTTTTTGCCTAATACCATCAAATGTAGCCTTCCTCCAATTTAGAACTTCAACTTTTAGATCTGGTCTATCCTTTTCCATCACTATTTTAAAACTAATAGAATTATGGTTGCTGGCCCCAAAGTGCTCCCCCACTGACACCTCAGTCACCTGCCCTTCCTTATTTCCCAAGAGTAGTTTTGCACTTTCCCTGGTACGTACCTCCACATACTGAGTCAGAAATTTTTCTTGTACACATTTAGCAAATTCCTCTCCATCTAAACCCTTAACACATGGCAGTCCCAGTCTGTGTTTGTAACCATCCTATTATTCTTACAGATAACTGAAATCTCCTTCCAAATTTGTTTCTTAATTTCCCGCTGAGTATTAGGGGGTCTATAATACAATTCCAGTATGGTGATCATCCGTTTCTTATTTCTCAGTTCCACCCAAATAACATCCCTGGATGTATTTCCGGGAATATCCTCCCTTAGCACAGCTGTAATGCTATCCCTTATCAAAAACACCACTCCCCCTCCTCTCTTACCTCCCTTTCTATCCTTCCGATAGCATGTGTATCCTGGAACATTAAGCTGCCAGTCCTGCCCATCCCTGAGCCAAGTTTCTGTAATTGCTATGAAATCCCAGTCCTATGTACCTCACCATGCCCTGAGTTCATCTGCCTTCCCTGTTAGGCCCCTTGCATTAAAATAAATGCGGTTTAAATTTATCAGTCCTACCTTCTTCTCTGCTTTGTCCCTGCCTGCCTTGACTGTTGACTCGCTTCTTTTCTCAACTGTATTAGTCTCAAATTGAACTCTTTCCTCACTATCTCCCAGGGTCCTCCCCGCGCGCCCCCCCCCCCCCCCCACCTTACTAGTTTAAATCCTCCTGAGCAGCTCTAGCAAATCTCCCTGCCAGTATATTAGTCCCCTTCCACATTAGGTGCTCCTTTTTAACTTCCTGCCTAACTTTCTGTATTCTCCCTTCAGAAACTCATCCTTTTCCCTTCCTATGTTGTTGGTTCCAATGTGTACTACGACCTCCTGCTGGTCCTTCTCCCCTCTGAGAACATCCTGCACCCTCTCTGAGACATCCTTGATCCTGGCACCAGAGAGGAAACATACCATTCTGATTTTTCGCTGCTGGCTGCAGAGACGTCTGTCTGTGCCTCTGTCTAGAGAGTCCCCTAACACAATTGACCAGTTGGAACCTGATGTACCCCTCATTACATTAGAGCCTGTCTTGATACTAGAAACTTGTCTGTTTGTGCTACATTCTCCTGAGAGTCTATCATCCATTTTCCAAAACAGCATACTTGTGTAAAATGGGAATAGCCACAGAAGACTCCTGCACTACCTGCCTCCCTCTCTTACCGTTCCTGGAGTTAACCCACCTATCTGACTGTATCTGTGGCTTTTCTCCCTTTCTATAACTGCCCTCCACACCCCCTTGCTCTTGTAAATTCCTTTTGCATTTAACGGTCGCTCCAACCAATCCATTCGATATGATAGAATTTGCAAGCAAAGATAGTTAATACAGATGTAACCGTCAGTAACATGTAAACTCTCTCTAAACTGCCATACCCGACAAGAAGAGCATATAGTGAAATAACACCATCTTATTGCTCTAAAAAAAACACTGCTCCAGGCTAACTTAACACTTATGGCTTATATTTTTGAAATTTAATCTTAATTGTTAGATGTGTATATTTCACAAAATATTTATTTTGCACATTTTAGAACAAGTTGATTCAGAGACCATCATCTATGAATCCATGTTGAAGAACATTGAGCGTTGTTATCCTGCAGTAGCAGGTGAGGGTTGATAAGAATGGGTACGACATGAGGGTTCACCCACTTCAAGAGGGTTTAGTAAATGGAGCTTATGCTAAAATGTCTGTTATCTTCTGTGTTCTCAGAGCAGCTGCACAAGTTGTCCAATCCCAAGGCCAAGGAGAAGAAAGAGCCAATACTGAAGAAATCCCGATCCACCAAAGAGGGTATTCCAAACACTTCATTCAAAACCAAACCTGCTTTGGGGATGAAGAAGAGTTCCAGCTTTACACAGAAAACTTCCTGAAACAAAAGAATCAAAACCAGACGTTATGGGCTGTGAACGACAGCTCCACAAACACAATCCACACCTGATTACACACTTTGATGGAGTGATTGGAAACGTTCATGCACCCAATCCCACTGAGTTCTTGGGATTAAAGCCAAGCTCATGAATATTTCTGTAGAATATACCCAAGCTCACCTGCATGTAAAAACAGTTCCCCTAAATGTGTATCAACAAGTGGTTTAGAAATGACAGATAAAGAGGTTAAACGTCTTCAGGAATATAGTGGGGAGTTATTTAATCTGGGCAGCATAATACTTTTAGGTATACAGTAACAGAGGAAACTCCAACCAGAGAGAACAGGCCAACAAGGTTTTCTGGGGACTCAGCAGAAACTTTATTTGTTCCAACAGTCCTGAGAGCTTTGAATAGTCACAGAAAGCGAAACAGGTTGAGGTTTTCTGTTAAATTTTAACAGGCTTTAACAAAATAGATTTGGAAGAAATGTTTCAACATAGCAGGAGAAAAACCAAAGCCACGAGCCAAAATAGTTACTATACAAAATCCAAAGGAGAAGTCAGGACTATACCAGAATATTGAATTCCTGGTCATAAGGGACAACTTACTGAAATGAATAACATAAAAGTATGTTTTTTTATTCTGTCACGGCGTCGCTGATTCAGCCAGTATTTATTGTCCAATCCTAAGTACTTAGAAGAGGGCAAGAATCAAGCATATCACTGTGGTTCTGGAGTCGCATGTTGGCCAGACCAGGTGAAGGTGGCAAGTTTCCTTCCCTAAAGAACATTAGTGAACCAGATTTTCCTTTAATGCAGGTATATTCTTATGAGAGTTGACAATCATTGATTAATAATGATCTTTATTAGACATTTGATTCCAGGTGCCTTGGTAGAAGTTGAATCTCTGTTGTCAGAACATTAGTCTGGAATTGTGGATTACTCATCCAGTGAGTTTAACCATTACACCACATCCAGCCCCAGTGTGATATGCTGACAGATGAGGTTTATATAAACTCTAAGAGCACGGGAAAACCTCTTGGTCCTCAGCAGGCTATTTCAGCACATCGTGCCTATGCCTTCCTGCTTGATCTATATAAATGTTATCACACATTTGTGCTTTTTTTTATTGTTACAATTGAAAATAAGAACTAGGAGTAGGTGTAGGTAATCAGCCCCTCAAGCACACTCCACCATTTGATCTCAATTTCACCTTCCTGACCACTCTCCATAATCTTTCAACTCGTTATTAATTAAAAATACCTATCTTCTTTGTCCCCTTCACTCGGGGTTCGTGAATTCTACAAATTCACCACCCTTCCAGAGAAGTAATTCCTCGTCACTTCTGTTTTAAATCTGTCATTCCTTTTGATAAAACTATGGCCTTTCATTCTAGATTGCTCAATGAGTGGAAACATCTTTTCTATGTCGAGCTTTTGCAACTTATTATATCTCAATTAAGTCTCCTCTCATTCTTTGAAACTCTAGCAGGTGTAGGCCTAAACTGTTCAATCTCTCCTAATAAGACCTCCAAGATTTCTGGAATCTCTGAACTGCGTCCAGTGCAACTACATCCCACCTCAACTAAGTGTCATAGGAGACAAACGATAGTGGCGGAATATTGCTTTTCGGAATGGAGGACAGTGACTAGTGGTGTTCCACAAGGATCGGTGCTGGGACCTCTGTTGTTCATGACCTACATAAAAGTTTGCAGATGATACAAACGTTGATGAAGTTGCAGATAGTGAGGAGGATTATCAGAGGATACAGCAGGATATAAATCTGTTGGAAGCATGGGCAGAAACATGGCAGATGGAATTTAATCCAGAAAAACGTGAGGTGATGCATTTGGAAGGTCAAGTACAGGTGGAAATTATACAATGAATGGCAGAACCCTTAGGAGTATTGATATGCAGAGGGATCTGGGTGTGCAAGTCCACACATCACTGAAGGAAACAGCACAGGTAGATAAGGTAGCAAAAAAGGCCTATGGCATACTTGCTGCAGCTTTATATAACTTTAGTTCGGCCACACTTGGAATATTGCATACAGTTCTGGTCACCACACTACAAGAAGGAGTGGATGCTTTGCAGTGGGGACAGAAAAGGTTTACCAGGATGCTGCCTGGTATGGGGGGTTTTAGCTATGAAGAACGCTGGGTTTGCTTGCACTGGAATGCAGGAGGTTGAGAGGTGACCCAGGAGAGCTTTATAGGATTGTGAATGACGTGGATAGAATGGAAAGTATGAGGCTTTTCCCCAGGGTGGAGGAGCCAATTACTAGGGGACACAGATCCAAGGTGCAAAGGGGCACGTTTTTACACGTGGGTGGTGAGTTCCTGGAAGGTGCTGCCAGAGGAGGTGGTGGAAGCAGACACAATAGCAGCGTTCAAGAAGCACCTGGAGAAATACATGAATAGGAAGGAAATAGAGGGCTATGGATCCTGAAAATGAGGACAGTTTTAGTTTGGAGGGGAAAATGTGTTGGTCCAGGCTTGGAGGGCCGAAAGGACTGTTCCTGTGCTGCATTGTTTTTTTGTTTGAAGGACATCCAGATCGCCTGCACCGAAACTCTGTGAAGTTTTTTCCATTTAGATAATACTTTGCCTTTCTATTCCTCTGAATGAAATGGATAACTTCAGACTTATCCGTGTTAAAATCCATCTGTCAAATTTACTTATCCATCCTTATCCATTTGTAAGTTTTTTATTCCTTCATTGCATCTTACTTTCCCACCTATTGTACTGTTACCTGCAAATTTGGGTATAGTACTTCCTATCCCTGCATCCAAATTCATATAGATTGTAAATAGGATTCAATCCTTGGGCCCTGACTGTGACATCCCACTGACACTTTGGCAACCAAAACAGACACTTTACTGCACCCCTGCCTTCTGTTGGTTACTCAATCTTCTAGCCAAGTTAATACACAAACCCAGTCCTATCTGAACTTATGTATGGCACCTTATCAAATGCTTTCTGGATGCCCAGATATGCTATATCTGCAGGATCCCCATTATCCAATTTGTTCATTACATCTTCGAAGAACTGTAGCAAATTAATCAAACATGATTTACTCTTCATAAAACCACGCTGACTGATGGATTGTGTTTTGACTTTTAAAATGCCCCAACCTGTTTTCTTACTGATTGATTCCATCAGTTTCCCACTGACAGATGTTAAATTGGTCAGTAGTTTCCTACTTTTTAGGTTAGATTCCCTACAGTATGGAAACAGACCCTTCAGCCCAATAAGTCCACACTGATCCTCCGAAGAGTAACCCATCCAGACCCATTTCCCTCTGACTAATGCAACTAACACTATGGCCAATTCACCTGACCTGCACATCTTTGGACTGTGGGAGGAAACCAAACCACGCAGACACAGGGAGAATGTGCAAACTCCACACAGTCAATTGCCCGAGGCTGGAATCGAATCTGGGACCCTGGTGCTGTGAGGTGCTGAACACTGAGCCACCGTGCCCTGTTTGAATAAGGCAATACATTAGCATCTTTTCCAATCCATTGGAGACTTTCTGAGAATTTTGCATCCTGACAATTGTGGAATATTATAACCAACAGATCCACTATTCTGCTGCCATTTCAGAATGCAATTCTGGGTGCCCGGTTATTGGATTTTATTAAACTAGAAAGAGTGCAAAACGATTACTGAGGCTGGAGGGTTTGAGTTTAAGAAGAGGCTCGATAGACTGGGACTTTTATTCCCAGGAATGTGGTGGGCTGAGGGGTGATTTTATTGAGTTTAACAAAATCATGAGGGTCATAGATAAGGTGAATTGCCTAGGTCCTAGCACCAGGATAGGAGATTCCAAATCTAGAGGCCATAGGTTCGAGGTGAGAGGGGAAAAATTTAAAAGGGACTTGAGAGGCAACTTTTTCACACGGGGTGATGCACAACTGGAACAAGCAGCCAGAAGAAGTGGTAGAGGCAGATGCAAGTACAGCATTTAACAGACATTTGTACAGATACTTGGTGGTATGAACCAGACCAAAGCTCCTCAAAATACATTCAGAAAATGGCCAAGACCCTAACTTTTTTGTATTTTAAAGATAATTGTAAGGCATTGCATTCCATTCCAGATTTGAAGCAAAATACACTTTATTTGTGCACTATAGTTAAAAATAAAATGAAAGAAAGAATAAAGAAAATAATTGGCTTAGATCTAACTGTATTGGAAAAGCTAACAGAAAAATAGATTATTTACTACTAACTCATAGTAAATAGTTAGTAGTAAATAATTATTTTACTACTAGTAACATGTTCCAGTAGGGTAGCTTCTATAAACAACATGGTGGCTCAGTGGTTAGCACTGCTGCCTTACAGCACTAGGATCCTGGGTTTGATTCCAGCCTTGGGCAACTGTCTGTGTGGAGATTGCATATTCTCCTCGTGTCTGTGTGGGTTTCCTCTGGGTGCTCTGGTTTCTTCCCACAGTCCAAAGATAAACAGGTCAGATGAATTGGCCATGCTAAACTGTGCATAGTGTTAGGTGCATTAGTCAGAGGGAGATGGGTCTGGGTGGGTTACTCTTCGGAGGGTCTGTGTGGAATGGTAGGGCCAAAGGGCCTGTTTCCACACTGTAAGGAATCTAAACATCCCCTTGACAAAGGCAAATTCAGAAAAACAACACTGTCTCATACGTAATTCCAGCAGCAGGAAGACAAACCTTAGTTTTTAACTGTAACCGAGAGAGAAAAAATGCTTCCACTTCTTTAAGACTCCAGCAGCAACTGGAAAAAATATTTAAAAACAAAATTGTGGTTCTGGGGGAGAGCTTGACTGCATCCATTCAGGTTACTTCTTTTGTTCCAACTTTAAAAAAACTAAGGCCTCACATACAGTTTACTCTAGTGGCTCTACATAAACTGCTTGTTACCTCTCCGAAAACACCAGGACAAAATACCTCTCTTAAAGACAGTATCATCACAATGGATAAGAAAGGGTTTGAAGAGATACCAGCCAAATGCAAGTAAATTGAACTAGTTCACTTTAGGAAACCTGGTTGGTATAGACACGTTAGGCCAAAGGGCCTGTTTCCATGCTGTATAACTCCGTGACTTCCTTTAAGACCCGAGGATAGAGGTTTTGCTCATACTTTTTCTGTGTTCATGGTCACTGTGTTAGGTTCCTCCCTTACTATTACCTGTTAGTATTGGGATGATTTCAGCATCTTCCATTGTAAAAACTGAGGCAAAATATTGATTTAGTGTCACTGCTGTTTCTGTGTTCTCCATTATGCCTCCCCACACTCAGGCTCATCTTCTAAAGAACTAACATTCAGTTTAGGTACTCTCTCCCTTTTGATATAGTTATAAAAACTCTTGCATTTTTTTCATTCATTAATTGGACCTGGGTGTCACTGTCTTGAGTCAGCATTTATTGGCTGTTTCTGGGTGTTCCTTGAGATGGTATGGTGAGCTGCCTTCTTATACTGCTACAAACCATTTAGTGTCGGTTGACCCAAAATGCCCTTGTTGAGGGAATTCCAAGATTTTGACCCATTGACAGTGGGAATATATCACCAAATGATATATTCCCTACCCGTGTCCTTCAGATAATCGAGGTTCCTCTGAGAATAGTGATATATTTCCAAGTTAGGATATTGTGTGGCTTGGAGGTAAACTTGGAAATAGTGGTGTTCCTATGTATCTATTGCCCTTGTCCTTCCAGATGAGCAGGGTTGTGGGTTTGGAGTGTGATGTTCAAGCATCATTCGCAAATTTCTTCAGTGCATCTTGTACATAAAACACACTCCTGCTACAGAGCACCAGTGGTGGAGAGAAGTCGAAATGCAGGTTTGTAAATGTGGTGCCAATCGAATGGGTGATTTTGATGATGTCAAGGCTTTTGGAGCTGCACTCATCCAGGCAAGTAGGAAATATTCCATCACACCTCAGCCTTGTGCCTGGTAGGCAGTGAGCTGGGGTTGGTGAGTCAGGAGGTAAGCTACTCACTGCAAGATTCCTAGGCCCTAACTGCACTTGTAGCCTCTGTATTTACAGAGGAACCTCAATTATCTGAAGGACACGGGGGTAGGGAATATATCATTTGGTTAATCAAATGCTGGATAACATAGTTAGCCAAACATTGGGACCTTGTGATCATGTCTGGATAATCCAAAATTCGGTTAATCGAATGCCAGATAATCAAGATTCCTCTGTACATGGTGAGACCATTTCTCAATGGTAACCCCCAGGATGTTGATGGCAGAGAACTTAGTGATTATAACGTCATTGTGTTATGGTTAAGATTTCCTTGTATTGGAGATAATCGTTACCTGACATTTGTATGACTCCAATGTTACTTGCCACGTACCAGCTCAAACCTGGATATTGTCCAGGTCTTGCTGCATTTGAACATGGGCTGCTTCAGTATGTGTGGAGTCACAAATAATACAATTGTTGGCAAACTTATGATAGAGGGAAGATCAATGATGAAAGAGCTGAAGATGGTTGGGCCTAGGATGCTACGCTGAGGAACTCCTGCAGAGATGTCCTGAAGCTGAAGATGATAACCACAGCCATTTTCCTATTTTCCAGTTATGACTCCAACCAGCAGAAAAGCTAAAAGCTAGGACAGACAGAGTCGTCATCTCTGGGTTGTTGCCGGTGCCACGTGACAGTGAGGCAAGGAATAGGGAGAGAGTGAACACGTGGCTGCAAGGATGGTGTAGGAGGGAGGGCTTCAGGTATTTGGACAATTGGACTGCATTCTGGGGAAGGTGGGACCTGTACAAACAGGACGGGTTGCACCTGAACCAGAAGGGCACCAATATCCTGGGGGTAGGTTTGCTAGCACTCTTTGGGGGGGGTTTAAACTAATTTGGCAGGGGGAATGGGATCCGGACTTGGTGGGTAGGTTAGCTGTTTTTCAGGATGTCCAAGAATGTAGGGAGGCTGTGGAGAAGGTAGCACTGACAGGGAATACTTGTGGACACAGAGATGGGCTCAAGTGTGCATACTTCGATGCAAGGAGTATCAGAAATAAGGCGGGTGAACTTAAGGCGTGGATCAGTACCTGGGACTACGATGTTGTGGCCATCACGGAAACGTGGATAGATGAGGGACAGGAATGGTTGTTGGAGGTTCCTGGTTACAGATGTTTCAGTAAGATTAGGGAGGGTGGTAAAAAAGGAGGGGGGGTGGCATTGCTAATTAGAAATGGTATAACAGCTGCAGAAAGGAAGTTTGAGGGGGATCTGCCTTTGGAGGTAGTATGGGCTGAAGTCAGAAATAGGAAAGGAGCAGTCACCTTGTTGGGTGTTTACTATAGGGCCCCCAATAGCAGCAGAGATGTGGAGAAACAGATTGGGAAACAGATTTTGGAAAGGTGAAGAAGCCACAGGGTCGTAGTCATGGGCAATTTCAACTTCCCAAATATTGATCGGAAGCTCTTTAGATCAAGTAGATTGGATGGGGCGGTGTTTGTGCAGTGTGTCCAGGAAGCCTTTCTAACTCAGTATGTAGATTGTCCGACCAGAGGGGAGGCCATATTGGATTTGGTGCTCGGTAACGAACCGGGACAAGTGATGGGCTTGTTAGTGGGTGAACATTTTGGTGATGGTGACCACAATTCTGTGACTTTCATCTTGGTTATGGAGGGAGATAGGTGCGTGCAACAGGGTAGATTTTACAATTGGGGGAAGGGTAAATACGATGCTGCAAGACAGGATCTGAGGAGCATAAATTGGGAGCATAGGCTGTCAGGGAAGGATGTCATTGAAATGTGGAACTTTTTCAAGGAACAGATACGACGTGCCCTTGATATGTATGTACCTGTCAGGCAGGAAAGAGAAGGTCGTGTGAGGGAACCATGGTTGACGAGGGAGGTTGAATGTCTTGTAAGGAGGAAGAAGGAGGCTTACATAAGGTTGAGAAGTAAGGTTCAGATAGAGTGTTGGAGGGATACAGGATAGCCAGGAGGTAGCTGAAGAAAGATATTAGGAGAGCTAAGAGAGGGCATGAAAAATCTTTGGCGGGTAGGACCAAGGCCTTTTATGCGTATGTGAGAAACATGAGAATGATGAGAACGAGGGTAGGTCCGATCAAGGACAGTAGTAGGAGACTGTGTATTGAGTCAGAAGAGATAGGAGAGGTCTTGAATGAGTACTTTTCTTCAGTATTTACGAATGAGAGGGACCGTATTGTTGAAGAGGAGAGTGTGAAACGGACTGGTAAGCTAGAAGAGATACTTGTTAGGAAGGAAGATGTGTTGGGCATTTTGAAAAACTTGAGGATAGACAAGTCCCCCGGGCTGACGGGATATATCCTAGGATTATGTGGGAAGCAAGAGAGGAAATTGCAGAGCCGTTGGCAATGAGCTTTTCATCTTCACTGTCAACGGGGGTGGTACCAGGGGACTGGAGAGTGGCGAATGTTGTGCCCTGTTCAAAAAAGGGAATAGGGATAACCCCGGGAATTATAGGCCAGTTAGTCTTACTTCTGTGGTAGGCAAAGTAATGGAAAGGATACTGAGGGATAGGATTTATGAGTATCTGGAAAGACACTGCTTGATTAGGGACAGCCAGCACGGATTTGTGAAGGGTAGGTCTTGCCTTACAAGTCTTATTGAATTCTTTGAGGAGGTGACCAAGGATGTAGATGAGGGTAGAGCAGTGAACGTAGTGTACATGGATTTTAGTAAGGCATTTGATAAGGTTCCCCATGGTAGGCTTATGCAGAGGGACATTGGAGTTCAGGTGTATGGTTCTCTGAAAGTGGAGTCACAGGCAGACAGGGCAGTGAAGAAGGCTTTTGGCACACTGGCCTTTATCAGTCAGGGAATTGAATACAGAAGTTGGTAAGTTGTGTTGCAGTTGTATGGGACATTGTGAGGCTACATTTGGAGTATTCTGTTCAGTTTTGGTCATCTTGCTTTAGGAAGAATGTTATTAAACTGGAAAGAGTGCAGAAGAAATTTACAAAGATGTTGCCAGGACTCAAGGGTCTGAGTTATAGGGAGAGGTTGGACAAGCTCGGACTTTCTTTAGAGTGTAGTAAACAGAGGGGGGTGGGGGGCGTTCTTCTATAAGTGTATAAGATCATGAGGCATGGATACAGTGATTGCACTCAGTCATTTCCCCAGGGTTGAGGATTCAAGCACTAGAGCGCATCAGTTTAAGGTTAGAAGGGAAAAAATACAAAGGAACCTGAGGGGCAACTTTTTTACAAAGATAGTGGTACACATATGGAATGAGCTGTCAGAGGAAGTAGTTTCTGGAAGATATGTTTACAATATTTAGAAGGCATTTGGACAAATACATGGATAAGTAAGATTTTGAAGGATATGGGCCAAGTGCAGGGAAATAGGGTTAGCATTGATCGATAGTTTGGTCGGCATGGACCAGTTTGAGCCAAAGGGCCTGTCTCCGTGCTGTAGGACTCTATGAGGTCAGGAGCTGAGTGGCCCTAGCAGATCCCAGACGGGTGTCACAGCATGTTAATGTTGAGTAAGTGCTGCTTGATCACACTGTTGATGACACCTTCTATCACTTATGATCAAAAGTAAACATAGGCAGTAATTGCCCAGGTTAGATTCGACTGATTTTGATGTACTGAACATACCTGGGCAATTTTCCAAATTGTCAGATGGATGCTAGTGTTGTAACTGTACTCGGACAGCTTGGCTGGGGTTGTAGCATGTTCAGGAATAGAATCTTTTTGCAATATCCTGCATGTTGTCAAGAACTATAGCCTTTGCCATATCCAGTGCCTTCAACTGTTTCTTGATATCTCATGGAGAATTGAATTGGCTGAAGACTGGCGTCAGTGATACTACAGACCTCTGGAGGAGGCTGAGATAGACATTCCACTCAGCACTTCTGTTTTTTTTCTTTTTTATCGTTTACCCCCCACACTACTGCTTAACTGCATTAGAGCTTATATTTTCCCCAGCACCCATGTTGTATGTGTGCAGATGTGAGACACAGTGAAAGACACAAGGTGCACAACTCTTTATTCAATTTACACCATCAGGAAGAAAGGAAACACCCAAGTGGCCAGTGACAAGCAGTGCCCTTCTTAGAGTACAGCTCTTCTGTTTAAGTTTGTTCTGAATACTTCAGCCTTAACCTTTGCCCTGGGCTTCTTTATCATTGAGGATGGAGAGATTTATGTCATTGCTACATCCTGTTAGTTGGTTAATTGTCCACCATCATTCACAACATGTGGCTATGGTCGGGCTGGAGATCTGATCCTCTACTTTAGGATTTGCATTGCTGCTTCCACTGTATGCCTAGTGCTATACCTGGCACGTCCTCCTGCACTCTCCATCGAACAGGTTTGATCCCCTGGTTTAATAGGAATGATCAAATGGGAAATATGCCAGACCCCGAGGTTGCAAATTGAAGCACAATTTTGTTGCTGACAGCCTAGAGTGCCTTGGATGCCTTTTGAGTTGCTAGATCTGTTTGAAGTTATTTAGCATTGATAGTGCCAAATGCCACAATGAAGAGTATTTTAATGAGAAGACAGGACTTCATCTCCACAAGAAATATGCAGTGGACATTGTTGCTGTAATGGATAGATGCATCTGAAGCAGATTGGATTTACCCTCTTGCTTCTTCCTTAACCATCCACCATAGGCTGAGTGGAGCAGCTGATCAGTGTGATCATCTGCTGAGCTGTTCTTGGTAGCAAACATTGAAATTCCCCACCCAGGTCATGTGGAATACTAATCTAATCGCTGAGTGTGTAATCAACAGTTTTCTTTGTCCATGTTTGACTTGATGCTATGAGACAATCCAGAATTAATGTTGAGGACTCCAAGGGCAACTCCCTCTTGACTATATACTACTTTGCCACCAACTGTCACATACCCAGTTTCATTTCTTCCTGGACTTTTAGCAATTGATACAACAGAGTGCCTTAGTAGGTCAGTTCAAAGGGCAATTAGTCACATGAAGGCCAGACTGGTAAGGATAGGAAATTTCCTTCCCTGAAGGACATTAATGAACTAACTAGATTTTGTCCCCTCCACCAAGTGGTTTCATGGTTATCATTAGACTCTGAATTTCACAATTTTTTATTGAATTAAATATTGACTTTCACCATCCATCATTTGAACTCAGGTCCGCAGAAAATTACTTGAGTTTCAGGATTAATAGTTTTGTTCTAATACCACCTGATCATTTGCATTCCCGGTGATATCCCTTTTTATATTTTGCCTAGCCTTCTTTCGTAAGTAACCTTTGCTTTTTTTAAAAAAAGCGAACCTCTAATGATCTTTAAAGTTTCAAATTCACTAGCCTTGGTAATTTACAATGTCTTTGTTTTGCCTTACCGTTAGCTTTAACTTTTTAACTGCCTTGCTTAACCATGGATGCTTTCTCTCCCTAACAACCTTCCTTCCTCTCTGGAATATATTCCCGTTAGGAGAAATTGAATATCGCCTTAAATGTTGAATCTGAATCCAGTGCTCTTTCAGATTGTGCTCTAGATTGGAAGCTTTGTTAATACAGCAGGTTATTTCAATAAACAAATCTGTTTTCTATGGTTACTGACTTCTGTCACTTACAGTTGAATAGTATTGTTTATACAATCAATTCTATCAAATTTTGTTCTCTGTACAGCAGAGAAAGATCAGCTTACAGTCTCTCTAGAATTGAATTATCTAAAGCAGACACAAGTAGCTGATGCTGGTTCGAGTTACCATAGCAACTGCACAGCAACCAGAGGCCCTTGCTACAAATATCAACACGCAGGAATCACCACCATCCAGCTTACAAAATAGAAGCAGAGTCCAATTACAAGAATATTTTATTCACATCCAGCAACTGTACATAACTGAACTCAATGAATTCATCAGAAGACTTCAACAGGATCATCATATTCCTGCCTTTCCTCTTCAAACTCCAGGCTTCCAACCAGCAGGTCTTCAAGACAAACCTATTTAAAAAAAAGAATTAAAAGAGAACGAGTCAGCAACAGCTGTTGGTTTAACCACAGATGGCCAATGTTCCCACCATTAACAAAAGCAGAGAGGGGGACCAAGTTCTCAATGAGAGCTGCAATTAGTAAACTTCAACTCTGCTGGATGTGAACGAGAACGTGAGAGCAATTTTTAAATAATTTAGCCTACATCTAGTTAGGGTCAGCACTCAGTCATAGTCATAGTCATAGTCATAGAGTAGCACAGCACAGAAACAGACCCTTTGATCGATGCCAACCGGATGTCCCAACCTAATCTAGTCCCATTTGCCAGCACTTGGCCCATTTCCCTCTAAACCCTTCCTGTTCATGTACCCATCTAGATGTCTTTTAAGTGTTGCAACTGTACCAGCCTCCTCCACTTCCTCTGGCAGCTCATTCTATACATGTACCAGCCTCCGTGAAAAAGTAACCCCTTATGTCCCTTTTATATCTTGCCTCTCTCACCCTAAACCTATGCCCACCAGTTCTGGTCTCCCCACCTCAAGAGGAAATTTTTTGAGGATGTAACTCCGAAGATCCAGTAGATGTAGTGTACCTGGTCTTTCAGAAAGCTTTTGATAAAGTCCCACATAGGAGGTTAGTGAGTAAAATTAGGGCGCCTGGTATTAGGGGCAAAGTACTAGATTGGATTGAAAATTGGTTGGCTGATAGGAAACAAAGGGTAGTGATAAACGGCTCCATTTCGGAATGGCAGGCAGTGACCAGTGGGATACCGCAGGGATCCGTGCTGGGACCACAGCTTTTTACAATATATATTAATGATATAGAAGATGGTATCAGCAATAACATTAGCAAATTTGCTGATGATACAAAGCTGGGTGGCAGGGTGAAATGTGATGAGGATGTTAGGAGAATACAGAGAGTGACCTGGACAAGTTAGTTGAGTGGGCAGATACATGGCAGGTGCAGTTTAATGTGGACAAATGTATGGTTATCCACTTTGGTGGAAAGAAAGGAAGGTAGATTACTGCCTCAATGGAATCAATTTAGGTAAAGGGGCAGTACAGAGAGATCTGGGTGTTCTTGTACACCAGTCAATGAAGGCAAGCATGCAGGTACAGCAGGTAGTGAAGGAGGCTAATAGCATGCTGGGCTTCATAACATGAGGAATTGAATATAGAAGCAAAGAGGTGCTTCTGCAGCTGTACAGGGCCCTGGTGAGACCATACCTGTGAGTACTGTGTGCAGTTCTGGTCTCCAAATTTGAGGAAAGACATTCTGGCTATTGAGGGAGTGCAGCGTAGGTTCACGAGGTCAATTCCTGGAATGGCGACATTGCCTTACACTGAAAGACTGAAGCAACTGGGCTTGTATACCCTTGAGTTTAGAAGACTGTGAGGGGATCTGATTGAGACATAAGATTATGAAAGGATTGGACACTCTGGCAGCAGGAAACATGTTTCCATTGATGGGCGAGTGCCGAACCAGAGGACACAGCTTAAAAATACGGGGTAGACCATTTAGGATAGAGATGAGGAGAAACTTCTTCACCCAGAGAGTTGTGGCTGTGTGGAATGCTCTGCCCCAGAGGGCAGTGGAGACCCAGTCTCTGGATTCATTTAAGAAAGAGTTGGATAGAGCTCTCAAAGATAGTGGAATCAAGGGTTATGGAGATAAGGCAGGAAGAGGATACTGATTAGGAACGATCAGCCATTGAATGGCGGTGCAGGCTCGAAGGGCTGAATGGCCTACTCCTGCACCTATTGTCTATTGATGTAGCAGCTGCCAATTCCAATGACAACTCTTATGCTCACTCCAGAAAAATAAATAAGGGCTCATTCGAGGTCCACGCTGGGCTCTCCTGTCACTGATACCATCCGAGCTCAGGTCAAGAGGTAAGTAAAGGTATAGAGAGAGAGGAAGAAAAGGAAAGCTATCAGAGCTCTATTCCAACACCATCTTGTGTGGCTGCATGTCACGCATGCACACCTTCACTCCCCCTTGCATGCAACCCCACTGGACTCCCCTCCCTGTCACCCCTCAGTCCCTCCTCACACCCCCAAATACACACACTTATTACAAATATAGTTAGCAGAAATTACTTCACATTTCTGCCTATGTTCATATTTAATCCCCAACATATAAAGAATCTACTTACCACTGCCTTAAAAATATCCCTACATTATAATATTTCAAGAAAGTTGTCTAGCACTGTGTGGTCACGTGAGGGTGCAGGAGGGGTGAAGCACAGTTCATGTCCCCAATGCAAGCCCATCCCATGAATCCTTCCCACTGGGGCACATATTTAAATTAAAACCAATGGCCATTAAGACTTTCCACACTTACCATATGATGATTTGCATTGCTTCAACACCTCATTGAATCCATCGCAGAGAGACAGGTCATGCTGGTTCTGGGCACACTCCAGGAATTGCTTCAGTTCAAACTGGCATGGCATGTTCTGCTGGGTTTGTGACTGGGTCGGAGGGGCAGCCAGTGGAGGCTCCTACAGAGAAACAGGCAAACAGCACTGACTAAAGGGCGACTATCACACTGCAGTGAACTCGTACCTTCTGAAGCAGTGTTACTGCTTCTCAAAGTGCCTGGTCACTGCATCGCCTTCCCTTTGTGTGTAATCCAAAAGAGTACACAAAACCAACTTGAACTTATGTAATGTATGTAAAGTATTGAAATAGTCCAAGGCCCTTCCTTAAAACCAAACAGCACGGAGAAGCAAAGAGGACAATAAAACTGGCAAAGACAATAGAATGGACATAACAATAGTCTGAGAAAACGTGGGTCATACAGATGGAATGGTTCTTATTTGGGACAAAGTATTCAGGCTAGAATCATGAAAGAGTTTTTTTTATAGATAGTTAATTAAGGAAAAGGGAGGAAATACTGAAAAGATCAGCTATGCTCAAATTGGAGCAGTCACCTGGCTTGGTCAGCTTATTTCCCAGGCTGCTAATGGGTGGGGTCATGTGTGAAGACTTCAGAAAGTAAAACAACTCAATAGTTTTCCTGGGATACTAAATGTCTTTGGGAAATGCTCAGATTCCTTATGCAGCAAGTTGTCAAGCACTGTGCCAAAAATCAGAACATGGTCCAGCAGAGTCAATCTAGTCTTAGAGGGAAAAGCTTGTCTGGACAAATTTATTTGGGCTCTTTGAGAATGTAACAAGCAGGCTAGGTAAAGGGAATAAGGAGGTGTGTTTGGATTTCGAAAAGGCATTTAATAAAGTGCCACATAAAAAGGCATTATACATGCAAAGACCTCATTGTATCAGGGTGATATACCATCATACCATCCTGATCAACAGGATAAGGAGGCTGGATAAACACGTCACTTTCAGGTCAGTTAACTAGTTAGTGGAGTGTTACAGGGATCACTGCAGGGATTGCCACTAAACTAACAATTTGGATGAAGATGCCAACTATAATCTAATCCAAATTGCTGATGACACTGTAACAGGTAGAATAAGGAGGGATGAGGAAGATACAAGCAGCCTCCAAAAAGGTTAACAATGAATTAAAGTGAGTGGGCAAACTTTTAGCAGATAATACAACACAGTGATAGAACATTACAGTGCAGTACAGGCCCTTCTGCCCTTGAATTTGCACCAACTGTGGAACCAATCTGAAGCCTAATCTACACTATTCCATTCTCATCCATATGTTTATCCAACGACCATTTAAATGCCCTTAAATTTGACAAGTCTGCTACTGTTGCAGGCAGTGTGTTCCATGCCCCTATTACTGAGTTAAGAAACTCCCTCTGACATATGTCCTATATCATCCTTCAATTTAAAGCTGGGTCCCCTCATCCTAGCCATCACCATCTGAGGAAAAAGGCTCTCACTATCCGATCCATCTAACCCTCTGATTATCTTGACTTGGAGTTGCTGGTGTTGGACTGGGGTGGACAAAGTTAAAAATCACAATACCAGGTTATAGTCCAACAGCTTTATTTGGAAGTATTAGCTTTTGGACCGCAGCTCCTTCATCAGGAGTATAAGACCATAAAATACAGAAATTGTAGCAAAGGTTTACAGTGTGATGTAACTGAAATCATATATTGAAAAAGACCCTGATTATTTGTTAAGTCTCTCATCTATTAGATTGGGCATATTGGTTTCAGTTCTTTCATAAATAAATTCAGAACTTTAAAATTACATTCTCAATTGAACTTTAACCATTGGTGTCATGTCAGCACTGATAATGCATTAAAGCTGTGAGGTGCCCTGTGTGAGACTGTCTTGTGTGCACACGGGGGAGGGGGATGGGGAGAAGTGTGTAAAGGGGTATAAGTCTGTAAGAGGGTGCGGGTGTGTGGGAGTGTATGTGAGAGTGTATGAGAGAGAGTCTGCATGAGTGCGCACACGAGCACCTCTGTCTGTGCGCATGCGTGTCCATGTGTAGTGCAGTGGGGTCACCTGTAGTGCGACATGAACCTAAGGTCCCAGTTGAGGCCATCCCCATGGGTACTGAACTTGGCTATTGGCCTCTGCTCAGCCACTTTATGTTGTTGCCTGTCCCGAAGTCCGCCTTGGAGGATGGTCACCCGAAGATCCAGGGTCAAATGCCCTGGACCGCTGAAGTATTCCCTGACTAGGAGGGAACATTCCTGTCTGTTGACTATTGTGTGGTGTCCATTCATCCACTGCCGTAGCATCTGCTTGGTCTCACCAATGTACCATGTCTCAGGGCATCCTTGCCTGCAGCATATGAGATAGACAACGCTGGCTGAGTCGCATGAGCACCTGCCACATAGTGGGGGGTGTCCCTACACGTAATGGCGGTATCCATGTCGATACTGACACGTCTTGCAGCGTCTATCGTGACACGGTTGTATGGGGTTGTCCTGAAAGCTGGGCAGTTTGCCAGGAAGTTGAGCATTGTATCCCGTTCTTATCAGGGCATCCCAGAGTACTTCCAGGTGTCCTTCTCAACTGAACAGATCCTGTGTACATGTAAAGTTTGTCCATGAGGGATGGCTGTTTTAATATGTTTCAAGTGGAGGCTGAAGAAGTGTAGCATCATGAGGTTATATGTGGGCTTGCAGTAGAGTGAGGTGCTGAGGTGCCCATCCTTGTTGGAGATACATGTGTCCAAGAATGAGACAGATAGTAGAGAGTTGTCCATGGTGAGTTTGATGGTGGGATGAAACCCTTTGATATTACTGTTGGCAACTTGTGTATGATAATGTTCATGCACTGGTTCTGACAATACTTCTCTCCACAAGACCTCCAACCAACACTATACACCAGGTACACTGACGACATTTTCTTCCTCTGGAACCATGGCGAGGAGTCACTGAAACAACTATAGTGATATCAAAAAGTTTCATCCCACCATCAAACTCACCATGGACTACTCTCGACTATCTGTCTCATTCTTGGACACATGCATCTTCAAGGATGAGCACCTCAGCACCTCACTCTACTGCAAACCCACAGATAACCTCACGATGCTACACTTCTCCAGCCTCCACCTGAAACACATTAAAATAGCCATCCCCAATGGACAAGGCCTATGCATACACAGGGTCTGTTCAGTTCAGGAGGAATGTGATGGACACCTGGAAGTACTCAGGGATGCCCTAAGAACGGGATATGATGCTCAACTCATCGACCGCCAGTTCCAACGTGCTGTAGCAAGAAACCATAATGACCTCCTCAGGGAATAGACACGAGCTGCAACCAGAGTACCCTTCATTGTCCAGTACTTCCCAGGTGCTGAAAAACTACGCCATGTTCTTCGCGTTAACAATGAAGATGAGCACCTCGCCAAGACCTTCCCCATGCCTCCACTTCTCACCTTTAAACAGCCACCAAACCTCAAACAGATCATTGTACATAGCAAACTGCCCAGCTTTTAGGACAATGGTAGACGCTGCAAGACATGTTAGAATGTCGACACAGTTAACACCATTACATGTGGGGTCACCTCCCATCATGTATGTGGCAGGTACTCCTGCGATTCAGTCCTTGTTGTCTATCGCATATACTTCAGTGGTCCAGGACATTTCACCTCAGACCTTCAGGTACCCATCGTCCAAGGTGGACTTCCAGACAGTTAACAATGCAAAGTGGCCGAGCAGAGGCTGATAGCCAAGTTCGGTACCCATGGGGATGGCCTCAACCGGGATCTTGGATTCATGTCACACTACAGGTGACCCCACAGCACAGACAGCTCATCACGTGCACACAGACCCTGACACACAGACCCCTAGAGACCCATACACTCTCACAGACCCTCTCTCACACGCACCCACTCAGACTTATACCCTATATACTCTCACATTCTCTTACAGACACTCATAACCGCAACCACCCCCCCCCCCCTCAAAAATACAAGGTTGTTGGATGAATATGTACTTGCAGAATTACATTTTATTTTGCTCAAAAATTGCATGAATCCATGTAAGATTCTGCAAATCTGTTTTTTGAATAGAATCAGTCTGACCATTTTGGCACAGGGTCTCACACAGGGCACCTCACACCTTCAATACATTATCTGGGCCAACAAGGCACCTCTTGTTAAAGTTCACTTGAGAATTTAACTTTAAAAAGTTCTGTAATGTACATTTGAAAGAACTGAAACCAACATGTTCATTCTAAAAGATGAAACACTTAAAACAATCCAGGTCTTTTTCAATATATGATTTCAGTTTCATCACACTATCAACTTTTGCTCCAAATTCTGTCTGATAATCTTCTACTCCACAACCACCTGAAGGGGCAGTGCTCTGAAAGCTAGTGCTTCCAAATAAACCTGTTGGACTATAACCTGGTGCTGGGTGATTTTTTTTAAACTGATTATCTTTTAGGTCTCAATTAAGTTGCCTCTCAACCTTCTCTCTCTTATGAAAACAGCCTCAAGTCTCTCAGCGTTTCCTCGTAAGACGTTCCCTCCATCCTCAAATCTCCTCTGAACCCTTTCCAAAGTTTCCAAATTCTTCCTATAATGCGGTGACCAGAACTGCACGCAATACTCCAAATGTGGCTGCACCAGAGTTTTGTACAGCTGCGGCATGATCGCATGGTTCCAAAACTCAATCGCTCTACAAATAAAAGCTAACACTGTATGCTTTCTTAACAACCCTATCAACATGGGTGGCAACTTTCAAGGATCTATGAACCTAGATACAGATCTTTCTGCCCAGCTACACTATCAACAATTTCACCATTAGCCCAGTACTCTCTATTCCTGTTACTCCTCCAAAGTGAATCACCTCACTTTTCCACATTAAATTCCATTTGCCACCTCTCAGCCCAGCTCTGCAGGTCTCTCTAACCTACAAAGGCACTTCGCTGTTATCCACAAGTCTACTGACCTTAATGTCATCTGCAAATTTACTAACCATCCTTCTTTGTCCTCATCCAGCTCATTTGTATAAACAACAAACAGCAGAACCAAAACAGATCATTGTGGTACCCCACTAGTACATTAACTCCTGGATGTATATTTCCCATCAACCACCACCCTTGTCTTATTCTGATCCAAACTGCTAGCCAAATCACCCTCAATCCCATGACTCCATTTTTTTGTGCATAGCCTACCATGGGGAACCTTATTAAATGCCTTACTGAAATCCATATACACATCAACTGCTCACCGCATTTACCCTCATCCACCTGTTTGGTCACCTTCTCAAAGAACTCAATAAGGTTTGAGAGGCATGACCTATCCTTCACAAAACCATGTTGACTATCCCTAATCAACTTACTCCTCCTTTCCAGATGATTATAAATCCTCTCTCTCATAATCCTTTCCAACACTTTACCCACAACCGAAGTAAGGCTCACTGCTCTAATTACCAAAGTTGTCTCTACTCCCCTTCTTGAATGAGGGAACATTTGTTATCCTCCAGTCTTCTGGCACTATTCCATTGTAGACAATGAAGACAGATCAAAGCCAAAGGCTCAGCAATCTCCTTCCTGGCTTCCCAGAGAATCCTAGGATAACTCCCATCCAGCCCAGAGGGATTATCTCATTTTCACACTTCCCAGAATTGTTCACACCTCCTTATGCACCTCAATCCCATCTAGTCTAGTAACCTGTATCTCAGTATTCTTGACAATATTGTCTTTTTACAGTGTGAAAAGTATTCATTTAGTGCTTCCCCATTTCCTGACTCCACACACAACTTTCCACTATGTGAAGATATATTCTAAAAATTCCACAAGATCAATACCAAGGTGCCTGAAATTGCAAGAGCAAAAAGAAGTTTAAATGTAAAAAGAGCCACCCAGAAAAGAAATTGTTCAAATTCCAGCCTTTGATCACAGTGGAACAGCACTTCCCTGTAGATAGAGAATACCAAAACATAGTTGAATGGTGGATAGGGTCTGGGACGTGAAGAATGACACTAGTGTGGCACCATGACTGCAGAACCCTCAGCAGGAGCAGCTACAAGCAGCAGCAAAAGTGAAAAGATAGAAATTCACTTTAGCTGAAAGCAAAACAAGACAGAATATTTAAATGGAAAACGACTACAGATTGCTGTAGGACAGGTGGGACAGATATCTGGGCATCATTAGATATGAATCACAAAAGGTTTGTTTGCAGGTAAAGGAAGTGATTAGGAAAATTAATAAAATATTGCCTTTTATTCCAGGAGGTTAGGGTCTTCAAATAACAACACTTGTTACAATTGTATAGGAGATACGCGGTGCGTGTACTTGGAGTACTGAGCACAATTTAGCTCCCATACCTTTTATCTGTAAGGTGGTGGTTAAAAGAAGGGACACAAAGTCGTAAAAGAGAGGGGATGTGATATATTCTTGCATTTAAAGCAGTTAGGTAAGTTAATTTCTGACCGAAATCTCCAAATGCTCCCTTACCTGATAGGTAACATCAGCCTTAGCAGGTTCAGAGCCACTGCCTCCACTGAAGGCACCAGTCAGAGCACTACCCATCACATGGCCAACTGCCGAGCCCACCGCCACTCCCGCAGCTGTGCTTGCCATCTGTGCCATCAGACCTGGCTGCCGTGGCTGCATTGGGGTAGGGGCAACAGCTGCTGGTGGAGGATGAGCAGGGGGAGCTGCACGAGGTGGTGGTGGGCGGCTACAACAAAAAGGAGAAAGTATTAGTGAGTGGAGTCTGATTGCACTGAGACTGTTAGCAGCCCAATTTAATTAGCAAAAACCAATAAGAGTGGGAATGTGGAAGAAAGGAGTGACTGAAGAGGGGATTTGGAGGGCGTTTTCAGCAAAAGGGGGGCATTGAATGGGGGTGGAGAAAGGGTTTGGGCACAGGCAAGGGAGGGTGAGGGTGAGGGATGGTGACTGGGTTTGAGGGAGGAGACAGGGTGATTAGGGGTGAGGGAGGAGATGAGGCTGGAGATGGGATAGAGGGAGCTGGGGGTGAGGGTGAGGAGGGGGAGTGATTGTGGGTGAGGGAGGGGATGGCATGATTAGGGGGGAGAGAGGGTGTGGGGCAATTCAGGCGAGGGCGGGGGGGGTGAGGTTGAGGTGGTGAGTGTGGGGGGGGTGAGGGTGGTGAGGCTAGGGGATGAGGGCGTGGGGGTGGGGGGGGGGGGGATGAGGGTGGTGAGGGTGTGGGGGTGGGGGATGAGGGTGGTGAGGGTGTGGGGGTGGGGGATGAGGGTGGTGGGGTGTGGGGGGGGTGGGGGGGGGGGGGTGTGGGGGGGGGGGGGTGGGGGGGTGGGGGGGTGGGGGGGGTGGGGGGGTGGGGGGGGTGTGGGGTGGGGGGGGGGTGTGGGGGTGTGGGGGGTGGGGGGGGTGGGGGGGTGGGGGGGTGTGGGGGGTGAGTGTGGGGGGGGGGGGGGGGGGGTGGGGTGGGGGTGACGGTGGGAGGGGTGAGGGTGGGGGGGGTGAGGGTGGGGGAGGTGCCCGGGTTGTGATCGCGGCCTGAGGCCGGGCCTGGAATCGTGACCTCGGCTCGTCCTTCAAGAGCCGGACAAGGCCGGTCCCCGGTTCAGGTAAAGTGTCCGAGGTCAGAGCCGACAACCAGCGGCGCTGCGTCCCTCACCTCACCCGACTGCGGCTTCCTCTGGGCATCGTTACACCGAGACCGGGACCGGGACCACAACCACGACCACGACCCGAACTGAGGGGACTCCACTTCAAACGGCACTGCGTCACCCCGAGACTCCGCGTCAGACCCACGTGGTCACAGCGTGCGTGCGTCACCATACGTCACCTTGGTGCCGGTCACGGCCACGCCCCTTGTCCTTTGACCCTGATTGTGATGCCGCGAGGAGGGCGGGTTCTGATGTGCCTTGAGGACCTGGCGGTGATGTTAGTGAATGACAGTGATGTGCCGGGGTCCCGGGTTCAAATCCTGACACAGCGGGTACTGAAACTGGGATTCAATACACAGGGAACATGTTGGGCGGCCCAGCGGGTAGCACTGCTGCCTCAGCGCCAGAGAGCCGGGTTTAATGCCCTCCCCGTGTCTGCGTGGGTTACCTCCCACAGTCACAAAGATGTGAGGGTCAGGTGAGTTGGCCATGCGAGAATACCCCTATTATGGGGTAAGGGGTGTGGGTCGGTGTGGACTTGTTGGGCCGAAGGGCCTGTTTCCATACTGTAAGTAATCTAATTACAGCACAGTACAGGCCCTTCGGCCCCTCAATGTTGCGCCGACCTGTCATACCAATCTGAAGCCCATCTAACCTACACTGTTCCATATACGTCCATATACTTGTCCAATGACAACTTGAATGTACTTAATCTTGGCGAATCTACTTCCATTACAGGCAAAGCATTCCATACTCTTACTACTCTCTGAGTAAAGAAGCTACCTCTGACATCTGTCTTATCCCTATCTCCCCTCACTTTAAAGTTGTGTCCCCTCGTGTTTGCCGTCCCCATACTTGGAAAAAGGCTCTCCCTGTCCACCCTATCTCACCCTCTGATTATCTTATATGTATCTATTAAATCACCTCCCAACATTCTTCTTTCTAACGAAAACAGCCTCAAGTCTCTCAGCCTTTCCTCGTAAGACATTCCCTCCATAAAAGGCAACATCCTAGTAAATTTCCTCTGCATCCTTTCCAAAGCTTCCACATCCTCCTTATAATGCGGTGACCAGAACTGTACACATTACTCCAAGTGTGGCCGTACCAGAGCTTTGTACAGCTGCAGCATAACCTCCTGGTTCCAGAACTCAATCCCTCTATTAATAAAGGTCAAACACTGTATGTCTTCTTAACAACCCTGTCAATCTGGGTGGCAATTTTCAGGGATCTGTGTACATGGACACTGAGATCTCTCTGCTCATCTGCACTCCCAAGAATCTTACCATTAGCCCAGTACTTTGCATTCCAATTACTCCGTCCAAAGTGTAACACCTCTCACTTGTCCACATTAAACTCCATTTGCCACCTCTCAACCCAGCTCTACATTCTATCTATGTCTATCTGCAACCTACTACATCCTTCGTCACTATCCACAACTCCACCGACCTTAGTGTCGTCCACAAATTTACTAACCCACCCTTTGTTGGGGAGAATCTGCTATCTGGGTACCCACATTGGGGCTAGGGAGGGGAGCACCATTATTAAAGCAGACACTGTCAGGTACCAGCTAAAACACAGCCATGTAAAGTAAACCCAGCCACTGCAGGCCACATTCCTTGGGGATTAGAACATGTCCGTCAGTTTCAGATCATCCTGTTACAATCTCATTGTTAATAAAGGAAACCGGTAACTATCGGATAGTGTAAATCGCACCGATACTACACTTGATTGATAAAGTACTTGCTAATGCCTCCGCTGACGTCAAACTCATTCGGGTCCTGTGTTAAATGATAATACCTGTATATTCAGCTATGGAGAACTATTGTGAACGCCCAGACAGCCAGACGCATGGCAATGAGGAAACCCTTCCAAACAATAAACTTTTAATTTACAAGATCGGAAACTGCTGAACCCAGGATGTCTGCCCATTGTTCAGCGCAGCAGGAGCTGGACAGGTATCTCAGGGCAGCCAATAGAGACACTAATCCCTTCACAGACAGGTGAACCAACCAATGAGAGAACCGAACGAGGGAAAACTGACCGGGAACTTGAGGAAGCGCGAAGTATAACTGCACCAGATCCGAAGGGAAAGACAGAACGCCTTCTCCAACGAATTTGCATGCTTTTGAATTCGTTGTATAGTTTGCCAGTCTTGATTCTGTAATAAACAGTGTTTTTGCTCCAAACTCTAGCCGGTGTGATCTCTCCTTCCAACGAACACGTAGAGACGAGACCATTCGGTTTCCGTCTCAACAGATGGTGAGCCTGAACGTGGGAAGGGAAAGAGACGACCGCAAGTTGGCCACGTTGGCGGACCAGAGGGCAGACAAACTTTCGGCCGAACTTTTAAAAGGTGAGGAAGCGCCTGTTAAAGCAAAGACTTCCAGTAGGTAAATTTTTTAGTTAGTCAGTCTTTGTCTGCTCCCTGATCCTCACCAACACAAACAGTACTTTTAAATCAGTTTGGCAGCAACGTTGCAGAGTCCATACTGGTAAGCTATTTTCTCACTTCTTCACTAATACCTGCCTGTTTTCGCGGTACTGAAGTGACTAATTGATCCATGGCTAGCCTTAAGTTAATGCGCAGTTTTTGAGTTAAGTTAATGCGTGGATTTCGGATCCTGGACGCAGTTTTTTGAGTTGAGTTTTACGCGTGGATTTCGGATCCTGGACGTGGTTTTTGAGTTAAGTTAATGCGTGGATTTCGGATCCTGGACGCAGCTTTCTGAGTTAAGGTAAAGCGTGGCTTACGGAGCCTGGACGCTTTTTGAAATTAATTAATACAGCGCTGACCGCACTTGACTAATTGGATCCTTTCTCTTTTTAATAAGCACTTTAACTCTGACAACTATCGATAGACACACTCGCTGCTAGCATCCTAAGGGGACAGAGGGCGGATCTCATCTCCTGGATAGGGGTTACCTGCACAGGCGTTTGCCTTAGACCGGTTGTTAAGAGCAGAGATCTGCCACGCGAAGGTCAGGCTTTTGAAAAACGCACTGGTTTTAAAGCGGTACCCACCAGGTGAGATCCGTCATGGGGGACTTGAACTTTGGACCACCAAAAATGACCCAATTTCGACCATTACGCCCCGGAGTGCCCTGGTGGCACCTCACGGTTGGCACAGACGTAACTTGGCATGCCCATTTATTACTGGACAGTGTAACAGTGCACAAGACAGCACTGGATCAAGTGTTTAACCAAGCGCCCGCCCAAAAAGACCTGATATTGACCAGACTAAAAGAGACCTTCACAGATACGGCGCTAATGACCAAAATTTTAAACGGTCTCCTACTCTCGCCGCAGTATTCAGCGCGGCAAACAATAACCCTAGGGAAACCCCCTACTGACTGGGCACCACCGACCGCCGAAAAATCCCCGGGGTGGAAGACGAAACTGTTAGTCACATTCAACCCGCAGTGGCAAGAGGGCCACTGTACCTCCACCACAGCCCCAGTCATCTCGGACGCCCCTGCCCGAGAGTTGCACCACCTCACCGCCACCGTTTCCATTCCAGCTGATGCACACGCCAGCGAACACACCCCACTCCCGAACACCCCGGCACCTCAGCCCCTTACGGGAAAGGTGCTGGACGAAATTCGTACACAAATCAGAGAGAATAACACCGCCAAAGAGGCTCAACGGAAACTCCGTTACCTCGACAATACCCTCAAGCTGTGGCGGAACAAAGACTGGTTCCCTGAGGATCACCAGCCCTTTTTCACACCAGAAAATTTTGAACGTTTCCAGGCCAATGTACACGCCTTGAAGGAGAGAAAAGATAAGACTAAGAAAACTCTTTTTACTCTGTCAAAGCCTCCTGCTACAGCAGATGACGAATCTGTCTACCGCCGGGAGCTCTTAGTAAGGTTTCTGGCCCATTTGCCTGCCCCGCCAGCTGAGACGCCTGCTAAGAACAAACACGACCCCCTCCCGGCGCATGAGCCTGAGTGGGTTCCCAACCAGACCCCACTTTACCCCCTTCCCCCTACCCTTCACACGCCCACTATCCTACACCCTGCCCCAGCTGAACTGCTCAAGCCCAGTCCCCCGCCCCCTTACAGTTTCCCCCAATCAGGCCCATCTACTTCCCCTGTATCCCCCACAGTCCCGACCAACAACATGCGCATTGCCGTATCGCCATACTGTGCGTTTTCATTTACAATGTTTTGTATGTCCAGTGTTTGGCCGTCCCACTGCCCAAATATCCCCCAACCCACTTATTTTTGTCTTTCTCTCTTTTTCCCCCGCTGGTCACAGGCCTCAGGCCTCCAACTAGGACGTGCTACTCAGCACACAGCAGGGTGCTTGGCCCAGCCCGTCCATCTCTCTTCCTCGCGGCCGCTCACTCATCTTTTTGTCCGCCGACATGGGTGTTTAGGCCATCCCTTTTCCCCTCGTGTTCACAAAGTGCCAAGAACGAGGGGGGGCCCACCTACTCCTTCTTCCGTCTATGCCCTCCAACTTTTCAAGCCCCTTCTCACGCACCCATTTTTATCTTTTCTCCCAAGTCCACAAATTTTTTCTTTCGCTAAAGCATTATGGACGCTCATTTTAAAGCAATCTCCTCCTGCTACTTGTCCCCCCCTCCTCAACTTTGCGGCTAGGGAGGGTTGAGCAACTGCTGCCACAGACACTGCCATTTCCAGTCCCTAAAGCGGGTATTGGCAACCATGCGTGGTGAAGATGCCAGCCAGTCTACCTGTCTGAGGCTACACTCTCCAATGCTTTGAACATGCAACCTGTAACTGCCAGTCAGTACTAAACCTTCCCATTGAAATCTCGTACAGACTCCTCTTGCCGATTGTACTGCCCTATCCTACACCCCCGCTCCCCATTCCCCACGCCGTAGTCACGCCCCTTTATCGTTTTCTCCCAAACCCACACACTTTATGTTCACCGCCGGATCTGAGGTCGTCTTAGTTCTGTCTTTCATTCAGCTTGCATGAATTCAACTGGGTCTTGCTGAATAGAAGATCCGCGGATCCTTACGCTCCATCTCTTTTAAGGTTTTCAGCTCCCTGAGGTTTCCTACCAGGGTTCGGCACGTCGTCTCCAAAAACTAAATGGCTTCTTTCCCCAATCTCATGCTCCCTGAGGTTTGCTACCAGGACTTTCCCCACTCTCATGCTCCCTGAGGTTTGCTACCAGGATTCGTCACGTCATCTCCAAATAATAAATGGTGCCACCGCCACTGCAAACTTAAAGGTTCCCGACCCCTCTGTTGCACTGTGGGTGCTCACGCCTGCCTTTCATTTTTCTCTGTTACACTCCTGGCCAACGCCCTCTTTTGTCCTCCACCGCACCTACAGTATCGGCAGCACTTTGCCGTCGCCTTTTGCTTGAAGGCAGTATACATACAATCGCCTCCCACAGGGATCAATACTCAGCTCCTGCCCAAATCCTTCAGTCTCTTCAACTGCGAGTACTCCTCTCCAACTCATCTGTTCGTACCTTTTGCAAGGCGCTGGTTCGCGCTGAGAACAGCAGGGTCACCAGGTTCCTTTATGATTCTTTTCCCGGGGTATCTTTTAAAGGCTGTCACTTCCCTCAAACTGATCAAATCCTCAAGTGTCAAACGGAGGAAAGTGCTGCACAGACAATTTCTGTCCTGACCTGTCTGACCATCCTTTTATGATACTCTCCCTCTCCCTCTCCTTTACACAGGGATGAAGTCCAATATGCCCGCAGCACCTGCGCATTCTCTTTTGGCTATGACACACGGCCCTTCACACACACAGATTCTTGCATACACAAGGATTATACTTGCACCTCTCGTTCTGTATCTCGTTTGGGGGGACAAGTCCCCTCAGGCAAACAGTCCAATTTCGTCCCACCGCAAATCTCCTAATTGCCCAGAGTTTTACATTGTCCCCCTCTCCATAATCATCATCATCATCATCATTTCTTATACTGAGCTGGCTGGAAACACATAGGCCACCGCACGCACCACTTCTCTCATTGCTCCAGGTCGGCGCAACCTAATATATCCCTAAAGTCACTCGATGAGACGGGACCTGACGGGGAGGTGCAGAAAGAGAGGGGATCATGCAACCCCGCCTTGGCACGGTTTCTACGTAGAGTTGGGGTTGCTGCCCTTCTACACCGACATGGGTCTGTTTCACTGATATCTTTGCTCTTCTGGTACTTTATTCTGCTGTCTAAACTCTTCATTGGGCCTTCTCTTGGGAGGTCCACCTGGTTTATCATAGACTCCGCTTCGAGCGGGCAAATAGCCGCCAGGATACGTTTGTGCCCTTTAGCTGGTGGCTCAACCCCTTTTTATCTACATTGGTCTTTCTCCATTGTATAGGCGCCTTTCCTGATGTTACCAATACTGTCTGCCTCACAGTCGCGGATCGCTCCAATATCCTACCCAAGTGTCTGAGGGCAACAATCCCGCCCTGCTTGCTAAAGGGGGTTCCCGGCTACCTTGCCGCTTATTCTGCGCGCCCTGTGAGGCTAGGGGCATCTCCTGCGCTTTGTCTTCCCTAACCACACTGGAATTTCACCTGCTCTATTGTCCTATTACCACAGAGTTGATGGGGATCCCCATCATTTCCACCTTTATACTAAACGGTCTCCATGGGCGCCTCATCGAACGATTGTCCTACGACAACACCATTAGTTGTGCGCCCCGAGCACCGGCAGTTCCCCGGTGTGCTAATCGAAACTACTTGTGTCCCTTACTGTGCATTATCAAAGCGTACCGTTTGCCTTCCCCTATGCAGTCTATTGTGGTTCCCTTCTCACTATTACCAATCCCACTTCCCTCTCGAGGGACTTACTCCATTTTTTTTTCGACACAACTCCTGGACGAATGTTTTTACTCTTCAAACATTGCGTTTTAAAACATACAGGCGCCTGCGCTCCTGCAACTGCTAGCACACATTCCCACCGAGTCATAACTGCCACTCGTACTATCTGGCATTTGTATCGGTGTCCCGACTTTCATCTACCCCGTGTAGTGCTGCTGCTCAAATGGACACGGATTATCCTACTAATTGTCTTCCACAGTCCGCGCACACTTGATTTTAACTTTGTCAGAATATTGCGACTTGACACCTTTTGCGTGACTGCTCCCCACAATTACCTCACCGACACTGGACCAGTGTCATGATTACGTTTTTTACATTTTTCCTCTGCCTCTTCGTAATTCGACGAACATTAAAACACCTACAGTATAATCTGACTACCCCTGCCTCGACTGCCTTTTTGTGGCAGCCCGTGCTGGGGAGCCTTTTTCTCTGATTTGAGATCACGAATCCCTCTGACTTCCTTTGTGTAAAGTTGTACCCCTTCCCTTACGTGAAACCACTCCTTCTACCTCACACAGAGTTCTCTCTATTTTTATGTGACTCCTTTTGGTGGATATTTTTCATTGAAATACTGCCACGTACAGGTCCGCAACTCATAAGAATGGTTAAGACTTTCAGACTACCTTCATTATTTTCACCATTGTCTTTTTATATCTGCCCCCCCATTCCTCTTACACAAATGGTTGAGTACACTCTTCCTGGTTGCATTTGACAGTCCACATGAGCACAGACCTTATGTTCAGGAGTACTGACTGGAGACTTTGGGGACCGCCTCCCGTCCATTCCGGTCTCCCAGACATGCCACCCCAAACACCCTATGCAACACAACACTTTATTTCCCATAGTAGTCACATAGTTCCTGACTGACCCCGCCATATATCACCCTGGTAATGCGGGGACTCCTTTTTACTGCATTCCCACAGCCCCATCTCACTGATTTAAAGGTGATGAGGTATCATTACTTTTCAACCGGACCCCCATATGTTGAGCTCCACCAGGAGACGCCGCTGCCACCAACTCCGACAACACGACAGCCTGTGTGTGACCTCCTACAAACGGACAGGGACATATCCAATACATGCTGTAATGCGACTTCCGCTCGTGAGCCATGATACCGGGTTTTTGCTTGCGGCCGGTTGCATAAAGGGCGGGCGATGGGGGACCTGCCAGTTAGTCTCTCCACTGGTCTACTACCGCCTTTGCGTGAGCTCGCGGTTCGGGCGTAGTAGATGCTATCTCTCCGGTGCGTGTCAGCTCTCTCAATGGTTTTCTTCCGAATTCATCTGATCCTGTTGTACCCATGACTAACTTTTCATCTTCATCCACACTGAATGAAGCCTGGTTGTCCAAAGAGCCCCTACGCATTTATTTTGCCCGTCTAGATTGGGGATATGTCAATTGATCCTTCCATAACAGCGGGTGGGGGAGATGTACTGTGCACCCCGGCAATCGAAACACTGCTGTTCTCGCAAGCGGCCCTTGCGGACTGTCCAATATTCCTGACTGGCCTCAGCCACTCTCGGAGGCCACTGACCATGCTACTGAGCTGCCCACGTCTGTCCTTGTGGCGGTGAAATGGATGTCGCCACCTATTACTCAATGCAGCACGACTGGTTAGCCAATGACGGGTAAGATCCCTCGGGCGAGGGACAACCTAAGACAGGCACAGTCGCGCATCGACATCGGAACAGGTGGCCTCCGTTCGTCTCCATTTGATGAGATTTCTGCCTGCTTGCATCCGTGTCGGACGGTTGGACAGCACTGCTGCTCTCTGGAGCATACTGATCTACTGGACCACCGGGGCACAGTACAGTTTCACACTGGGTTTCAAATCTCTAGCGGGTACCTAACTGCTGGTACCAGGCTGTTCCTCCTCCCTTTCCAAACTTACAACGCCTATTTACATTTGCCGGCTCTTTGGACCACAGACTTGCGTTTACTAAATGGCTTACTCATTCTAATGCACTCGTGTACATTTCGCCAGCTCTGAATGACTTATTGCAATGCTTGTCTAATCCTGTGCTTTTCGTTATTTCTGCAGACACTGCCTCCATTACTTCAACTATTAGTTTAGCTTAGCATGCAGCTGTGACTATCTATTGCTTAATTGTGTAGCGGCACGTTTTTCAGGGCACCCTTCATCCCCATATGACTGTCTCCCTAGAACCGGTGAGTCTGGTCGATACAACACCGGTCACCGGTCGCCTCGTGGGGTTGCGTTCCTTACGGGATAAGGGGGTGTGGCCTCTTTCGTGGCCAAGGGAGGGAATGTTGGGGAGAATCTGCTATCGGGGTACCCACATTGGGGCTAGGGAGGGGAGCACCATTATTAAAGCAGACACTGTCAGGTACCAGCTAAAACACAGCCATGTAAAGTAAACCCAGCCACTGCAGGCCACATTCCTTGGGGATTAGAACATGTCCGTCAGTTTCAGATCATCCTGTTACAATCTCATTGTTAATAAAGGAAACCGGTAACTATCGGATAGTGTAAATCGCACCGATACTACACTTGATTGATAAAGTACTTGCTAATACCTCCGCTGACGTCAAACTCATTCGGGTCCTGTGTTAAATGATAATACCTGTATATTCAGCTATGGAGAACTATTGTGAGCGCCCAGACAGCCAGACGCATGGCAATGAGGAAACCCTTCCAAACAATAAACTTTTAATTTACAAGATCGGAAACTGCTGAACCCAGGATGTCTGCCCATTGTTCAGCGCAGCAGGAGCTGGACAGGTATCTCGGGGCAGCCAATAGAGACACTAATCCCTTCACAGACAGGTGAACCAACCAATGAGAGAACCGAACGAGGGAACCTGACCGGGAACTCGAGGAGTGCGAAGTATAACTGCACCAGATCCGAAGGGAAAGACAGAACGCCTTCTCCAACGAATTTGCATGCTTTTGAATTCGTTGTATAGTTTGCCAGTCTTGATTCTGTAATAAACGGTGTTTTTGCTCCAAACTCTAGCCGGTTTGATCTCTCCTTCCAACGAACACGTAGAGACGAGACCATTCGGTTTCCGTCTCAACACCTTCTAAGCCCTCATCCAGGTCATTTATAAAAATGACGAACAGCAGTGGACCCAACACTGACGCTTGAGGTACGCAGCTAGTAACTGGACACCAAGATGAACATGTTCCATCAACTACAACACTCTGTTTTCTTTCAGCAAGCCAATTACTGATCCAAACTGCTATGTCTCCCACAATCCCATTCCTCTGCATTTTGTACAATAGCCTACTGTGGGGAACCTTATCGAACGCCTTGCTGAAATCTATATATACCACATCAACCTGTTTACTCTCATCTACCTGTTTGGTCACTTTGTCAAAAAACTCAATAAGATTCGTTAGGCATGACCTACCCTTCACAAAACTGTGCTGACTATCCCTGATCAGATTATTCTTTTCTAGATGATTATAAATCCTATCTCTTATAACCTTTTCCAATACTTTACCAACAACTGAAGTGAGACTCACTGGTCTGTAATTACCAGGGTTGTCTCTACTACCCTTTATGAACAAGGGAACCACATTTGCTATCCTCCAGTCCTCAGGCACTATTCCTGTAGACAATGATGATTTGAAGATCAATGCCAAAGGCTCGGCAATTGCTTCCCAGAGGATCCTAGGATAGATCCCATCCGGCCCAGGGGACTTGTCTATTTTCACACTCTGCAGTATTTCTAATACCTCTTCCTTGTGAACCTCAATCTCTTCTAGTCTAGGTGCAAGTATCTCTGTATCTTCTTTGCCAACATTTTCATTTTCTATAGTGAACACTGTCGAAAACAATTTATTTAGTGCTTCCCCTATCTCCTCTGACTCCACACACAACTTCCCACTATTATCCTTGATTGGCCCTAATTTAACGCTCGTTATTCTTTTATTCCTGACATACCTATGGAAAGCTTTAGTGTTAACCCTGATCCTATCCGCCAACAACTTTTCATGTCTCCTTCTGGCTCTTCTGAGCTCTCTTTTTAGGTCTTTCCTGACTTCCTTGTAACCCTCGAGCGCCCTGAGTTTTCACATTTTGTCCTAACATAATCCTCCTTCTTCTTGACCAGGGATTCCATTTCCTTAGTAAACCGCGGCTCAGGCGTTCTATATCTTCCTCCCTGCCTGACAGATACTTATCTAGGACACACAGGAGTTTTTCCTTGAATAAGCTCCACATTTTTAATGTGCTCATCCCCTGCAGTTTCCTTCCCCATTCTATGCTTCCTAAATCTTTCCTAATTACACAGTAATTTCCCTTCCCCCAGCTGTAACTCTTGCTCGGTGGAGGACACCTACCCCTTTCGTTCTAAAGGAAACCTGACAGAATTGTGATCACTGTCTCCAAAGTGCTCACCTACTTCCAAACCTGGCCAGGCTCGTTACCCAGTACTAAATCTAAAATCTAGAAATAAGTCTCCTAAAAGCCCATCTGGTTCACTAATTTAGGGAAGGAAACTGCCATCCTTACCTGGTCTGGCCTACATGTAATTCCGAACAGTGATCCTAGGAAACACAGGCCTCCTGCAATGTGGATTGCAGAACTGCACACAAGTAATCATTAAAGTCTGTTGTTAAGTATGTGTTCTGGCCTGCTCTGGCAAAGGGGGTCTCAGTAACCTGTGAGCTGCAGTAGGGTTTTGCCATTTACAAGATGATACCAAGATCGGCAGCTAATGCACGAAAGGACCCATTGGTGAAGGCTTTGGCAGCTACCTGCAGGACATGATGAGGCATGTTCTGGGGTATGAGGTCTGTACTAGTGAGCACACAGATTTCTGTGACCATCTACATGCATGTGTAGTCAAGGTGAAGGAAAGGGAAGAGTCCGACATGAAGCACGTGATGATGACAGAAGGATAGACATTAAAAGCAAAACTGATTTAGTTTTCCAGTTCTGAAAGAGAGCAGGACACAACACAGATGGCATCTGTGATGTACCGGAGGTATTTTTGGCCACACATTTTCTGAGAGAAAAACCAATTAAAGGAGAAATTGATCAAAGTGAGAACGAATTCAGCCAAGTAAAGGAGTCGGGGGTGGTGGATGTTCAAACCTCTATTCAAGGGAGAAGTGAATAATTAGCTTTGTGAATAATTAGCTTTATTGTCACATGTACTACTCAAATGAGTACAGTGAAAAGTTTATAAGTCGCCACTTACTACGCCATCTCAGGTACAAAGATGCAGCTTAGATACATAGAAGAGAGGAGCAGGAGGAGGCCATTTGACCCTTCAAGCCTGCTCCACCATTCACCATGATCATGGCTGATTGTCTAACTCAATAGCCTAATCCTGCTTTCTCCCCATAATCTTTGATCCCATTTAGCCCAAGTGCTATATATAGACGCTTCTTGAATACGTTCAGTGTTTTGGCATCAACTACTTCTTGTGGTAATGAATTCCACAGGTTCAACACTCTTTGGTGAAGAAATGTCTCCTAATCTTCGTCCTAAGTGGTTTACCTTGAACCCTCAGTCCGTGACCCCTGATTCTGGACACATCCACTGTTGAGAACATCCATCTACCCTGTATGGTCCTTTTAGAATTTTGTAAATCTCTGTGAGATCCTCCCACATTCATCTGAACTCCAGCAAAAAAAATCCTAACATTGTCAATCTCTCCTCATACATCAGTCTCGCCATCTTTGGAAGCAGCCTGGTAAACCTTCTTCAGTTACAGATTAGTTACTGCGTAACTGTCTACGACCCAGTGTTATAGAGTACCTAGGTACCATCCTTAGTTACAGAATAAGAGAAATGAAGAAAAAAAAGTTACATTACACTTATGTAGAGTATATGATGGGTCAGTATTGGACTGGAGTGGACATAGGAGTCATGCAACACCTGGTTATAGTCCAACAGTGAAATTAGATTAGATTAGATTTACAGTGTGGAAACAGGCCCTTCGGCCCACCAAGTCCACACCGACCCGCCGAAGCGCAACCCACCCATACCCCTTACCTAACTACGGGCAATTTAGCATGGCCAATTCACCTGATCCGCACATCTTTGGATTGTGGGAGGAAACCGGAGCACCCGGAGGAAACCCACGCAAACATGGGGAGAACGTGCAAACTCCACACAGTCAGTCGCCTGAGTCGGGAATTGAACCCGGGTCTCAGGTGCTGTGAGGCAACAGTGCTAACCACTGTGCCACCGTGCCGCCCACAATGATGAACCTGACAAAGGAGCAGTGCTCTGAAAGCTTGTGATTTCAAATAAACCTGTAAGATTATAATCTGGTGTTGTGTGACTTCTGACTTTACGTGCAGTATATCCATAGATTAGAAAAACAAGAAGAAAGTTAAAAAGTAAACGCCGCAGTCTCTCCAAGACCTGTCTGCAGCAGACCAGTGGAGGGAGCCTCCACGTGGTCTGACCATTGGCTGCTGCCAGACTCTGCACTGGGCTGCTGCAGCCACACTCCACACTGGGCCACTGCTACCATACTCCACAGCAGGCTGCTGGTCACTGGCATCCCTGCTTCAGCCCACTGATCACTGGCGTTCCTCTCCAGGACTTTGGTCACTAGTGTCTCTGTTTTAGGCTGCTTGTTGCTGGTGTCCCCACTCCTGGTCACTGGCGTCCCCGCTTTGGGCCATCAACTACAGATCCCGCTCCAGAGGCCGGGGTCTGGTGTCTGACGCTGAGATACGCGTGGAAGAGTGGGAGAAAAAAAGAACAGGTGGAGGAGACGAGCTCCGGCTGGAGCGTCGGACACCACTGCCGTTTTACATGAAGTGGAGACCCTTCGTACCATCCTGATGGAGAATGAACACATAGAGGGATTGCACATCTTTGGTGAAGAGGAGGTGGCTAGGACCAGAAAATAGCAACTTGTGTGAAGATAATCATGTATGCAGAGACTGGACAAAGTGGAAAAAGTAGAGTTAAGGTAAGGAGAAATGGAATTTAGGCAGAACCAGTTTGAAACAATGAGTCTGACATGACAGTCCTATTTGTGGATATTAGAAAAGTGGTAGAAGCAGGCTGTAAGCGTGCAGGCTAGGAGTTGGAAATCTGTGGAGGGGAGATCTCAGTGATAGTCCTAGAAACAACACCCTGTTGTGGTGGAGTCATGGTCCAGGGAAGATAAGAGGAAGTGTCTGATGACACACTAGACAACAAATTGCATAGTTTCATAACAAAGTCAGGTTTACCTGAGAGAACTGGGTGCATCAAGTTCTGAAGGAGTTGGAAATTGAGGCTGCTGATCTTACAACTTTTGATGAAAAGATAAAGCCGTTTTTGAGACCAGGTTACAGATCTCGCTACAAGTCATTGAATATCACAAACAGCACAAGTTCTCTGGTCAGCAGGGAGAAGAGACTGTTTTAGTTTTTCATTTACAATCCCTGGATGTGGGAGGGAAACAGCTTATAGTCAAAGAGATGCATCCTGTAGCTTTCTCTTCTCTGGGAGGTTTGTTCTGTAATGGCCAAGGAAGAAGAAAATTAGAACGGGCCTTAATGCTTGAGCTAGATTTAGTTCCAGCATTTACAAACTGATGTAAAACTGAGAAAAGAGCCTAGTGACAGTCACTCAAAGTTACTAGTTGGCTAAGCAAGGATGCCAGAACCTGCTAGGAGCAAGGAGTAACTGGACTGTTTGCTGTAGGAGTGAAATTCTCCAGAGAATGCAATAAGTGATAAATACATCTGGAGAATGTTCCTCTTTATAGTTTAAATTACAAATTGCTGGAGGCAAACACCAAAGGGCATAATCTCAGAGTAAGGGGGTCATCCATTTAATACAGCAATGAGAAATTTCTTCTCACAGAGGGTAGGAGAAAGTGAGGACTGCAGATGCTGGAGCCCAGAGTTGAAAAATGTGATGCTGGAAAAGTACAGCAGGCCAGGCAGCATCCGAGGAGCAGGAGAATCGACATTTCAAGCATAAGGGCTTATGCCCGAAACACCGATTCTCCTGCTCCTCGGATGCTGCCTGGCCTGCTGTGTTTTTCCAGCATCACATTTCTCAGTTAGGGTAGTCAACCTGTAGAATTCTTTACCCCACAGAGCTGCTGATGCTGAATAGTTAAGTTAAATCAAGACTGAGGAAGGTAGATTTTTATTCAGGAAGGGAATCAAAGATTATAGGGTAAAGGGAGGAAAGTGGAGTTGAAGGTTATCAGTCATGATCTCATTGAATACCAGAGCAGACATGATAGTCTACATTTCCTATGTCTAAAGATCTTATTGACCTAATTCACTATGTGTCATAGAGTGTTAATGGAGATTGCTGGAGAAACTCAGCAGATCTGGCAGCATCTCTGGAGAATTAGAAAGTTGTTTATACTTTGGAGTTTACTATATGTTATCACTGCAAGACATTACTTTGTCCCTCGCTCAGAATAAATTAAGTTTAAAAACTCAGAGACTGAAATTTTATAGAATAGAATCCCTATAGTGGGGAAGCAGGCCGTTCAGCCCATCAAGTCCACACCAACCTTCCGAAGAGCATCCCACCCAGACCCACGTCCCTACCCTATCCCTGCATTTCCAATGGCTAATCCACCTAACCTGCATATCTTTGGACTGGGGGAGGAAACCAGAGAACCCAGAGGAAATGGACAGAGACACTGAAAGAATGTGTAAACTCCACACAGACAGTCGTCTGTGACTGAAATTGAACCCGGGTCACTACTGAGAGGTAATAGTGCTGACCACTGAGTCACTGTGCTGCCCTATGGTATTTAAAAGGAAACCTGACTGGGCAACCTGGAAAGAAAATTTTCTGTAGCAGTTCAGGAAAAGCCCAATTATCTCAGTGGGGAAGTTTGGTTTGTGTAACTCAAAACTGGAAGCGTTTGTTTGGGAATCTGCAGCTAAACAGCTAAGAAACGTTAAGGTCTCAGTTTGGTATATTTTTGTAAGAAGGCTTCAAAATTCACAGGATTAAACAGGAAATATCAGTTAGTAAAACTTCTTAAACAAAATCTGCAGATGTACATAAATATATCTCAGTGACTGACTGCTATGTTAACTAAATTAAAAAACAACACAGCCTATCAAGTGAACTTTCATTCTGGGACCTTGCTTGTCCAGTAGTGTCACCAGATGGAATCATAGCAGCTAGTACCAATAAAAAAAGGGGGTGACCTCAGTTCGGGGGATATATCAGAGAAGGGGTGGCTCTTCTCCTTGGAGACTTTTGAGAAGACATTTGATAGAGCTGGTCAAATTAATGGGAGATCTATATAGTGCAGATGGAGAGAATACTGTTCCTAACAATGGAAGGATGAAGAAGCAGGGGAGTAAAACAACGAACTGCACATGCTGGGAATCTGAAACAAAAACAGAAATTGCTAGAGAAACTCAGCAGGTATGGCAACATCTGTGGAGAGAAAGCAGAGTTAATGGTTCAAATCCAGTGACCCTCACCAAAAAAAGAAGGTTAAAGCTGGTGGACAAAGAAGAAAGAGTGACATGATCGGAAAGATTTAATGCAGTGAATGGTTATGATCTTGAACTCATTGAGAAAATGGGAGAGGCAGATTCAATTGTGATATTCAATAGGTAAGTAGGAAAGTACTCATGGTCATAGAGAAATACAGCATGGAAACAGATCCTCCAATCCAACTCGTTCATGCCAACTGGGTTTTCCAAATTGAACTTGTTCCATTCGCCTTCATTTGGCTCATATCCCTATAAATCTTTCCTATTCATGTTCCTGTCCAAATGTCTTTTAAATGTTGTAACTGTACCTGAATCTACCACTTCCTCTGGCAGCTCATTCCATACACACACTACCCTCTGCATGAAAATGTTGCCCCTCGGGTCCCATTTAAATCCTCCTCTTACCTTAAACCAATGTCCTCTAATTTTGAATTCCCCTATCGTAGGGAAGAGACCTTGACTATTCACCCTGTCCATGCCCCTCATGATTTTATAAACCCGTATAAGGTCACCCGTAAACCTCCTATTGGCCAGGGAAAAAAAATCCCAACTTGTTCACCCTTCAGTCTCTATAACATCCTTGAAAATCTTTTATGAACCCTTTCCAATTTACTAATTTCCTTCCTATATCAGAATGACAAGATCTGTACACAGTACTCAGCAATGTCCGATACAGCTGCATCATGACATCGCAACTCCTATACTCAGTGCTATGACTAAATGCTTACCAAATGCTTCTTCATCACCTTTCTACCTGTGACACCATTTTCAAGGAACTATGTACCTGAACCCCTAAATTGCTCTGTTCAACAACAAGACCCTACCATTAATATGTAAGTCCTGCTTTTGTTTGTCTCACCAAAATACAACACCTCACATTCATCTAAATTAAACTCCATCTGCCACTACTTGGCCCATTAGCCCAGCTGATCCAAGATCCTCTTGTATTCTTAGATAACCTTCTTCACTGTCAACTATGCCATCAATTTTGGTGTCACCCACAAACTTATGAACTATGCTTCCTGTATTCTTGTCCAAATCGTTTATGTAAATGAGCAATAACAGTGGACCCTAGCAGTGAACCCTGTGGAAAACTGCTGGTAACTGGCCTCCAATCTGAAAAACAACTACCACCACCTCTGTCTTCTACTCTCAAGCCAATTTTCTATCCAATTTGCAAGTTCTCTCTGAATCCCATGTGATCTAACTTTACTAACCAGTCTACCAGGTGTAACATCGTTGAAGGCCTTGCTAAAGTCCATGTAACTAACATTTACCCCTTTGCCATCATCTATCTTTTTGGTCACATCCTCAAAAACCTTAATCAGTTTTATGAGACATGATGTCCCAGGCAGAAAGCCATGCTGACTGTCCCTAATCAGTCCTTCCATCTCCAAATGCATGTAAATCCCTTCTAACATCCTATCTGCCACTGATGTTAGCCTCACTGGTCCATAGTTCCTGGCATTTCGTTGCCTTAAATAAAGACACAACATTAGCCACCTTTCAGTCTTCCAGCATCTCTCCCTTGGCTGTAAATAATACAAATAGCTTTGCTAGAGGCCCAGCAATTTCTTCCCAAGTGTCCCACGATGTCTTAGGATACATTTGGTCAGGTCCTTGGAATTTATCTAATTTTATGCATTTTTAATCCTCCTCTTCTGCAGTTTGGACATTTTCAAGACAACAATGCTTTTCCTCCCAAGATCCCCAGCTTCCATGCCTTTCTCCACAGTAGTAGTGACATGAAACATTCATGTCTCACCCATCTCTTTTGATTCCAAACATAGACATCTCATGTCTATTTTATTTGAATTCTGTGCTTTCATTGTAATTGGCCATCAACAGTAAGGAGGTCTGTCAGTGCTGAGGGAGTGCTGCACTGTCAGAGAGTCAGTGCTGAGGGAGTGCTGCACTGTCAGAGAGTCAGTGCTGAGGGAGTGCCGCACTGTCACAGAGTCAGTGCTGAGCGAGTGCTGCACTGTCACAGAGTCAGTGCTGAGGGAATGAAGGGAAGTAATTTGAAGGACAATAGAGAAATAATAGGGGAGTGGGACTAGCTGGACCAAACATACAGAAATTCAGAAGCCAGCGTGATTTTATTGGGTCAAATGGTCTCCTTCCAAACAATCCCACAAGCCTCTGATTCTATGACCTGAACTTTTCGACAGCAGGAATGCTGTGTACATTGGTTATGTGCTTGAAAATTCTTCCAAACTGACACTGCTGTGCACCTCTTCTGAAATCTTGCATCCTCCTGTCAGGGAAATACTGAGCACAGTGTCTCCCAGGAAAGTCTGTCAGAGTGAGGTAAAGATGAGGGAAGACAGGGCACACTCCCTTTTTGGAGCACTAGCTACTGCTTAATTAGTTTAAAGTGCGCTCTTTGAGTGAACAGGTGAATGAATAGATGAAGACAGATTGGGTCAGAGGGGTAGTAGAGTAGTTGGAGGGTGCTGGTGGAATGTTTGGAGGGTGGATGATTGGTTTGAAGTTTTAGACTCACCCTGGTGTTTTAACCGAACTGACCGGTGCTAGTTAAGTACCCATGTAAATACCCCAGAACTGTCCAAGTCTTCTGACCCCCAGCTCAGAGTCAAAAACATTTTCAGAAGTTTGTGCAGCTGAGGAATTGCCCATCAGAAGTCTAAGCATTCACAAGGTTTTGACATGCATCTTCAGTTACATTTCAAGTCTGGAATAGTCTGGAAACCAGAAAATTTGGCCTCATGATTCAAATTGTCTTGATTTATGATCTGAGTTGTTTTTGGCTTTCTCAGGACATCACATACGTTTGAATTGGTTGGAAAGTTTATATATTGTGAAACAGAATTGTGCAGGTAGGCTGAATGAACAGGAGAGTGTTTAGCTGGTTAACATTGTGTGTTTGTAAAACTGTTCCCGGCAACTCTTGATGTTCTGAACGATTGATCCCATGTGAAGATTAGAGGAAAAATATTCCACCACAATGTAACCCACAAAGAACAGGAAATTCTGTGGAAAGCACAGATGATTTCAGTGTAGAATCTATAAAATGACTCACTGACTGTGACAGATAAAGCCAAATAACAGCACACCGCATTGCTCAGAATCTGGAGAGAAGAATTTGTGCTAAAAAATGATAAGGAAAAATATGCACAGGCTAGAACATTCAAAGACTGGTTGTTTGTGCTGAGATAGCTTTGTGTACAGATAAAAACAAAATATTGTGAATGCTGGAAATCTAAAATAAAAGTAGAAAATGCTGGAGAAAGTCAGGGGGTCAGGCAGCATTTGTGGAAAGAGAAACAGAGTTAATGTTTCTGGGCAGAATGGTGGCTCACACCACCAGGAACATGGGTTCAATTCCACCCTAGGGCACTGTCTGTCTGGAGTTTGCACATTCGCCCCGTTTCTGCGTGGATGTCTTCTGGGTGCTCCGGTTTCCTCCCACAGTCCAAAGGTGCGCAGATTAGATGGATCAGCCATGCTAGATTGCCCATAATGCCCAGGGATGTGCAGGCTAGGCGGATTAGAAATGGGAAATGCAGGGTGACTGGGATGGGGAGGGGAGCAGGAGGCTAGGTCTGAGTTGGTATGGACTTGACCTGAATGGCCTGCTTCCACACTGTAGGTGTTAGGAGTTCCCTGCAGTTGTGTCTTATTTATGCCTTGTTGACTTTGCTCCCAGTGGTACAGAACCATTTTCTTTTTTCTCATCTTAATTTATGCCCATTTTACATCTCTGTTGCTCCTTCACCACTAGTATGTCTTTTGCTCTGGGCACCTTCACAATTTGTTGCACTCACTTCTCCTCTCCCTCTATGAATAGCTTAATAACCACCATGCTCCAACCCCTTTTGATGAAGTGCATATTAGACTTGAAACATTAACTGTTTCTGTCAGCACCAATCTTGCCAAACCCGCTGAGTTTCTCCAACACTTTGTGTTTTAGTACTCTGTAAAGGCAGATTGAAAAGAATGGAACTGAGAGAATTTAAGAAGTTAAAGAAGAATCACTTCAAGAGTACTAAACTCTGAATTTTAGCTGCTGCACAGTAAGGTTAAAGTCCACTCTTTGAGTGAGTGGGTGAATAAATAGGTGAGGACAGTGACAGGATTGAGTCAGAGGGTTGGAGGCTACTGGACAAATATTTGGAATGAATGTTTGAAAGGTGGATGATTAGTTTGAAATTTTAGAGTCACCAAGGTGTTTTAAGTATCCTAATCTAATCTAATCTAATCTAATTTAATCTAATCTTCTGCCCTTGGCCTTCAAGATGGAAGTGATTATGGGTTTGGAGGATGCTATTTCAGGATCGTCATCAATCCTCTCTGTTACCCCATGAAAAACAAAATCAAGCTTTTAACAAGTCCATGCTAACGGACAAAGCAAAAAAATGACATCTTCAGAAAGGGATTTAAGCTGAAAGGAAGGGAATGGAACGTCTTGGGAAAGGGCAGATTTAAATGCTACATGAGCATAGTCAAGAGTGCAGAGTAGAGTTCTAAGTGAAAGTGAGCAGATTGGGTCAGAGAGAGACAGAGAGAGCACAAGTATTGAAGTATCAGTGAGTAAGGTGCAGTCAGAAAAATTATTATAAGTCAAAGGTAAAGGCACTTTATTTGAATGTGTGAAAAACAGAGATTGGGTGGATCATTCTTGTGAGAAGTAGACTGATTATAAGAAAAACAGGGTGGAGGGAGAGAAAGGAAAAAAAGAGAAGCACAGAGACAATATGATGGGGGCAGCTAACATATTATTGCACCTCTTGTGGCGAAGCAGTTGTATCCCTACCACAGGTAAAGTAGAAAGGTATGAATTAGGGCTTAAAAATCAAAAAGCATGTCTCAGATAATAAACGAAAACTTTGTATTTCCCAGGGAAGAAAATTATGCTGCCAAAAATATTGCAATGGAGGAGGCAGTTGAAAAATTGGATGAGTCAAAACTTGCTAAAAATAAAGTCTCTACTTAAAGTTGGCAAGGCACCTGGACCAGATCAGATACATTGAGGGATGTAGGGGCAGAAACTGTGGAGGAACTGGATATAATATTCTAATCACCCTTAAATACAAGGTGCTGCCACAGGTGAAATGCAAATGGTACACCCTATTCAAAAAGGATCCAAGAATAAACTGAGCAACGCCAGGCTAGTCAATAATCTGGACCAAGATTGTAAATCACCTGGAACAGTGTGAGTTGATTAAGGAAGGTTAGCGTGGACTTGTTAAAAGCTTGATTTTGTTTTTCATGGGGTAACAGAGAGGATTGATGGCGATCCTGAAATAGCATCCTTAATCATCCATAATCACTTCCATCTTGAAGGCCAAGGGCAGAAGATTAGGTTAGATTAGGATACATTGAAAAGTTACCAACTGCAAGTTCCCCTCCAAGCCACTCACCGTCCAGACTTGGAAGCACATTGCTGCTCCTTTGGTGTCTCTGGGACAAATTCCCCTATGACATTGTGTGTCTATTTACTCTGCATGGACTGCAGCGGTACAAGGAGGCAGCTCAACACTACCTTCCCAAGGGCAACAAGAAGCAGGTAGTAAATGCTGGGCCAGTCATCCCAAATGTGAATAAGAGAAATGCAATTGAAATGGTGCACATAGAACTCCAGAAAGCATTTGGTAAAGTGTCACATAACAGGCTGGTCAGCGCAATTGAAGTCAGTGGAGAAAATGAGACAGTAGTAGTAGGGATATGAGGTTGTCTGAGTGACAAGAAAGAGAGACAGCGGTGAATGGTTGTTTTTTTGGACAGGTGGAAGATGCATAGTGTCCCTAAGAATAATTACTTTGATTGGTAATGTAAATGGCCTGGACTTGGGTGTACAGACATAATGTTCAAATTTCCAGATGGTACAGAACTTGGATGGTGCAGAACTTGGGACAGTACAATGGCTTAGTGGTTAGCACTGCTGCCTCATAGCTCCTGGGGCCTGTGTTCGATTCCAGCTTTGGGTGACTGTGTGGAGTTGCACATTCTCCCTGTGTCTGCATGAGTATCGTCCGGGTGCTCCAGTTTCCTCCCACAGTCCAAAGATGTGCAGGCAAAAGTGTGTACTGCAGATGCTGGAGATTAGAGTCAAGATTAGAGAATGCTGGGAAAACACAGCAAGTCAAGCAGCATCTGTGGAGCAGGAAAATCAATGTTTCGGGCAAAAGCCCTTCATCAGGAATGGGGCTGGGGGCCTCAGGGGTGGAGAGAAGGTAGCTGGGAGTGCATTAAGTGGATGGAGGTGGGAGTAAAGGTGATAAGTTGGAGAGGAGGGCGGAGTGGATAGGTGAGAAGGAAGATTGACAAGTGGGACAGGTCACGAGGACGGTTCTGGGCTGGAAGATTGGAACTGGGATAAGGTGGGAGGAGCAGAAATGAGGAAACTGGTGAAGTCCACATTGATGCCCTGGAGTTGAAGGGTTCCGAGGTGGAAGATGAGGCATTCTTCCTCCAGGCGTCGGGTGGTAAGGGAGTGGCAATGGAGGAGGCCCAGGACCTGCATGTCCTCAGCAGAGTGGGAGGGGGAGTTGAAATTTTCAGCGACGGGTCAGTGGGGTTGATTGGTGCAGGTGTCCCAGAGATGTTCCCTAAAGCGTTCTGCGAGTAGGCATCCAGTGACTGACATGTGTAGAAATGCAAGTGAAGCTTTAATAGATCTGGAAGGCTCTTTTGGGGCCTTGGATGGAGGTGAGGGAGGAGGTGTGAGCGCAGGTTTTGCAATTCCTGCGGTGGCAGGGGAAGGTGCCAGGAGGGGAGGGTGGGTTGTAGCGGGGTGTGGACCTGGCCAGGTAGTTGAGGAGGGAATGGTCTTTACAGAAAGCGGATGGGGTGGGGTGGGCAGCATGGTGGCTCAGTGGTTAGCACTGCTGCCTCACAGCACCAGGGTTCCAGGTTTGATTCCAGTCTTGGGTCACTGTCTGTGTGGAGTTTGCACATTCTCCCTGTATCTGCGTGGGTTTCCTCCGGGTGCTCCGGTTTCCTCCCACAGTCCAAAGATGTGCAGGCCAGGTGAATTGGCCATGCTAACTTGCCCACCAGTGTTAGTGTTAGGAGGGAGGTAGTTCTGGGTGAGTTGCTCTTCAGAGGGTCGGTGTGGACTGGTTGGGCCGAAGGGCCTGATTCCACACTGTAAGGAATCTAATCTAAAAAATCTCTGGTGGTGGAGTCCATTTGTAGGTGGCAGAAATGTCGGTGGATGATGTGATGTATACAGAGGTTGGTAGGATGGAAGGTGAGAACCAAGAGGGTTCTGACCTTGTTGCAGTTGGAGGGGTGGGGTTCGACGGTGGATGAGATGCGTTGGAGGGCATCTTCAACCACATGGGAGGAGAAATTGCAGTCTTTAAAGAAGAAGGCCATCTGGTGTGTTCTGTGCAGTTAGATGGATTGACCATGCTACATGCCCATAATGTCCAGGGATGTGCAGACTAGGTGGATTAGCTGTGGAAAATGTGGGGTTATAGGGATAAGGTAGGGGTGTGAGTTTGGTTGGGATGCTTTTCGGAGGGTTGGTGAGGACTTGATGGCCTGCTACCATACTGTAGGAATTCTATGCATATGAACTGTGAGAAGAATTGTGAGGACAGAGACAGTGGTGGAATAAGCACATTAAGAAGAGACAATGTAAAATAAAGGGCACAATTCTAAAGTGGTTGCAGGAACAGAATCTGGAGGTATAAGCACAGACTAAGGTGGCAGGGCAAGTTGAGAAAATGGTTAATAAGTTGTACAGGATTCTGGGCTTTATAAAGAGAAGCATAGATACAAAACCAAAATAGACTGGACCTTTGTAACATAGTGGTTTGATGTCAACTGAAGCTGTGTTTAGATCCACATACCATACTTTAGGAAGAGGGATAGTCATAGAGTCATAAGGGACTACAACACAAAAATACTTTCACCTTATTCGTTAAAAACAACCTCCCAACTACTCTAATCCCTTTCTCCAGCACTTGACCCATAGCCTTGTATACCTTGGCATTGTAAGTGTACACTTAAATGGGTTTCTGCCTCTACCGTGCTTACAGGGAATGAGTACCAGATTCTTAAAGGTTTTCCTGACATCTTCTCCAGTTCCTTTTCTTTAACTTCAAACCTATGCTGTCAATAATTGATTCACCTGTCTGTCCTGATAATGCTCCTCATAACCTTACATATTTTTCAGATTCCTGGGACATTGGGGGCAGTTCTGTGGGAGGTGGGACCAGGACAATCTGGCAGGAGGGAGCCATTGAGTAATGCAGCTTTGGTGCAGCATGGTGGCTCAGAGGTTAGTACTGCTGCCTCACAGCACCAGGGACCCAGGTTTGATTCTAGCCGAGGGCAACATTCTGTGTGGAGTTTGCACATTTTCCCCGTGGCTACGTGGGTTTCCTCCAGGTGCTCCAATTTCCTCCCACAGTCCAAAGACGTGCAGGTTAGGTGCAGTGGCCATGCTAAATTGTCCATAGTGTTCTGGGATGCATAGGTTAGGTGCATTAGTTATGAGAAATATAAGGTTATAGGATAGGGGAATAGGTCTGGGTGGATACTCTTCGGAAGGTCGAAGTGGACTTGTTGGGCTTAATGGCCTGTTTCCACACAATAGGGATTCTGTGGGCGAACAGACCCTTTGGCCCAAACTGGTCCATGCTGACCATGGCACCCACACAACTTGGTCTAATTGCCCGCTTTTGGTCCATATCCCTCTCAACTCTTCTCATTTTTGTACCTATCCAAATGTTTTTAAAGTATTGCTATTGTACCTGCCTCAACCATTTTCTCTGGCAACTCATTCCATGTATGCACCACTCTGGGCGTGAAGAGGTTGTCCCTCAGGTCCTTCTTAAACCATTCCCTCTCACCTTAAACCATCAGTTTAAACAATGCCCCAGGATCCTAAAACCTAATCAAGCTTTAAGTTATTGTTTTTGCCAACATTGAACCAATGAGAAGATCCATTGTTCGGGATATAAAAAAAGGCAGGCAGTTTGAAAGTCAGATAAAGTAACTGCCATAGAGAGAGAGGGAGAGAGACCCAAAAGATTGAAACACTCTTTATCAAAAGTACCTTTTCATACAAAACATATTCGCAGTAAAAGAAAGACAGCGACCCAGAGAGATCTTCAGCCAAAAGAAAACAAACACCAATGATGACAGCCGCTGTATGGTTTTGAAATTAACTTGATGTAATTTTAATAAGTGTTTTATTGGAATAGTATATTGTTATAGAGTTGGAGGCAGATAATAAGCAGTTAAGAGAAAGGAGGATTAGAGTTGTGAATGGCTGTTATTTAATGTTCACTCTTAGAGCTTGATATTATTTCTTTAAATAGTGGAATTTGGGAGTTTGCTGTCATTCATATTTTAACAGCCAATGAGGCGAGGTGAGCTATTCTGGGTGTTTGGTTTGATTAACAGAAGGGTTCATTGCTGTCTATACCCCTCATGATTTTATACACCTCAATAAAATCACCCCTCATTCTCCTACATTCCAAGGAATAAAGTCCTATCTTGGCCAACCTCTCCCTACACCTCAGGCCTACTAGTCCTGGCAACATCTTCATAAATCTTTGTACTTTTTCCATCTTAACTATGTTTTTCTTATAACAGAGTGACCAAAACTGTACACAATATTCCAAGTGCAGCCTCACTAGCGACTTTTACAGCTAACATAATGTCCCAACTCCTATACTCAGTGCCTCAACTAATGAAGGCCAGCATGCAGAGTGACGAGAGAAAGAGAAACAAGGATATCAATAAAATAAAGTACAAAAACGATCGATGGGGAAATCAAGAGAGAGAAGCAAATAAGGCCACAGTATGAAGAAACGTTAGAATGATTAAAAATAGAAAAGAGGAAAGCCTAAATGCTTTGATCTGAAATAAGACAGATGAACTGACAATGCAGAGCAAAATAAATGAATATGATCTCAGCCACAATGGAGATATAGTACAAGGAGGTCAGAACTGGAAACTTAAAATTCAGGAATATTTGATCTTTTGGAAAGACAGGACAGAAGAAAGGCAGAAGTTAGCACTGTTAGTAAGAGATGAAATGAGGACAACATGAGAGATAATCTAGGCTTGGATGATATAGCATCCATTTGGGTGGGAGGTAAGTAACAGCAAGGGAAAGAAAACATTGATACAAACCCCACAAACAACATCCATCTGTGGGCAAGAGCTTAAATCAACACACAATGAGAGCATGTATAAATAATTTATTCATAATTATTGGGTTAATCAAATTAGGAAGGGTAGCTACAATAATAAATTCCTAAAGCAATATACCATGGAGCCAACCAGATAGTAGGCTAACCTGAATGTCTTTTCCCTAGGGTGGGAGAGTCCAGAACTAGAGGGCACAGTTTTAGGGTGAGGGGGGGAAAGATATAAAAGGCACCTAAGGGGCAATTTTTCACGCAGAGGGTGGTATGTGTATGGAATTAGCTACCAGAGGGAGTGGTGGAGACTGGTACATTTATCTGGTACACCCAGATAAAAAGGTATCTGGGTGGGTTTAGAGGTATATGGAGCAAATGCTGGCAAATGGGACTAGATTAGTTTAGGATACCTGGTCAGCAAAGACGAGCTGGACTGAAGGATCTGTTTCCGTGCTGTACATCTCGTTGATTCTATGACTACTGAACCACTTTCCCTTCCCCCATCTAGTGTGTGTGTGTGTGTGTGTGTGTGTGTGTGTGTGTGTGCGCGCACGCGTGCGTGCGCGCAAGATGGGGATATTTAAAAGGGGATTGGAGTTCTAATTAGTTGAGATATATACCAACAGTTGATATATAACTGTTGGTATATAACTAACCATTCTTGTTATGTACAGAAACTTGGTCTTGACTTTTTATCAGCCCTTAAACAAAGGAGACTACAACAGGATGAGGGGGGATCTGGCTAAAGTAAACTGGAAGCAAAGACTTTGTGGTGGGACATTTGGTGAACAGTGGAGGACTTTCAAAGCAATTTTTCAAAGTGCTCAGCAAAGGTATACACAGGTGAAAAGGAAGGACTATAGGAAAAGGGGTAATCTGCTATGAGTGTCTCAGGAAATAAGAGAGGTTATCAAATTGAAAGAGAAGACATATAAAGTAGCCAAGATCAGCAGGAAACTAGAAGATTGGGAAAGCTTTCTTAAAAGTCAGTAAAAAGCCATGAAAAAAGTTATAAGGGAAAGTAAGATAGATTATGAGAATAAACCAGCTCAGAATATAAAGACAGATAGCAAAAGTTTCCATCAATACATAAAGCAATAATGGCAAAAGTAAACATTGGTCCTTTAGAGGATGAGAAGAGGGATTTAATAATGGGATCTGAGGAAATGGCCGAGGCATTGAACAGGTATTTTGTGTTGGTCTTCACAGTGGAGGACATGTATAACATGCCAGTGATTGACAAAGAGACAAAGATAGGTGAGGACCTGGAAACAATCATTATTACAGAAGAGCTAGTGTTGGGCAAACTAATAGAGCTAAAGGAAAACAAATCTCCTGACTGAGATGAAATGCATCCCAGGGTACTAAAGGAGGTGGTGGGAGAAACAGCAAATGCCCTTGTGGTAATTTTCCAAGATTCACTGGATTCTGGGGCAGTTCCAGCTGATTGGAAAACAGCAAATGTGACGCCACTGTTTAAAAAAGGTGGTAGACAAAAGCTGGGAATTATAGACTGGTTAGCTTAACTTCTGTAGTGGGGAAAATGCTTGAGGAAGAAATAGCAAGGCATCGAGATAGAAATTGTCTCATAGGGCAGATGCAGCGTGGGTTCATGAAGGGCAGATCATGCTTAACTAATAGAACATAAAGCATTACAGCGTAGTGCAGGCCCTTTGGCTCTCAATATTGCGCCGACCTGTGAAACCCCAATCTGAAGTCCATCTAATCTACACTATTCCATTTTCATCCATATGTTCATCCAATGCTCATTAAAGTGCCCTTAAAGTTGGCGAGTCTACTATTGTTGCAAGCAGCTGAAAATGTGTTGCTGGTTAAAGCACAGCAGGTTAGGCAGCATCCAAGGAACAGGAAATTCGACGTTTCGGGCCAGAGCCCTTCATCAGGAATGATTCTGTTCCTTGGATGCTGCCTAACCTGCTGTGCTTTAACCAGCAACACATTTTCAGCTCTGATCTCCAGCATCTGCAGACCTCACTTTTTACTCTATTGTTGCAAGCAGGCTGTTCCATGCCCCTACTACTCTCTCAGTAAAGAACCTACCTCTCTGTCCTATATCTAACACCCCTCAATTTAAAGCTATGTCCCTCATGCTAGCCATCCCCATCCAAGTAAAAAGGCACTCACTATACCACCCTATCTAATCCTCTGATTATCTTATATGTCTCAATTAAGTCACCTCTCAACCTTCTTCTCTCAAACGAAAACAGCCTCAAGTCCCTCAACCTTTCCTCATAAGACCTTCCCTCCATACCAGGCAACATCCTAGTAAATCTTCTCTAAACCGTTTCCAAAGCGTCCACATCCTTCTTATAATGCAGTGACCAGAACTGTGCGCAATACTCCAAGTGCGGCTGCACCAGTGTTTTGTACAGTTGCAGTTTGACCTCATGGCTCCAAGCCTCAATCCCCCTACCAATAAACACCAACACACCATATGCCTTCTTAACAGCCTATCAACCTGGGTGGCAACTTCTAGGGATCTCTGTACATGGACACAGAGATCTCTCTGTTCATCTACACTACTAAGAATCTTACCATTAGCCCTTCCAAAGTGAATCACCTCACAGTTTTCCGCATTAAACTCCATTTGCCACTTCTCAGCCCAGCTCTGCAACTTATATATGCCCATCTGTAACCCACAACATCCTTTGGCACGATGCACAACTCTACTGACCTTAGTGTCATCCACAAATTTACTAACTCATCCCTTTACACCCTCATCCAGGTCATTTATAAAAATTACAAACAGCAGTGTCCCCAAAACAGATCCTTGCGGTACATCACTAGTAACTGAACTCCACGATGAACATTTTGCATCGACCACCACTCTCTGTCTTCTTTCAGCTAGCCAATTTCTGATCCAAACGCTAAATCACCCTCAATCCCATGCCACCATATTTTGTGCAATCGCCTACCATGGGGAACTTCATCAAATGCCTTGCTGAAATCTATATACGCAACATCAACCGCTCTACCCTCATCCACCTGTTTGATCACCTTCTCAAAGAACTCAATGAGGTTTGTGAGGCACGACCTATTCTTCTCAAAACCGTGTTGACTATCCCTAATCAACTTATTCCTTTCTCGATGATTATAAATCCTATCTGTCGTTAACCTGTTCCAACACTTTATCCACATCCGAAGTAAGGTTCATTGGTCTATAATTACCAAGGTTGTCTCTACTGCCCTTCTTGAACAAGGGGGCAACATGTGCTATCCTCCAGTCTTCCAGGCACTATTCCTGTAGACAACGATGACATAAAGATCAAAGCCAAAGGCTCTGCAACCTCCTCCCTGGCTTCCCAGAGAATCCGAGGATAAATCCCATCCGGCCCAGTGGATATCTATTTTCACACTTGCCAGAATTGCTAACACCTCCTCCTTGTGAACCCCAATCCCATCCAGTCTAGTAGCCTGTATCTCAGTATTCTCCTCGACAACGTTGTCTTTTTCCAATGTGACTTCTAATCTACTGGAATCTTATGAAGACATTACGAGCATGGTAGACAATGTGGACCCAGTAGATGTGGTGTATCTAGATTTCCAAAAGGCATTCAACACGGTGCAGCATAAAAGATAAAGGTACAAGCTGTTACGGACAATGTATTGGCATAGATAGGGGATCGGTTAACTAATAAGAAGCAAAGACTGGAGATATATGAGTGCTTTTCTGGTTGACATTCCGTGGCTAATGGTATGCCTCAGGGATCAGTATTGGGACAACTATTATTCACAATTTACACTGATGATTTAGACCCAAAGGATAGACTAGATGTAACAGTTAAAGTTCTAAATTAGAGGAAGGCTAATTTTGACGGTATTAAGGAAGAACTTTCAAAAGGTGATTGGGTGCAGATGTTAGCAGGTAAAAGGACGGCTGGAAAATGGGAAGCCTTCAGAACTGAGAGAACGAGAGTCAAGAAATGGCTCATGTCCAGGTTCATGCAGGAGAACCCCTTGCCAGCTTTGTGTATAAATTCTCCATACCATCAAGCCAGGGAAGCAATCTTTCTTACTGGAAGGATGTTATGAAGTTGGAGAGGGTTCAGAAGAGATTTACCAAGATGTTTCCATGAATGGAGGTTTTGAGCTATAAGAAGAGGCTGGATAGGCTGGGAGTTTTTTTTACTGGAGGTTAGGAGATGATGTCATAGAGGTTTATAAAATCATGAGGGCCATAGATAAAGTGAATAGCAGGTGTCTTTTCCCAAGGGTGGGGTTTTCAAGACAAGGGGGCACATTTTTAAGGTGAGAGCAGAAAGATTTGAAAAAGGGCCAATTCTTTTTTACACAGAGAGTAATTCGTGTGTGGAATGAGCTTCCAGAGGAAGTCGTAGATGTGGGCATGGTTACGATGTTTAAAACACATTTGAATAAGTACGTGAATAAGTACGTGAATAAGAAACATTTGGAGGGATATGGGCCAAGCACAGGCAGATGGGACTAGTTTAGTTGGGGATTATGGTCGGCATGGACTGGTTGGACCAAAAGCTCTGTTTCTGTGCTGGATGACTCTATGGTAGACAGGCAGGAGGCTGGAAGAATCCAGCAAGCCGGGCAGCATCAGGAGGTGGAGAGGGGAGTGTTGCTGAACAAAGAGACCTTGGAGTTCATAGCTCCTTGAAAGTGGAGTCGCAGGTAGATAGGATAGTGAAGGCGGCATTTGGTATGCTTTCCTTTATTGGACAGAGTATTGAGTATAGGAGTTGGGAAGTTATGTTGCGGCTCTATAAGACATTGATTAGATTCCCTACAGTATGGAAACAGGCCCTTCGGCCCAACAAGTCCACATGGATCCTCCGAAGTGTAACCCACACAGACCCATTCCCCTACCCTATATTTACCCTTGACTAATGTACCTAACACTATGGGCAATTTAGCATGGGTAATTCACCTGACTTGTGGTAGGATACCAAAGCACCCAGAAGACACCAGTGCAGACACTGGAAGAATGTGCAAACTCCACACAGACAGTCGCCCGAGGCGAAAATCAAACCCGGGTCCCTGGTGCTGTAAGGCAGCTACCCAGTGAGCCACTTTTGGAATATTGTATGTATCTGAAGGATGTTGTGAAACTTGAAAGAGTTCAGAAAAGATTGACAAGGATGTTGCCAGGGTTGGAGGTTTTGAGCTGTAGGGAGAGACTGAAGAGGCTGGGGCTGTTTTCCTTGGACCATCAGAAGCCGGTGGGTGAACTTTTAGAGGTTTATAAGATCATGGAAAGGATAAATAGATAGGGGCATGGATAGGATAAATAGACAAAGTCTTTTCCCTGTGGTGGGGGAGTCCAGAACTAGGGGTCTTAGGTTCAGGGTGAGAGATGAAAAATTGAAGAAGGGACAACTCCCTCACACAGAGAATGATGTATATATGGAATGGGCTACTAAAGAATGTGATTGAGGCAAGTACAATAGCAACCTGCAAAAAATACATTTGGATGGGTAGAGTTTATAGGGCTATGCACCAAAAGTAGGCAATAAGAATGAGCTAAATGGGCACAATGTACAGCATGGACCAGTTTGGGCAGAAGGGCCTGTTTCAATGCTGTATTAGTCTAAGACTCTAAGCTTGGGTTCAAACCTTTTACGACTATCAAAGGTAACTGAACCAGCTGCTTCTCCGAAATTGTAGCCTTAATCTGTAAAGGTACCAAAATATAAGTTCTCTATCTAGCCAAGGTCTTTAGATCATTGCATCAATACAGATCATTTGTCCCATTGAGTCCACATCAATCTTCTGAAGAGCATCCCACCCCTGTAACCCTGCATTCCCATGGCTAACCCACCTAGCCTATACATCCCTCAACACTATGGGCAATTTAGCATGGCCAATCCATCTAACCTGCATATCTTTGTACTGTGGGAGGAAACCAGAGCACCTGGAAGAAAACCACCCAGACACGGGGAAAACGTGCAAACTCCATGCTAACAGTTGCTCGAGGGAGGGATTGAACCCAGGTTCCTGGTGCTGTGAGGCAGCAGTACTAACCACTGAGCCACCATGCCATCTTGTGCAAGCTTAAGGGTTGGAGTCTAGAACAAATTTTGTTTAAAGTTGGTTCAATGGTCTCTGAAACGGCGGGTTGGTATCAACCTCTATTTGAAATAGGTGACCATTTCACCAAATGTTTATTATCATTGGTTGTGATTGAATGGTGCTAAACAGTGTAACTGTTCCAAACAGATGAAAATGAACTTCCAGGTGTGCTCCATGAGTTCTCTTACTCAGTTTAGGTCTAGCGGGAGTCTTGAGCCTGCATACTGGCAGCAACTACGATGGTTTGCCGGCCCAGATCCTGAAGATAACTTTAACCGTTTGGCTGAGGCTTGGCTTTGTTTGCTATGGCTGACCTAGAGTCTCTTAGTTCAGGATATACTTGGGTGAGGCTATGCTATTATCTTCACTCAAATGGTGTCCCCTAAACTCACTTGGACTGGTGAGGGTGTTGATTTGCATCAGAATACCCTGCAATACCCTTGCTGCATTTTCCAATAATACAGCCAGTTTTAGTGCATATCTGAAGTCTGGACTTATGCTAGTATGCGATAAGATTAGGGTTTGGATCAGTATGTGCTCTTTCCACATATTAGATCCAGTCTTCAACAGCAGGATTGAATGAGTCATAGAATCCTAGATCATACAATCTCAATAGTGTGGAAACAGCCCATTTGGCCATTGAGTCCACACCGACCCTCTGAAGAGCATCCCCATCCAGACCCACCCTCCTACCTATCTCTGTAACCCTGCATTTCCCTACACATCTCTGTACAGTAGAGACAATTTAGCATGGTCAATCCACATGAACCCACACATCGTTGGACTATGAGAAGAAACTGGAGCAGCCAGAAGAAACCCACACAGACATAGGGAGAATGTGAAAATTCCATACAGACAGTCACCTGAGGGTAGAATCAAACTCAGGTCCCTGGCGCTGTGAGGCAGCAGTGTTAACCACTGAGCCACCGTGACGCCTAAGTCAGGCTTTCCAAATAACAGCATGATGCCAGAACTGGTTACCCCAAATGAGAGGCGACTTTTACATGTGGATTTCTTCAGGAATGTGATTTTCTCTCGTCGCCACTGAACCAACTCCACAGAGGTTGGTATCCCGTCCCCTTCATTTACATGGTTAAAAATCGCACAACACCGGGTTACAGTCCAACAGGTTTATTTGGAAGCACTAGCTTTCGGAGCACTGCTCGAGTCCTTGATACTGAGCCAGCTCTCAGATAGAACAGGATGCTTGACCCTCCTTAGCTGTGAGCCAGGACTCCCTGTTGGACCAAGTTAGTAGCCCCAATCAAGGAACTCATATTCTATGAGGTCCACCTGGCTGACCTCATTACAATCATTAAAGTTTGCTCTGCTCTCTCAGGTAAGTGTAGGTGTTGATTTATTTCAATTTATATTTCCTCCTTCACTCTAAGTCTACTCTTTGAATTGCGCTTTCAGCAATTCCTGTCAACTGTGTCCTATAATTAATAATTCATGAATCTTTTATATGTGAAGAGCAGTAATCCCCGGGCAGTGGGGATCCCCAGTGGACGGCTCTCTACGCGGGAGTCCTCCCCCTTTCTCTCGGGGATCTGGGGTGGAGGGTGCTGCACGCAGTGGTCCCCTGCAACCGTAGATTGCGGTGACTCATGGACTCCCAGCCCAACTGCTTGTTCTGTGGTGCTGTGGAGTCCGTGGACCATGCATATATGGGGGGTGGGAGTTTGCACTCCCTTTTTAGTTTTCTGAAAAACCTTATCCTCTGCTTTTGGTTGCAAAATCAATCCCACCCTCCTGATCTTTGGGCACCCGGTGCGGAGGCGGGAGGGTGTGTCAGAGGATCTCCTCTCGAGTCTGCTCCTGGGCCTGGCCAAACTGGCCATAAACAGGTCCAGGCAGCGGGCCGTGGAGGGGGTCATTCAGGCCAATTGCCTGCACCCCTTCGTTGTTCAAGCCCAGGTGTCCCTAGAGAAGGAGCACACAGTATCTATCAACTCCCTTGAGCTGTTCAGGGAGAGGTGGGCACTGTAGGAAGTGGAACGCTTTATTTCCCCCTCCAACTCTATTTTGATTTAATCCCTGCCCTCCCCTTCATTTTCTTTATCACTCAGCATTGCCCTTTGATGAGAAGGGCATTGCTTGTCACTGACCACTCGGGTATTCCAATCGGCACAAAACTCATCTCAGCAGATCTTGTAAACAGGGATCGCTCGACTGCTTTCCTAGTGTCCCTTTTATCCATAACACTTTTTTTTTGCTGTTCGTGTGTGTAAAGGGGAGTCTATAAGGAGGTCAGAAATATAGTTTGTACTGTTATGTGTTGATAGATTTGAGCTGCAAAGGGATGACAAACTACTATAAGCTTCTACTTATAACAAATAGTATTTCTTGTTCAGAAACCTGGTATGTATTTATTATTAACCTGGGCCTGGAAGTCAAGTAAATTTGGGAATTCTGCATCCTTTTAAAAATCTTTAACTTTTTGTCATGTTCCCAGAAGACTGGGACTTGATTCCTAGAATGTTACCCCAGTGAGGAGTAACAAAGTTACGGACTCATCCAAGATTGATTGATTTGAAACAGAGGCAGCAAGGATTTGGATGTACTATTAGTAAACAACAGAGGTGGAGAAAACTCATTTCAGACATGGCATTGGAAGTGGCAAAAGATTTCCTGCAGATGGCAGTGTTGTCCCTAGCAAGTTTAGGGAAAATTTCAAAGGCCACCTTGATTGACTTGGCAGCTAAACTGAGGGTCGGATTTCCTGAAAGAGACAAGGCAACATAATTGAGATACAGATCTGGTATTGTTTAGCCGCTGAAGAGACAAAAAAAACGAAAGTCTTTTGTTGGCCCAAACGGACCTAAAAATGAAATTTTTCTCCAAGGGTCTCAAAGGGTGAACGCTAGGAAATTGTTTCCGTTAGCCGAGGAGACTAGGACCCGTGGACACAGCCTTAAAATTAGAGGGGGTCAATTCAGAACAGAAATGTGGAGACATTTCTTCAGCCAGAGAGTGGTGGGCCTGTGGAATTCATTGCTGCAGAGTGCAGTGGAGGCCGGGACGCTAAATGTCTTCAAGGCAGACATTGATAAATTCTTGATGTCACAAGGAATTAAGGGCCATGGGGAGAATGCGGGTAAGTGGAGTTGAAATGCCCATCAGCCATGATTGAATGGGGGAGTGGACTCGATGGGTGGAATGGCCTTACTTCCACTCCTATGTCTTATGGTCTTATGATTGAATAACCCAAACAGAGCTATAAGAGTAGTGTATCCAAAAGCTGAACATGTCCTTTCTTCTGAAAACAAGTTGGTCTCAAGATTTTCAGATAAAAGATTCCTGACTTGGGCTGAGTGGAAATGCATGAGAGACCAGATACTTGGGTAGTGAAATATTGGAATGGGATAATTTTCAATTGCAGTTTAAACAGCTTGAGTATGAAAAGAGAATGAAAAACTGAATATGGAATTCCAAAGGAGAGAATAAGAGCAGAGAAAGATAAGGAAAAGCAGATGGGAAGATGAGATGCTGATGCTGACCCTGGTGAGCAGGATCTGAGTCATGACTCGAAGTCCAATAAAGAAATGTTTTGCACAGGCCCTACCAAAATTTGGGAATTAGAATGTACAGGGTTTCTTCATGTGTTTTGAGAAATGATCTCAGCGAAAGATGACTGGACATTGCGAATACAAAGTAAGATAACAGGTAAAGCACAGAAAATTTACACTTCATTGTCAGACGTAGTTTCTTGGGATTATGATACAATAAGGAAAACTATATTGGCTCCACTGAGGCAGTGGCTCCTGAATTTAAGGAAGCAGTTGGTTCAAACCTATATTGAATTTGAAAGGGTTAAGGAAAGCAATTTTGAGAGTTGGATACAAGCATTAGAAACTGATAGAGACTGTTCTCTTAGAATTTAAAAACTCACTATATTCTGTAATAATAACTTACGTTATGAAGAGGAATTATATCAGACTCAAAACATTAGCTTGGGTTTCTTCAGCAGTCTCTGTGTTAGTTTGTAATGAATTTCAGCTATTAGACACACCACAATAATGAATGAAGATTATGAGTCAGTCTGTAAAACCAAACCTTTTTTTTCCATAATCTTCATAAATTCAAAAGAGATAGAAAATGGGAGAGTGATAGGAAGGCAGCTAACTAAGGTAATGAGTGGAGAGCTGGGATTGCTCCAAGATCTCCTGCACAGATTACATGGGAAAAGACTGAGCATAGAGGTGAAAATCAGAAGTCGATTTATTTGATTATAATAAGATGGGACACATTCATTCAGAATGATGGAATGGGCCAACTTGTGTTTTTAAGAATAAATCCAAAAAGAAATCTGAGGGAAAAAAAAAGCCAGGGATGCTGTAGCTTTATCACAAGGGAAGATATGTCCTTTTGTTCAAAAGAAGCATCCAACCCATAACATACATCCAGAGATGCAGAGCTACTCAAACTGTTTTGTAGGAGAAGTATTTAGTTTTCCCTCAGTAGAGTTCAACGAGTACCAAAATATTGGTAAGTCGGATAGGTAAAGAGTATACAGGATGTGATGGGCCGAAGGATCTTTTTCTGTGCTGGAGATCTTTATGACTTTATCCAGGTTCCATTGTACAAAGTCGAGTTGGAGTGTGACATATTGTCTGGACTAGTGGAAGTCAACAGAGTTAAGAAATTAGCTATAGATGGAATTAATTTACACTCAATCATTACCCAAGAGTAAGTTATAAGTTTGCTAATAATCATGGAAATTCCTGTTGAGTCTAAAGGGGCAAAACAGTTGTAAGAACAGGCTCCGGGTAGTTTTCCATTGTGAAGTGACCAGAGTAAAGTCCATTATCCGAAGTTTGAGTATAGGAGTTGAGAGATCATGTTGCAGCTGAACAGGACATTGGTTTGGCAACTTTTTCGAAATACTGTGTGTAATTCTGATCCCCCTGCTCTCAGAAGGATGTTGTGAAACTTGGAAAAGGTTCAGGAAAGGATGTTGCCAGGATTGGAGGGTTTGAGCTATAGGGAGAGGCTGAATAGGCTGGGGCTATTTTCTCTAGAGCGTCGGAGGCTGACGGGTGACCTCTTATAGAAGTTTATGAAATCATGAGGGGCATGGATAGGGTAAATAGGCAAGATCTTTTCCCTGGTGTGAGGGAGTCAAAAACTAGAGAGCATAGGTATAAGGCGAGGGGGCAAGATTTAAAAGGGACCTAAGAGGCAGCTTTTTCATGCAGAGGGTGGTGCATGTATGGAATGCACTGTCAGAGGAATTGGTGGAGGCTGGTAGAGTTACAATGTTTAAAAGGCATCTGGATGAATAAATAAATAGGAAAGGTTTTGAGAGATATGGGCCCAATACAAGCATCTGGGACTAGATTTATCTAGGATATCTGGTCAGCTTGAACAAGTTGGACCGAAGGATCTGTTTCTCCATGACTCATAGGTTCATAGTCATAGAAACAACAGTAGGCCATTTGGCCCATCAAGCCTACTCCGCTATTCATTAAGATCATGGCTGATCTATCCATCGTCTCAGCTCCACCTGCCTGCATTATTCCCAAACCCTTACTTCCCCCACCAGGCAAAAACCCATCCAATTATGTCTTGAATATATTTAATGAAGCTGCCTCTACTGCTACTTTGCACAGAGAATTCCACAGATTCACTACTCTCTGGGAAAAGCAGTTCCTCCTCATCTTTGTCCTAAATCTACTGCCCCTAGTCCTAGTTTCAGCCATCAGTAGAAACAATTTGCTTGCTTCTATCTTATCTATTTCTTTCATAATTTTATATGTTTCTTTAAGATCCCCTCTCAATCTTCTAAATTCTAGTGAGTACAGTCCCAGGTGGCTCAACCTCTCACAGGGTAACCCCCTCATCTCCGGAATCAACCTGGTGAACTGCTTCTGCACCACCTCCAAAGCCAGTACAGGGACACAATCCTTATCCAAAATCCTTGGGGCAGAATTTGGAATTTTTCGGATTTCAGAATAAATGACATTTTCACAGTGAAATAAAAAAAAGTAACCTCACAGCAGACACACGTGTGAATAGTACGAGCGCCGAGACACAATTGACGTCTGCCAGTGGTGGGCCACAACGTTACATCACATCTGAGTGATGTGGTTCGAGTGGGTGAGGAGTTGGGTAATCTGTTCACATGCCAAAATGACACTCCACACTCCACACTTCATGAAAAAAGCATTTCTCATTTCAGGGCTTTTTGGATTTCAGATAAAGAATTGTGTACCTGTATATCCTTCAAGTAAGGAGACCAGAACTACGCACAATACTCCAGGTGCAGACTCACCAACACCTTGTACAATTGCAGTAGAACCTCCTGCTCTTAAATTCAATCCCTCTAGTAATGAACGACAATATTCCATTTGCCTTCCAGATTACCTGTTGTACCTGCAAATCAACTTTCAGTGATTCGTGTACGAGCACTCTTAAGTCCCTTTGCACAACAGCTCGCTGCAATCTTTCAACATTTAAATAGTACTCTGACTTACTATTTTTACTCTCAAAGTTGATAACCTCCCATTTACCAACATTGTACTCCATCTTGCCAGACCCTTACCCACTCACTTAACCTATCTAAATCTCTCTGCAGACCCTCCACATCCTCTATATAGTTTGCCTTTCCACTCAATCAGCACACCTGGATATATTACACTCAGTCTCCTCTTCAAAATCATTTATATATATCATGAACAGTTGTGAGCCCAATACCGACTCCTGCAGCATCTCACTTACCACTGATCTCCAAGCGGAGAAACACCCTTTTATCCCAACTCTCTACTTTCTATTGGTTAAGCAGTCCTCTATCCATGCTAGTACATTCCCCACAACTCTATGCATTCTTATCTTATGGATGAGTCCTTATGCAGCACCTTATTGAATGCCTTCTGGAAATCCAAGTATACAACATCCACCTGTTCCTTTCCATCCACTGCAATTGTTACTTCCTCAAAAAATTCCAGTAAGTTTATCAATCAGGACCTTCCCTTGCTGAATCCATGCTGCGTCTATGACTCTAAACCACTGTAATAAGACAAGCAGATGTTTAGATAGCTGAAACTCAATTTAAGAATGAGAATAATTCAAATTATGTATTTGGCATATCTTTGTTAATTGAGGCTCAGGAAGCAGATCCAGAATTGAATAAGTTAGCACAGAATGCACAGTGAAGCTGAGGGGTTTCCAAAGTGCTGAAATGTGAAAATAATTACAGTTTTGTTGAGGAAGTGGAGACATCCTCATAGATCTGTGAACAAAGAATGGATTGGTGTTCATGAAGTAGTGGGATTGGATGCTATGTCCATGTTTCTAGAAAGACTTATGAGTATGAAGATCATCACAAGAGCATTTGGAAGTTTCACCAACAAGAATGAACAGATAAACATTCAGCAACTAGGATGTTACAAGTGGAAAATGAAATATTGTTGTTTGACACTCTGCAAACAAAATTCAAAAACACAAAAAAACTGTGACAATTAAACACTGTTCTCATATTTAGAGGAAGATGAATGGGAGCATTTTGTAAGGTTATTGAGAAAGAATGTGGAAATCTCTAGACATAGAACATGTAACATTACAGTGCAGTACAGGCCCTTCGGCCCTCCATGTTGCACCAACCTACCATACTAATCTGAAGCCCATCTAACCTACACTATTACATATACGTCCATATGCTTGTCCAATGACGACTTAAATGTACTTAAAGTTGGCGAATCTACCACTGTTGCAGGCAAACCATTCCATACCCTTATGACCCTCTTAGTAAAGAAACTACCTCTGACACCTGTCCTATATCTATCACCCCTCAATTTAAAGCTATGCCCCCTCGTGCTCATTGTCACCATAGTTGGAAAAAGGCTCTCCCTGTCCACCCTACCTAACCCTCTGATTACTTTATATGTCTCTATGAAGTCACCTCTCAACCTTATTCTCTCTAATGAAAACAGCCTCAAGTTCCTCAGCCTTTCCTCATAAGACCTTCCCTCCATTCCAGGCAACATCCTAGTAAATCTCCTCTGCACCCTTTCCAAAGCTTTCACATCCTTCATATAATGCGGTGACCAGAACTGTACACAATACTCCAAGTGTGGCCGCACCAGAGTTTTGTACAGCTGTAGCATAACCTCATGGTTCTGGAACTCAAACCCTCTATTAATAAAAGTTAAAACACTATATGCCTTCTTAAAACGCTGTCAACTTGGGTGGCAACTTTCAAGGATCTGTTACCCGGACACCGAGATCTCTCTGCTCATCTACACTACCAAGAATCTTACATTAGCCCAATACTTTGCATTCCAGTTACTCCAACCAAAGTGAATCACCTCTCACTTGTCTGCATTAAACTCCTTTTGCCACCTCTCAGCCCAGCTCTGCAGCTTATCTATGTCTCTCTGTAACATACAACATCTTTCATCATTATCCACAACTCCACTGACCTTAGTGTCGTCTGCAAATTTACTAACCCACCCTTCTACGTCCTCATCCAGGTCGTTTATAAAAATGACGAACAGCAGTGGACCCAACACTGACCCTTGCGGTACACCACTAGTAACTGGACTCCAGGATGAACATTCCCCATCAACCACCACCCTCTGTCTCCTTTCAGCAAGCCAATTACTGATCCAAACTGCTATATCTCCCACAATCCCATTCTTCCGCATTTTGTACAATAGCCTACCGAACGCCTTGCTGAAATCCATATACATCAACCAGTTTACTCTCATCTACCGGTTTGGTCAACTTCTCAAAGAACTCAATAAGGTTTGTGAGGCACGACCTACCCTTCACAAAACCGTGCTGACTATCAATAATCAAATTATTCTTTTCTAGATGATTATAAATCCTATCTCTTATAACTTTTTCCAACACTTTACCAACAACTGAAGTAAGGCTCACTGGTCTATAATTACCAGGGTTGTCTTTACTCCCCTTCTTGAACAGGGGAACCACATTTGCTATCCTCCAGTCTTCTGGCACTATTCCTGTAGACAATGACGATTTAAAGATCAATGCCAAAGGCTCGGCAATCTCCTCCATGGCTTCCCAGAGGATCCTAGGATAAATCCCATCTGGCCCAGGGGACTTATCTATTTTCACACTCTGCAGGATTTCTAATACCTCTTCCTTGTGAACCTCAATCCCACCTAGTCTAGTAGCCTGTATCTCAGTATTCTCCTCAACAACATTGTCGTTTTCTAGAGTGAACGCTGTCAAAAAATATTCATTAAGTGCTGCCCCTATCTCCTCTGACTCCACACACAACTTCCCACTACTATCCTTGATTGGTCCTAATCTTACTCTCGTCATTCTTTTATTCCTTAAATACCTATTGAAAGCCTTAGGGTTTACCCTGATCTTATCCACCAACAACTTCTCATGTCTCCTCCTGGCTCTTCTGAGCTCTCTCTTTAGGTCTTTCCTGGCTACCTTGTAACCCTCAAGCGCCCTAACTGAGCCTTCACATCTCATCCTAACATAAGCCTTCTTTTTCCTCTTGACCAGAGATTCCACTTCCTTAGTAAACCAAGGCTCCCTCGCTCTACAGCTTCCTCCCTGCCTGACAGGTACATACTTATCAAGTACACAGGAGTTTTTCCTTGAATAAGCTCCACATTTCTAATGTGCCCATCCTCTGCAGTTTCCTTCCCCATCCTATACTTCCTAAATCTTACCTAATCGCATCATAATTGCCTTTCCCCCAGCTGTAACTCTTGCCCAGTGGCATATTCCTATCCCTTTCTATCACTAAAGTAAACATAACAGAATTGTGATCGCTATCACCAAAGTGCTCACCTACTTCCAAGTCTAACACCTGGGCAGGCTCATTACCCAGTACCAAATCTAATGTGGCTTCGCCCCTTGTTGGCCTGTCTACATACTGTGTCAAAAAGCCCTCCTGCACATACTGGGCAAAAACTGTGTAGTACTCATACTATAGTGTTCCTAGTCAATATTTGAAAAGTTGAAGTCCCCCATGACAGCTACCCTGTCTCTCTCACTCCTATCAAGAATCATCTTTGCTATCCATTCCTCTACATCTCTGGGACTATTTGGAGGCCAATAGAAAACTCCCAACAGGGTGACCTCTCCTTTCCTGTTTGTAACTTCAGCCCATACTACCTCAGTTGATGAGTCCCCAAACATCCTTTCTGCAACTGTAATACTGTCCTTGACCAACAATGCCACCCCCCCCCCCCACTTTTACTTACTTCTCTGTTCTTACTGAAACATCTAAATCCTGGAACCTGCAACAATCATTCCTGTCCCTGCTCTATCCATGTCTCCGAAATGGCCACAACATCGAAGTCCCAGGTACCAACCCATGCTGCAAGTTCACCCACCTGATTCCGGATGCTCCTGGCGTTGAAGTAGACACACTTCAAACCAACTTCTTGCTTGCCGGTGCCATCTTGCGTCCCTGAAACTTGATTTCAGACCTCCCTACTCTCAAACTGTTCTATACTCAAAAGACAATTTTGGTTCCCATCCCCCGGCTGGATTAGTTTAAACCCACCCCAACAGCCTGAGCGAATTCCTCCCCCCCCAGGATATTGGTACCTTCTGGTTCAGATGAAGACCATCCTGCTTGTAGAGGTCCCACCTACCCCAGTAAGAGCCCAATTATCCAAGAATCCAAAACCCTCCCTCCTGCACCATCTCTGTAGCCACGTGTTCAACTCCTCTCTTTCCCTATTCCTCACCTCACTAGCACGTGGCTCGGGCAACAAACCAGAGGTAACAACTCTGTTCGTCCTAGCTCTAAGCTTCCATCCTGGCTCCCTGAATTTCTACCTTATATCCCCATCTCTCTTCCTACCTATGTTGTTGGTGTCTATGTGGACCACGACTTGGGGCTGCTCCCCCTCCCCCTCCCCCTTAAGGATCCCAAAAACATGATCAGAAACATCATGAACCCTGCCACCTAGGAGGCAACACACCAACTGTGAGGCTCTCTTATTATGGATGCACTATGTTGGTGAGGCATGCTGTGGGAGAGCGGAGAGTAACCTGATACTCATCGCAAACACAGTTGCTGGTTAAGGGGGGAAAAAACAAAAGGATAGCACAGCTATGCCTCTTAAATGTCATCAAGGTGCCTGCCTGCTTCCACCACCTCTTCTGGCAGTGCGTTCCAGGCTCCTGCCATTCCTTGCACATTTCCTTAAACTTTCCCCGTCTGACCTTGAATCTGTGTCCCCTTGAAACTGAAACTTCAAACTTGGGGAAAAGCCTCTGAGATCCACCCTCTCTCTGCCTCTCATAATTTTGTAGACCTCTATCAGGTTTCCTCTCAGCCGTCTTTCCAGTGCAAACTGCCCAAGTCTTTTTAACCTTTCCTCATAGTCAGTGCCCTCGAGACCAGGCAACATCCTGGTGAACCTTCTCTGTACTCTCTCCAGAGCTTCCATGTCATTCTGGTAGTGTGGTGACCAAAACTGCACACAATACCCCAGTTACAGCCTGACAACATGGTTTGCCAACTCTTAGACTGCATGCCCTGACCAAGGAAGGTGGGCACGCCATATGCCATCCTAATCGCCTTGTCCACCTGTGTTGCCACTCAGCAGTAGCAGGAGATGGTGGAGGTGAGCTCTAGCCAGAGGGGTAAGCAGTGAAGACTCAGTTGCAATAAACAGCTGAAATGTCTGTCAACTAGTGATCAGAAATCAATGACACAAGCCTTCTGCCTGCCAGCAACTTTGTGATTGGTTCCCAAGTACTGGACAGGTTCGGGCAGTGAACAGAAAAGGGGGATGCCAACACCGCGCCCCCCCCCCCCCCCCCCCCCCCCAGCTCAGCAGTTGTCTCTGTTCCCTGGAGTAAAAGCCACTTTAAGACAAAGATAATGTTTTGTTTAGCTGTTGCAGTTAGCTGTGACCTTTAAGAGGTCTGATAAGACTGAAGCAGTCTTATCCCCTTCTTTCTGCCAGCCAGTGAAAACATCTGGAGAAGGAAGACTGAAAAGGGAGCTCTCTGATCATCACAGGAATCATCACAGCACACCCTCTCAACAGGAATCACTGGAGTGCTCCCTCAACTTTCCCGCCTCCCTTAACAGCAGTGTTTTCTCCCGTGTGTGTGTGTGTGTGCGTTTGTAAGTTTATCAGAGGGTTAAAAATGTAACTTGCAGAGTTAAATGCCAACAGTTAATGCTTACCTGTAGCTCGATTTGTTAAAAAAAAGTAATTCATGTTAAGTACAGAAACCAGGTTCTCTGTCTTCTGTTAATCTGAGTCTGCAAGTCGATAATTGTGGAATTCTGCAGACTCGTAAAAACTTTAACTTTTGTAATAACGCTGGAAATACAGGGCTTGATTTCCAGTACCACCCCCTACTGATGTGTAACCATAGAGGAACCCACCAGTCTGGGAGATAATAGAGAAACTCACACCACAGGGGGTTAACAGGGAAACTCACCTATCAGGGGGGCAATAAAGAAAGTCACCCGGTTAGTAGAGAAACCCGCCCACCGGTGGGTAATACAAAAACTCACCTAAAGAGGGGTTAATTGTGAGAATGTACACACGCCCACGTGATATTTGTGGCTGAGAATTTGAGGGCAGGACTGAGAAACAAAGCCGGAGTGGGGTATATAAAAGGCAGCTTGGGGCTGAGGGACTCACTTAGTCAGGATGCTGGTCGTCGTGATTTTGCTGGTGTGCAGCGGCGGGGGCCGGTCACTGCCTATTCCCCGGGAACGGGAGCACCACCACCGGGTAAGAGAGCTTCGGGCTCAGACCAGCCTTCCTCTTGTCAAACATGTTCATAGCTGTATCGTGTGGGCGCAGCACAGGTCTGAAATCTGGCAGCCCGAGCGAAGGTGGATTAAACTGTGAAAAAGTTCAATTGCCACATTTGAAGCGCACCGGCCTCAAAGTGCCAATACCAAAGGGAATTGGAATCAAACCATTTTACATCCAGTAAACTGCATTGTGCAGTATTGATACATGAAACTGAAGATCCTGTGTGCAATCAGTGTAGTAATCTTTCTGTCAATTGTGTGTATTAAATCCGATTGCGATTGTTGGAGGAGGTAGTGTTGAGGGCTCACGGCAAACTTGTTGGTTTCTTGTGTCCTGGCATACCCCTCCTATTCATATCCTCTCCCCTTCTCCATCAGCCCAGAGAGCGAGAGAGAGGGTTGACTGAGAGTTTGGTAGATTCAAGTGCTGACATGCCCCCAGGTATTCACTATAAAGGAGACCAGACAGCAACTCTTAGCAGACCGTGAAGACAGCTCGTACCTTGTCTGTAACTGAATCTCAATCCCCAGCTCTTGGCAAAACTAGCTGGAGTCCATTGACCCGAGTTCAGTTCAGTTCAGCTCTCACTGGGAGAGATACAGCCGTAACTGGAACTGATAATTTCCCACCCGAAACAATCAACCCCATCTTAACGCTCAGCCCAAACAAAATACTCTCCCTTGTAACCGCGGGACGGAGATTTGGAGTGATAATGCAGGAATTCCCTCCGGATTAATGCTGAACTTTCTGGGACTTGCTGCTACTTGATGTTTCCGAAAGTTACAAACTTGTCTGACTAGTTTTACAAAGGTGAGTAGATTTGCCCCTGAAATGAAGCCTGGGGATGAAGTTATGGAGTGTCCATTGAGTGCTGTTGTTTCTGTCTCCACTCCAGGGGATTAGTTTACACTTCAGGTAAACTTGAAGTTTAGGTACTGAAGGTACACTTCAATTTGTGTTGGTCCTATTCACATTATACACAACCCCCACGCCTTATCAGACTGTGGGATGATGATAATGACAGGGTGGAGGATGAAGACTGAAGGCTGTGTGTGTGTGTGTGGAGGGGTGCAAGGGGATGGGGGTCATCCTGAGTTGCATGCCTGGAGACAGTAAACATGTGGATGATGTTTTCTCTCCAATGTTATTTTCTGCTCCATTTTTAATCCACAGTATTTTCATGTTCTCATTCATATGCATGAAGTACTGTAAAGTGATTTTTTTTATTTGAATGATTGTTCCTTTGTCCTGTTGGTCTAAACTCATGATGATGTTAGGTAGTGAGCAGTGGTGTAGCACAGTTGATTGGTCTTGGGTAGCTCAGTGAGCCAGCAAAAGATAACAGGAAATTGATTTTTAACTTCATAGAGGTGATATTAGAGAGGTGTGTGAATTAAACCATTAATGCAGAACTAATTAAACCTTTATCTGCTTACAATGCCAGTCATGGTGTCACACTGCTAGTCAGGTAGGTTCAAGTCTCACTGCAGAAAACCTGAAGACAAATTCCAGGCTGATCATCTAATGCACTGCCATTCTATCAGAGGTGCCGGGTTCTAATGAGATATTAAACTGAAGCTCCATCTGCTTACCAGGTAGAAATAAGAATCCCAATGGCATGATTCTGACGAAGGGTAGAGGAGTTTTGACAATTGACCGATCTTTATATTCTTCAATACTAATAAGACGAATTTCCTGTTGTTTGCTGGACACAAATGGGTGGTTGCATTTCCTTATGTTGCTGCAGTGATGAAGCTTCACTGGAGGTATTTTGGCTGGGAAGCACTCTTGGGATATCCAAAGTACTCAACGAATGGCAGGACACTAGGAAGCGAAGAGGAACAGAGGGATTAGATTAGATTAGATTCTCTACAGTGTGGAAACAGGCCCTTCAGCCCAACAAGTCCACACTGCCCTTCTGAAGAGGAACCCACCCAAACCCTACCCTATATTTACCCCTGACTAATGCACCTAACACTGGGCAATTTAGCATGGCCAGTTCATCTGACCTGCACATCTTTGGATTGTGGGAGGAAACCAGAGCACCCGGAGGAAACCCACGCAGACACAGGGAGAACGTGCAAACTCCACGCAGACAGGCGGGAATCTAATCCAGGACCCTGGTGCTGTGAGGCAGCAGTGCTAACCACTGAGCCACCGTGCTGCCCCCATGGATCAAGGGGTGCTTGCCCACAGATCCTTGTGTGATTGGGCAAGATAATAGGGTGGTTAAGAAGACTTACATGACCCTTGTCTTTCAGTTGTGGCATAGATTATAAAAGCAGGAAGGGACTCAATTGGATACCTGGGCAGTTTTCCTGGTGGTGGTTGCTAGTTTTAAAAAGAAGTAAAAGCAGAAAGGTTATGTCAGAGCTGTACAAAACGGAATACTGCGTGCAGTTCTAATCATCACACTATATGAAGGATATCATTGTACTGGAGCGGGTGCAGAGGAGACTCACCAGGATGTTGCCTGGGATAGAGCATTTCAGACTATCTTCATAGTCCCACTGCTATGAAGATAGTCTGAATAAGCTTGTGTTTTTTTAGAGCAGAGATGGTTGAGGGGGGATTCTGATTGAGGTACATAGAATCATAGAGATGTACAGCATGGACAAAGACCCTTTGGGTCCAGCACTTCAATGCCGACCAGATATCCTAAATTAATCTAGTCCCATTTGGCAGTACTTGGCCCATATCCCTCTAAACCCTTCCTATCAATGTACCCATCTAGATACCTTTTAAATGTTGTAATTGTACCAGCCTCCACCACTTCCTCATTCCATACATGCACCACCCTCTGCGTGAAAAGGTTTCCCCTTCGATCCTTTTAATCTTTCCCCTCTCACCCTAAACCTATGCTCTCTAGTTCTGGACTCCACCACCCCTGGGAAAAGATCTTGTCTGTTAACCCTATACATGCCCCCCAGCCCTCAGCCTCTAATGCTCCAGGGAAAACAGCCCTAGCCTACTCGGCCTCTCCCTATAGCTGAAACCCTTCAACCCTGGCAACATTAATGGACAGGATGGATAAAAAGCAGCTGTTTCCCTTAGTCAATAACAAGAAGGCATAATTTTAAGGTGAAAGGCAAGAAGCTTAAGAGGTTGGTGGGAGGGTCTGGAATGCACTGCCTGGGAGGGTAGTTGAGGGTAGAAACCTCACAACCTTTAAAAAGTACATGGATATGCACTTGGAGTATCATAACATTCAAAGCTATGCACCTAGTGTTGGAAGGTGGGACTAGTGTAGACAAAGTAGATTTTTGGTGGTACAGATTCAGTGGGCTAAAGGGCCTCATCTCTACAATTGATTGACATCACAGAATCCCTACAGTGTGGAAGCACGCCATTCAGCCCATCAAGTCCACACCGACCCTCGGAAGAGCATCCTACTCAGACCCACCTATCCCTATAACTCGGCATTCCCCATGGCCAATTCACCTAACTTGCACATCTTTGGACTATGGGAAGAACTGGAGCAGTCAGGGGAAAGCCCACGCAGACAGTTGCCTGAGTCTGGAATCACCCCTGGTGCTGTGAGACAGCAGAGCTAACCACTGAGCCACCGAGCCACTCCATCTTTAAATCTCAACCTCCCCTCAAGCTTCTATAATGGTGCTATTGCTGAAGGCTCCTACAATCCTGTTTGAGTTCAAGCTACAAGAATTCCACCTGATAAAGCCAATTACAATATGCTTAGATGACAAACACAAAGAAATTTGTGGATGACACCAATAAGTGAGAAGTTGTGTGGTTAGAATGGCACAAAAAAGTCTACAGAGGGATATAGACAGGTTAAAAGAGTGGACAAAAATTTGGCCACATGGAATATAATGTGGAAAAATGTGAGATTGCTTTGGCAGGAAGAATGGAATTGGATATTATTTAAATGGAGAAGCTACAACTAAGAGATTTCAGGGTCCTAGTACATGAATTCTAAAAAGTTACCAGTTAAAGCGCAGCAGGTCAGGCAGCATCCAAGGAACAGGAAATTCAACGTTTCGGTCTAAAGCCCTTCCGAAACGTCGAATTTCCTGTTCCTTGGATGCTGCCTGACCTGCTGCGCTTTAACCAGCAACACATTTTCAGCTCTGATCTCCAGCATCTGCAGACCTCACTTTTTACTAAAAAGTTACCATCCAAGTTCAGCAGACCATAGGGAATTTTGGTCTTATTTCAAAGGAAATAGATGATTAAAAAAAAGGACTTTTTGTTGAAATTGTACTGGACACTAGTCAGACCACAACTGGAATATTGGACAGTTCTGACCCCCTTGTCTAAAGGAAGGAATATTGGTATTGAAGGCAATCCAGAGGATGTTCACTGGACTGATTCTGGGTGTGGAGTGACTGTCATGAGGAGAGGTTGAATTGGTTTGGCCAGTAACCATGGAATTTAGAAGAATGAGGAGAAATTACTAAAGCAGATAAGATTCTTAAGTGGTTTGAAAAGGAAATTAGAGGTAGTTTCCCTTGTGGGTGTCTCAAACCAGAGGGCAAAATGTTAGTGAGTTGTTGCACATAAAAAGGATGAGGAGGAATCTGTTCATTGAGGGTGATGGAATTATTTATCACAGACAGCTGGATTGATAAGTACATACAAGGCTGAGATAGATTTTGAGAGAGACAGATTTTTAATCAGTCAGGATATCAAAGGTTATGTGGAAATGGAAGCAGTATGGACTTGAAGATTGTCAGAGCAGCCATGATTTAATTGAAAGGTGTAGTAGACTTGATGGGCTGAATAGCCTACTTCTGCTCCTATGTCTTTATGATCTTAGTGCATGTATGTACTCACTATATCCAGGATACTCTCTGTGACACATTATATAGTACAGTAATCCCAACTGGACATGAGAATCCCAAGAAAGATTGGTAATGTTTTGATGCTTTAGACATACAGTCAGGTAGATGGGTTATCTCTAGGAGATCTAGGCAGGTAATGCAGGAGTCTCCTGTGATTATCCCCATCTCAAACAAAGTCTGAAATCACATGACACCAGGTGATAGTCCAACAGGTTTATTTGAAATCACAAACTTTCAGAGCATTCTCCTTCATCGGGTGAAGTGACTTCCCAAAACAAAGGGACGACACTCTGAAAGCTTATGAAGAGAAGACCGATTCTTGGGGAAATAAGGCAGGGCAGGTGACTGAGGTGTCAGTGGGGGAGCACTTTGGGACCAGCGACCATAATTCTATTCGATTTAAAATAGTGATGGAAAAGGATAGACCAGATCTAAAAGTTGAAGTTCTAAATTGGAGAAAGGCCAATTTTGACGGTATTAGGCAAGAACTTTCAAAAACTGACTAGGGGCAGCTGTTCACAGGTAAAGGGATGGATGGAAAATGGGAAGCCTTCAGAAATGGGATAACGAGAGTTCAAAGAAAGTATATTCCTGTTAGGGTGAAAGGAAAGGCTGGTAGGTATAGGGAATTCTGGATGACTAACGAAACTGAGGGTTTGACTAAGAAAAAGAAGGAAGCATGTGTCAAGTATAGACAGGATAGATTGAGTGAATCGTTAGAGTATAAAGGCAGTAGGAGTATACTTGGGAGAAATCAGGAGGGCAAAAAGAGGACATGAGATAGCTTTGGCAAATAGAGTTAAGGAGAATCCAATGGGTTTTTACAAATACATTAAGGATAAAAGGGTAACTAAGGAGAGAATAGGGCCCCTCAAAGATCAGCAAGGCAGCCTTTGTGTGGAACTCAGAAAATGGGGGTGATACTAAATGAGTATTTTGCAATAGTATTTACAATGGAAAAGAACACAGAAGATATAGAATATAGGGAAATAGATGGTGGCATCTTGAAAAAATGTCCATATTACAGAGGAGGAAGTGCTAGATGTCTTGAAATGCATAAGTGGATAAATCCCGGACCTGATCAGGTGGATCATAGACCTCTGGGAAGTTAGGGAAGTGATTGCTGGTCCTCTTACTGAGATATTTGTGTCATCAATAGTCACAGGTGAGGTGCCGGAAGACTGGAGATTGGCTAATGTGGTGCCACTGTTTAAGAAGGAGGTAAGGACAAGCCACTCGACCACTAGAGAAGACCAGTGAGCCTGAGGTCGGTGGTGGGCAAGTTGTTTGCAGGGAATTCTGAGGGACAGGATGTACATGTATTTGGAAAGGCAAGGCTTTGTGCATGGGAAATCATGTCTTTTAAACTTGATTGAGATTTTGAAGAAATAGCAAAGAGGATTGAGGGCAGAGCGGTAAGTGTGATCTACATGGACTTCAATATGGCGTTTGACAAGGTTCCCCATGGGAGATTGGTTAGATCTCATGGAATACAGGAAGAACTAGCCATTTGGATACAGAACTGGCTTAAAGGTAGAAGGCAGAGGGTGGTGGTGGAGGGTTGTTTTTCAGACTGGAGGCCTATGACCAGTGGAGTGCCACAAGGATCAGTGCTGGGTCCACTGATTTTCATCATTTATATAAATGATTTGGATGCGAGCATAAGAGATACAGTTAGTAAGTTTGCAGATGACACCAAAATTGGAGGTGTAGTGGACAGCGAAGAAGGTTACCTCAGATTACAACAGGGTCTGGACCAGATGGGCCAATGGGCTGAAGTGGCAGATGGAGTTTAATTCAGATAGATGTTAGATGCTGTATTTTGGGCAAGCAAATCTTAGCAGGACTTATACACTTAATGGTAAGGTCCTAGGGAATGTTGCTGAACAAAGAAACCTTGGAGTACAGGTTCAAAGCTCCTTGAAAGTGGAGTCACAGGTAGATAGGAGAGCGAAGGAGGCGTTTGGTATGCTTTCCTTTATTGGTCAGAGTATTGAGTACAGGAGTTGGGAGGTCATGTTTCGGCTGTTAAGACACTGTTGGAATATTGCATGCAATTCTGGTCTCCTTCCTATCGGAAAGATGTTGTGAAACTTGAAAGGATTCAGAAAAGATTTCCAAGGATGTTGCCAGGTTTGGAGAATTTGAGCTATAGGGAGAGGCTGAATAGGCTGGGACTGTCTTCCCTGGAGCCTTGGAGGCTGAAGGATGACCTTAGAGGTTTATAAAACCATGAGGGACATGGATAGGATAAATAAGCAAAGAATTTCCCTGAGGTGGGGAAGTCCAGAACCAGAGGGCATAGGTTTAGGGTGAGAAGGGAAAGAAATAAGAGACCTAATGGGCAACTTTTTCATGCAGAGGGTTGTACATGTATGGAATGAGCTGCCAGAGGAAGTGGTGGAGGCTAGGATAATTGTAACATTTAAAAGGCACCTGGATGGGTATATGAATAGGAAGGGTTTGGAGGGATATGGGCCAGGTGTTGGCAGGTGGGACTAGATTGGGTTGGGATATCTGGTCGGCATGGACAAGTTGTACCAAAGAGTCTGTTTCCGTGCAGTACATCTCTATGACTGTGACTCCAAACCTGTTGGACTATAACCTGGTGTTGTGTGATTTCTGACTTTGTCCACCCCAGTCCAACACTGGCACATCCACATCATGGCTACCATCTTAAACAAGATTGCTGTTTGGAAAATGTGGGGTGTAACAGACTCTCAGGGGAATGAGTGCTAGCAGCCAGGTTTCTGTATCAAGACTGGCTCTAAAACAAGGGATACATCTGATTCCAAGCGACCAATTATGGTGGGGGACTGTCTAGTCAGAGGCACAGACAGACATTTCTGCAGTTAACAGTGAGACATCAGAATGGTGCCAGGGTCAAGGATGTCTCAGAGGGTTCAGAATATCCTCAAAGGAGAGTGACCAGCGGGAGGGCATTGTTCACGTTAGTACCAATGATATAAGAAGAGAAAAGGACAAGGTTCAGGGGAAGTTATAGGAAGCTAGGTCAGAGGTTTAAAAGGAGGTCCACAAGGGTAGTAACTTCTGGATTACTTCTGGTGCCACGTGGTATTGAGAGTAGGAATAGGAGAATAGAACAGATGAATGCATAGCTGAGAAGCTGGTGCAGGGAAGAAGGATACACATTTTTGGATCATTGGAATCTCTTCTGGGGTAGAAGTAATCTGTATAAGAAGAACATAGAACATAGAAAAATAGAGCGCAGTACAGGCCCTTCGGCCCTTAATGTTGCGCCGACAGAAGCCTACCTAACCTACACTAGCCCAATAACCTCCATATGCTGCTCCAATGCCCGCTTGAATGACCATAAAGAGGGAGAGTCCACCACTGATACTGGCAGGGCATTCCATGAACACTCAACCTGCTGATTACAGAATCTACCCCTAACATCTGTCCTGTACCAACCCCCCCTTAATTTAAAGCTGTGTCCCCTAGTAACAGCTGACTCCATACGCGGAAAAAGGTTCTCACTGTCAACCCTATCTAAACCCCTAATCATCTTGTACACCTCTATCAAATCTCCCCTAAACCTTCTTTTCTCCAATGAGAACAGCCCCAAGTGCCTCAGCCTTTCCTCATATGATCTTCCTACCATGCCAGGCAACATCCTGGTAAACCTCCTCTGCACCCGTTCCAGTGCTTCCACATCCTTCCTATAGTATGGCGACCAAAACTGCACACAATACTCGAGATAAGGCCGCACCAGAGTCTTATACAACTGCAACATGACCTCAGGACTCCGGAACTCAATTCCTCTATCAATAAAGCCCAGTACACCATATGCCTTCTTCACAGCACTATTTACCTGGGTGGCAACTTTCAGAGATCCGTGTACATGGACACCAAGATCCCTCTGCTCATCCACACTACCAAGTAGCCTACCATTAGCCCAGTAATCCATCTTCTTGTCACTCCTACCAAAGTGAATGACTTCACACATTGAACTCCATTTGCCACCTTTCTGCCCAGCTCTGCAAATTATCTATATCCCACTGTAACCTGCCACATCCTTCTTCGCTGTCCACCACTCCACCGACTTTCGTATCATCCGCAAACTTGCTCACCCAGCCTTCAAGCCCCTCCTCCAGATCATTTATAAAAATGACAAACCGCAATGGTCCCAAAACAGATCCTTGTGGAACACCACTAGTAACCGCACTCCAAGATGAACCTTTACCATCAACTACTACCCTCTGTCTCCTTCCAGCCAGCCAATTCCTAATCCAAACCTCTAATGCACCCTCAATGCCATACCTCCGTAATTTTTGCAGTAGCCTACCATGGGGTACCTTATCGAACGCCTTGCTAAAATCCATATACACCACATCTACTGCTTTACCCTCGTCCACTTCCTTGGTCACCTTCTCAAAGAACTCAATAAGGCACGTCCTGCCCTTCACAAAACCATGCTGACTATCCTTGATAACATTATTCCTATCCAGATGTTCATAAATCCTATCCCTTACAATTCTCTCTAAGACTTTGCCCACAACAGAAGTGAGACTCACCAGCCTATAGTTACTAGGGCTGTCCCTATTACCCTCCTTGAACAAGGGGACCACATTCGCTATCCTCCAGTCTTCTGGCACTATTCCCGTAGACAACGATGACATAAAAATCAAGGCCAATGGCTCCGCTATCTCCTCCCTAGCTTCCCAGAGGATCCTAGGATAAATGCCATCAGGCCCAGGGACTTATCTATTTTCACCCTTTCCAGTATTCCCCGGACCTCTTCCCTACATACCTCAAAGCCATCCATTCTAATCACTTGTGACTCAATGTCCTGTTCCTGAGTGAATACTGACAAAAAGTATTGATTTAGTGTCTCTCCAATCTCCTCCACCTCCATGCACAACTTCCCACTACTATCCTTGACTGGACCGATACCATTCTAGTCATTCTTTTATTCCTGACACACCTATTGAAAGCCTTAGGGTTTTCCCTAATCCTACCAACCAAGGACTTTTCATGTCCCCTTCTCGCTTCTCTTAGCTCTCTCTTTAGATCCTTCCTGGCTACCTTATAACTCCCAATCGCTCCAACTGAACCTTCACGCCTCATCTTTACATAGGCCGCCCTCTTCCCTTTCACAAGGGATTCCAATTCCTTATTAAACCACGGCTCCCTCACAAGACCCTTTCCTCCCTGCCTGACTGGTACATACTTATCAAGGACACCCATTAGCTGTTCCTTGAACAAGCTCCACATATCATTTGTGTCCTTCCCTTGAAGCCTATTTTTCCAATCCACACATCCTAAGTCATGCCTCACCGCATCATAATTTCCCTGCCCCCAGCTATAACTCCTGCACTGCAGTGCACACTTATCCCTCTCCATCACTAGAGTACGTGTTGCACCTGGTTTGGAAGGGACTAATATACTGGCAGGGTGGCACGGTTGCACGGTAGTTAGCACTGCTGCCTCACAGCACCAGTGACCCAGGTTCATTTCCAGCCTTGGGCAACTGTCTGTGTGGAGTTTGCACATTCTCCTTGTGTCTGTGTGGGTTTCCTCTAGGTGCTCCGGTTTCCTCCCACAGTCCAAAGATGTGCAGGTTAGGTGAATTGGCCATGTAAAATTGCCTTGGTGTCCAGGGATGTGTAGGCAAGGCAGATTAACCATGGGAAATGTACAGGAATGGGGGGGTTGCTGGTTCTGGGTGGGATGCCCACCAGAGGTGCAGTAAGGACTCAATGGGCCGAACGGCCTGCTTTCACACTGTGGGGATTCTATGAGCTCTATGGGGAGATTTGCTGTGGAGGCTTTAAACTATAAGGGATGCTGATGTGTTGGTATCCAGAAAGATAGTGAGGGGGAGAAAAATCAATCTGAGGCTGGTGCAGTTGAGGAAAAGGCAGGCAGGCAGGAGCAAGGCAGAGAACTAATAAATTTAACTATTTATTTCACTGCAAGAGGCCTGACAGTTAAGGCAGATGAACGCAGGGATGGGAAGTCCATTCAGTATTCTAATAACAGTGGGGTAGAAACTGTTACAAAACCAGCTGGTGCGAGTTCAGGCTTCTGTACCATCTCCCCGATGGTAGAGGTTGTAGAAAAGCATTGCCAGGGTGGGATGGGTCTTTGAGAATGCTGGAGGCCTGTCCTTAATAGCAGGCCTGGTAGATGGATTCTATAGATGGGAGGTTGGCCTTTGTGATTGGGATATCATAGCTGTTAGAGATATGACTCAGGGATGGACAGGACTGGCAGCTTAATGTTCCACGGTATAAATGCCAAAGGAAGGATAGAAAGGGGGCAAGAGAGGAGGGTGGTTTCTGGTTAGGGATAACATTACGGCTGTACTGAGGGAGGATATTCAAGGGAGTCTGTCCAGTGAAGTTATTTGGGGAGAATTGAGAAATAAGAAAGGGAAGATCACCTTATTTGGATTATACAATAAACACCCAATTTTTAAGGAGATCTCAGTTGTCTGTAAGAATAATAGGGTGGTTATGGTAGGGGATTTTAACTTTCCAAACATAGACTGGGACTGCCATAGTATTAAAGGCTTGGATAGAGAGGAATTTATTAAGTGTGCACAAGAAAAAGTTCTTCTTCAGTATATGGATGTACCCAATAGAGAAGGAGCAAAATTTGATCTACTCTTGGGAAGTAAGACAGGGCAAATGACTGAGATGCCAATGGGGGAGCACTTTGGGGCCAGTGACATAATTTTATTAGTTTTAAATTAGTAGTGGGAAAGATTAGACCGGATCTAAAAGCTGAAGTTCCAACTTGGACAGAGGCCAATTTTGATGGTATTAGGCAAGAATTTTCAAAAGTTGATTGGGGCAGATGTTTGAAGGTAGAGGGATGGTGGAAAAGTGGGAAGCCTTCAAAAATGAGATAACAAGAGTCCAGAGACATTATGTATGTTCCTATTAGTGTGAATAGCAAGGCTGATAGGTATAGGGTATGCCAGGTGCATGGAGACATTGAGGCTCTGCTCAAGGAAAAGAAGGAAGCATATGTTAAGTATAGCTGAAAATGTGAAGCTGGAAAAGCGCAGCAGGTCAGGCAGCATCCAAGGAGCAGGAGAGTCAACGTTTCGGGCATGAGCCCTTCTTCAGGAATGCGATGGGGACCGGGGAAGCGAAAATCATGGAGGGCATGGGTGGTGTCCCGAACTTAGGTGGGGAGTTCTTGGACTAAGGGGGACAGGACCGTGTCGAGGTATGCAGAGATGAGTTCGGTGGGGCAAGAGCAGGCTGAGACAATGGGTCGGCCAGGGCAGTCAGGTTTGTGGATTTTGGGCAGGAGGTAGAAACGGGCGGTGCGGGGTTGTGGGACGATAAGGTTGGAGGCGGTGGATGGGAGATCCCCTGAGGTGATGAGGTTATGGATGGTCTGGGAGATGATGGTTTGGTGGTGGGAGGTGGGGTCATGGTCAAGGGGACAGTAGGAGGAAGTGTCCGCGAGCTGGTGTTTAGCCTCAGCAGTGTAAAGGTCGGTGCGCCAAACTACTACCACTCCTCCCTTGTCTGCCGGTTTGATAGTGAGGTTGGGGTTGGCACAGAGGGAGTGGAGGGCTGCACGTTCCGAAGGTGAGAGGTTGGAGTGGGTGAGAGAGGTGGAGAAGTTGAGGCTGTTAATGTCGTGGCGGCAGTTGGCAATGAAGAGATCGAGGGTGGATAAAAGGCCAGCACGGGGTGTCCAGGTGGATGGAGTGTGTTGAAGGCGGGAGAAGGGATTGTCAGAGGGTGGGCGAGAATCCTGGTTGAAGAAGTAGGCGCGGAGGCGAAGGCGGCGGAAGATTTGTTTGATGTCTCGCCGCGTGTTGAACTTGTTAATCCGAGAGTGTAGGGGAATGAAGGTGAGGCCTCTGCTGAGGACTGATCTTTCATCCTCAGAGGGGGAGGTCTGGAGGGATGGTGAAAACACGGCAGGGCTGGGAGCTAGGACCTGGTGTGGGGCTGGAGCTGGGTGTGGGGGTGGGGTTGGGCATGGGGTGGGGATAGAGATTGGCGTGGGGGCGGGGTTAGGCATGGTGACGGAGATCGGCGTGGGCGCGGTATAGACAACAGAGATCGAGTGAATCCCTAGAAGAGTATAAGGGCAGTGGGAGGATACTGGAAGATAGAAATCAGAAGAGTGAAAATGGGATAGGAGATAACTTTGGCAGATATCCAAGGGGATTCTACAAATTCTTGAAGTCAAAAGAGTAACTCGGGAGTGAATAGGGCCCCTTAAAGAACATCAAGTCCACCCTCCAGAGCATTCTGTCTGGACGTACGGCAACTGTACCATTCAAGATCTGAGACGGTTGCAGAGAGTGGTGAACTCTGGCCAACCTCCCATCTATAGAATCCATCTACCAGGCCTGCTATTAAGGACAGGCCTCCAGCATTCTCAAAGACCCATCCCACCCTGGTAATGCTTTTCTACAACCTCTACCATCGGGGAGAAGGTACACAAGCCTGAACACTTGCACCAGCCGGTTTCATAACAGTTTCTACCCCACTGTTGTAAGAATACTGAATGGATTCACAAACTCTTAACATTCGCCTGTACCTGTGTTTTTGTTTTTACCGCTGTTTACTTATTATTTACTTATCTATGCTACTGAACTCTGTGACCTGCCTGTATTGATTGCTAGACAAAGCTTTTCACTGTGCCTCGGTACACGTGACAATAAATTTAACTTAGTTCAATGTGTGGCACCACAGGGGATGGGTGAGATACTAAACAAGTATTTTGTATCAGTGTTTCCTGTGAAGAAGGATATGAAAGCTATGGATGTGGAAGTTCTGTAACCTGGGGAAACAAACAGTGATATCTTGAAATCTGTCTCTATTACAGAGAAGGTGCCAGATGTTTTAAACAGATAAGGTGGATAAATCCCTGGGACCTGATCAGGTGCACCCTAGAACCTTGTGAGAAGCTAGGAAAGCAATCATCAATAGCCACTGGTGAGCACAGGAAGACTGGAGGTTGGCTAACGTGGTGCCATTATTTAGGAAAGGTGGTAAGGAAAAACCAGGGACCTATAGACTGCTGTGCCTGAGGTCAGTTGTGGGTAAGTTGTCCTGAGGCTCAGGATTTAGATGTCTTTGGAAAGGCAAGGACTGATTAGAAATGGTCACCATAACTTTGAGTGTGTCACACTAACTTGCAGAATTAGAGGGTTTGAGCTGTAGGGAGAGGCTGAATAGGCTGGGGCTATTTTCTCTGGAGCATTGGAGGCTGAGGGATGACCTTTTATAGAGGTTTATAAAATCAAGAGTGGCATGGATAGGGTGAATAGCCAAGATCTTTTCCCCAGGGTAGAGGAGTCCAAAGCTAGAGGGCATAGGTTTGAGAGGGTAATTATTTAATCGGGACCAAAGGGGCAACATGCAAAGGGTGTTGAGTGTATGGAATGAGCTGGCAGAGGAGGTGGTAGAGGTTGGTACAGTTACAATATTTAAAAGGTATCTGGATGGGTATAGGAATGGGAAGGGTTTAGAGGATATGGGCCAAATGGTGGCAAATGGGATCGGATTTAATTTAGAATATCTGGTCAGCATGGACGTGTTGGACCGAAGGGTCTGTTTCCAAGCTTACAACTCTTAACTTCATGACTGAATTTTTTTCGAAAAGTGACGAAGAGGATTGATAAAGGTAGAGCAGTGGACATTGTCGATAAAGATGTCAGTAAGGTGTTAAAGGTTTCACATGGTAGACTTGTTAGCAAAGTTAGATCAAATGGAGAACTAGCCACTGGACATAAAATTGGTTTGAACATAGTGTGGTGATGGTGGGTTGCTTTTTGAACTGGAGGCATGTGACCAGTGGTGTGCAGCAAGGATTGATGCTGGGTCCACTGTCCACCAAAATTGGTTGTCTAGTGGACAGCGAAGAAGGTTACCTCATGGATTAAAGGGACCTTGATCAGATGGGGAAATGAGCCGAGGAGTGTCAATGGAGTTTAATTTAGATAATGTGATGTGCAGCATTTTGATAGGGCAAATCAGGATAGGACTCATACAGGATAGGTAAGGTCCTGGGGAGTGTTGCTGAACAGAGACCTTGGGGTGCAGGATTATAATTCCTTGAAAGTGGAATCACAAGTAGGCAGGGTTGTGAAGGGAGCATTTGTATACTTGCCTTTATTGGTCAGTGCATTGAATATAGAAATTGGGAGGTCATATTGCGGCAGTACAGGATATTGGTTTAGCCATTTTTTGGAATGCTGCTTTCAATTTTGGTCTCCCTGCTATAGGAAAGCTGTTTTGAAACTTGGAAGGGTTCCGAAAAGATTTTCAAGGGTTGGAATGTTTGGGAGAGGCTGAATAGGCTGGTGCTATTTTGTCTGGAGTGTTGGAGGTTGAGAAGTGACCTTGTAGAAGATCATAAAATCATGAAGGGCATGGATAGGCTGAATAGTCAAAAGTTTTGCTCCATGATATTGGAGTCCAAAACTACAGGGCATAGTTTTAAGGTGAGAGGGGAAAGTTTTAACAAGGACCTAAGGAACAATGTCTTCATGTAGAGGATAGTGCGTGTATGAAAGGAGCGGCCAGAGGAAGTGGTGGAGGCTGGTACAATTACAACATTTAAAGGGCATCTGAGTGGATACATGAGTTGGGAGCGTTTCGAGGAAATGGGCCAAATGCTGGCAAGTGGGACTAGATTAAACTTAAAAACTGGTCAGCATGGACTAGTTGGACTGAAGGCTCTGTTTCCATGCTGTACATCTCTATGACTCTGACTCTAATCACGTTTTGAATTTATTTTTGCCTAGTGACTTTCCTTGTGAGGTTTCATCATCTTCCAGTTGATGTTTAAAGATTACAAACAGCAAGTCCTGACAGAATCTGCCAATAATCAATCGTAAACTCCTGCAGTGTGTGAACACATACTTACATGGAATTGATTAGGGCTAAATGTCTTCTGCTGAGGTCGTAATGCCTGTGCATTTCTACTTACTTAAACCATTGGTTGTTTGATCTAGCTTGTTGTGGTTCTGTTCGCCGAGCTGGGAGTTTTTGTTGCAAACGTTTCGTCCCCTTTCTAGGTGACATCCTCAGTGCTTGGGAGTCTCCTGTGAAGCCTTCACAGGAGGCTCTCAAGCACTGAGGATGTCACCTAGAAAGGGGACGAAACGTTTGCAGCAAAAACTCCCAGCTCGGCGAACAGAACCACAACAACAAGCACCTGAGCTACAAATCTTCTCACAAACTTTGATCTAGCTTTCCTGGCATTTGGATATGTACCTTAGATGGTAAGCTAAAAACAGGCTGATTCTTATTTTCTTTCACCACCCTCTAACAAACCTTATGGTTGAGTTCTTTACTCCATACTGTGAGGGGTAACATTTCTAGCAAGCCCTGAGCTTAGGCAAGCATGGACAGAGAACAGAGGCAGTCTTAAACCATGCATGTGATGATGGCTGACACCAGACAAACTCAAAAGTACTCAGCACAGCATGGAGTGGTGTAAGTCTGTTAGAGCTAAGTATTTAGTTTAGTGGCAGAGACCAGTAATTTTAGTGCTTATTGTAAGTATTTAATGGCATGTGATTTTTATAGATTTAGTTTTAAGTGGTTTCAATTTGTGTTTTAATGTTAGTTTTAGGTTTACATAACTGATTATATAATAACTGTTATCTGACATGCCTGAGCAACTAGAGCCTGTTACATATACATTATGTGCCATGTCAGAATGCCAGCGCATTGATGTGTCCTGGAAAACCACATGTCCATGAGGTGTTGCCAGCTGCTCCAGCTTGCCCTCTGGCAGTACATTCAGGAAGCTGCAGAGAGTTCAGAAAAAGAGCAAGTAGGTGACTTCTAGCATAAGGTACCTTCCTACTTTTAAGGCTAGTTTGAGACGCAGGCCTAACAGGTTCCATCTTAACAGAGACAGAAACACTATCTTCACAGTGGCACAGACTTGTGCTTGCGGGGAGAAAATACCAGTAGCAAAGAATAGAAATAAGATACATGAAAAGCCGAGAGGGACAAACAAAACAAAATGCAGAAAGAGTAGGAATGAGACTGAGAAAAGTAACAAAGTTGATTAGCAGTGTTAGAATGTGTTAATTCAATGAGTATTATAAATAAGCTTGACAAAGCTACAGAGGTAGGAGTTTAGTGAGGTCACATGGAGTTTTAATGTTGTGACTATAACATAGGCAGAAATGGGAACCAAACCATTGGAGCCAATGTCGCCAATGTTATTTAGGAGGGATAGAGAAGGTTAAACTGAAGTGGTGATCAGGTACACTATTACTGTTCTCAGAGGAACAATATCATGGAGTGTTTAAAGATTGAATCTATTTAGCTTGAGTTCATCTACAAAAAGGAATATAAAATGTGGAAATACAGACAAATTCCAGAAAAATCTTTCTTTTAAACCAAGTAAAAATAGAGTATTTCTTCCAAACACATATATGACTGGGAAAGAAGCAAGGTAAAGTGGTTTGGGTAGAGGTGCACAAGATGACAGACATAGATCGAGTGGATAGTCAGAGACTTTTTCCCCATGGTGGAAATGGCTATCATGAGGGGGCATAATTTTAAGGTGATTGGTGGAAGGTATAGGGGAGATGTCAGAGGTAGGTTATTTACTCAGAGTTGTGGGTGTGTGGAATGCACTGCCAACAGTGGTAGTAAAGTCAGGTACATCAGGGACATTTAAATGACTCTTTGATAGTAGGCAAATGGATGATAGTAAAATGTAGGGTGTATAGGTTAGTTTGATCTTAGAGCAGGGTAAAAGATTGGCTAACGTCAAGGGCCTGTATTGTGATGTACTATTCTATGTTCTATATTCAAAATGGAGAGGTTTTGATCCAGCAAGCTGGGAGAAACCATTTTCTCTGGCAAATTGGTCACTTATCAGATGACATAGATTTAAAACAATTGGCAACAAAAGAGCAGGAAGAGAAACTATTTCAGTCTTATGATCTGGTTTGCATTAAGCAGAAGGCCGATGGACTTCGGTTCAATAGGAACTTATTTGCAGGATAGTGAGAGGAAATGTTGGATTGGACAACTCTTTCAAATGTGTATTCTTAGCAAGCCTCATTCTATGCTGGAAGATTCCATATCCATTTCTGTTTGTTTCTATTTCTATTTTCAGCCCATTAAGTCATCTAGCAGCAAGTGAATTAAAATTCTCCAAATTTACAGCTCCATTAGGGAGAATGGAGCAGTTTAATCTCTGAGTAACCCTGGCTTTCAGAATACAGCACCTATGAGTAAATCCACACTTGCATCTGGTCTCTCTGACGTTTTGGTGCTCTGAACTAGGGTTGGGGGTTAATTGTAATCTCGCGAATCAACAAAACCATAAATCATTTTGTCAATAAAAATTCTGCAAGGAGCACAGTTGTAATTTCACATGATTTATGGCAGTCATCTTTCAAACCTGTTGCATGCAGCGTGGTTGTAGTACCTACACACATCACACTGCACAAGGGCTCTGCAGTGGTCATTCCTACTTAGTTTTTTTGGCCAGATTTATCTGTGATAGTTGAGTTGGTAAAGGTGACGTCAGTAAGTTTATTTTTCTCCCACTCTTGCTAGTCCTTTCTCCAACTGCTGAAGGGATCTTTTGTGTCCCATAGCTGTAACCAAATTGATTGTGTTTTTGGCCCATTTGATGTCCTGTCTTTCCAGCAATGCAAAGTGCTTCTTAATACCGCCACCCCTCCCGCCACCCCTCCCACCACCACCCCTCCCGCCATTCTTTTTTCTATCTTTCCTGGATACTGTGTATGTAGGAATACTGTATCTGTAGGTCATCTATTGTTCTATTACAGTTTTTCCTGTCAGTCTTTGGTTCTATTTCACCCTGGTTAGTCTCTGTTTCACCCCTCTTCCAAATTAAGCGATTTACTTGCCCTTACCTTTCTGCAAAGCTAGATTAAACCTCTACGATACTATGATCATTCTTACTCAAGTGTTTCCCCATAGTCACTCAGTTCACATGGCCCACCTCATTCCCAACACCAGATCTAACAATGCCTTCTTTCAAGCTGGAAGAGAACAGGAGGAGGCTATTCAGCCCATCAAACCCACCCTGTAATTCAATAAGTTTATAGTTGATCATCTCCTCAGTGCAGCAAGGCGATGCTGTCTCCTTTTTCCTTTATCACTCATCTCCAGTAACCTATTGACATCTGTCTTGAACCTATCCAATGATTGAACTTCCACAGCCCTCTGGGATAGAGAATTCCAAAGATTCATCACCCTCCCAGGAGAAGAAATTCTGCTCCTCAGTTTTGAATGGTCTACTTTTTATCTTGGGTTAATGTCCCTGGTTCTACCTGGTTGCTAGTGAGGGGAAACCAATTCGAGCCCTTTAAGAATTTTATAGATTTTAATTAGATCACTTCTCATTCTTTGAAGCTCTAGGGAATAGAGATTAATCTGATGATCTTCCAGTTACCTCCCTCTATGACAATTCTATCCTTCTTTAAGTAAGACTGTAACTCCACACAATATTCCAGATAGTATCTCGCAGAAGTTATATACAGCCCCAGCAAGATGTCATCTGTACTCCAGTCTCCATAAGATGAATGCCAAGTATTGCTTGCCTTTCTAACTGCTTGCTGCAACTTCATAATAACTTTTAGTGACTCATAAACAAGGATAATTTGATCCCCTTGGATGCCCTGTCATTCTGTTTTTGAGATTTTTTTCTACCAAAGTAAATAATTTCACACACAGTTTCATTACCTTCCATCTGCATGTTCTAACCCATTCACTTAGCCTGTCCACGTTCTTAAGTTTTCTTGTGCTCCACTTAACTTGCATTCCGACTCAGTTTGGTGTCATCAGCAAATTCGGAAATTTTACAATTTGTCCTTACTCCCAATCACTTTTATATATCAGTTGTGAACAGTTGTGGACCCAGCAATGTGATCCTCACTGCTAACAATCTGCCATCTGAGAATGAACCAATTATTGCCACTTCTCTCCTTTTTGTCTGTTAACTGATTCTCCATCGCAGCTAGTATATTTCCTGCCCAACCTTGAACCCTCCACCCACACGGGATGAATGTAGATTTCTCCAGCTTCCTCATTTCCCCTCCCCCCACCTTATCTCAGTCCCAACCCCCGGATTCAGCACCGCCCTCTTGACCTGCAATCTTCTTCCCGACCTCTCCGCCCCCACCCCCTCTCCGACCTATCACCCTCACCCTCACCTCCTTCCACCTTTCGTATTCCCAGCACCCCTCCCCCAAATTCCCTCCCCCCTCCCCTTTAACTCAGCCCACCAGTCAACACCAGTCTCATTCCTGAAGAAGGGCTTATCCCCAAAACGTCGATTCTCCTGCTCCTCGGATGCTGCCTGGCCTGGTGTGTTTTTCCAGCACCACATTTTTCAACTCTGGTCTCCCGCATCTGCAGTCCTCACTTTCTCCTAGTCAACCTCCAAACCCATGCACTCTAACTTTATTTACTTCCCTTCTGAAAACACATACTGTATATCTACTGGTTCTCCTTTGTCTATGCTGCAAGCATCATTCTCAAAAAACCTGAAGTTTGTTATTTGATTTCCCTTTCATAAATCCATGTTCACTCTGTCCAATTTTCCATTCTTTTTCTAAATATCTATTTAACACTAGATATTAGAATAGATTCTAATTTCCTTGCTACTTGTCTCAAGGTTATAGATCTGTAGTTCTCCATTCTCCATCTCTCTTTTCCTCTGTCATTAATTACTTGCCTTATATTTGCTACCTTCTAGTCAATAGGAATCTTACCAGAATCTATAAAATTTTGAAAAATAGCCTCTAAATGCATCCACTATTACTGTAGCTAGTCTATTTAATCTACTTCAGATGAAGCTAGTCTGGTTCCGGAGATTTCTCAAACCTCAAACCAACTATTTCTTTCTTTCACAAGTAAACCTTCATGAACACTTACTTCCGTTAGTTCCTCAGTTCAACAAGTTCATGGTTACATGACATTTGTGGGAGATCTTCTGTGTCTTCTTCTATGCAGTTATTATAGCCTCCTAACACATTTTAGAAATGCCTTCCCTTCCTTGCTCTTTTACTCGAGTTACTCAAATATCAATTGGGATAACATTAAAGTCTCACCTCTCCATGGTTTTTGCAGAACTCCAGCATTTCCCTGAAGATTTTCTTCTTTCTCTCACTATTTATAATCCTATTGAATACTTTCAGTAGTCTAATCATAGCTTTTTCTTTGCTTTCCAACATTGATAATTTATTCTATTCTTGCCCCTCACGCTCATATTGTTCCAACAGTCATCCTCATTAATAAATCCAATCCTATCTTATTTCATCCTTGATCCTTTCTGAACTTTATCAGTGAATATTAAGCACAGAATCCTCATCGTTTTAAGCCATGCTGCCACCAATACCTCATATTTCCACATGGCTATTTGTACTTATAGTTCATCAACCTTATTCACTATACTTTAATTATATGCACTCTAGACTGGCCTTTTGTGTTCTTCAGTATTCAGTATTAATTACAATGGAACTATTCCCCATTGTAGTACTATCCAATATTTTCACTTTTATGTAGCTTTATTGCTTTTCTCTACTCCTCACTGTTGGTGCCCATCTACCTGCCAATTTAGTTTATACTCTCCTAGCCACATTACTGAACCTCCCCATGAGAAATTTGATCCCAGTGTGCAAGCTGTCCCATTTTAAATTGGTGCCTCTGCCCAGAACTGGTCCCAATGCATCAAGAATCTGGGTTCATCTCTCTTGCATCTTGCCTCAAAACCATACAGATTCTTTATCCTCCTAGTTCTGCCCTCACCAATGCGTAAAACTGAAAGAAATCTAAAGGTTACCACCTTTGCTGCTAACTCCTGCAACATTTGACTGTTGGATTTAAATACTTGTGCTCTCTGTGCTGTTGTACCAATGTGTACAACAATAGTTGACTAATTCCCTACTCTTGCAGAATATTCTGCCCCTTCTCCCATGAAATGCTTTACCGTGACATCAGGAAAACCATCTCAGCATGCATGTCCAACTATGAAGATTAGAGAAATACCTGTGTGTGATCTCTTAACCATGAACTCTCCAATAAGAACAGGCTCACTCCTCCTTCTTGTTCCTTCCCCGTGCCATGCCTTACCCATTCCTGATGAAGGGCTTTTGCCTGAAACATGGACACTCCTGCTGCTCAGATGCTGCCTGACCTGCTGTGCATTTCCAGCACCACACTCTCGACTCTTATATCCAGCAGCTGTAGTCCTCACTTTCACCATTGATGCCATGGTCTGTACTGAGGAACCACCATTGTCCAAGTTTCCAATGCTGGGTTTCCTTCTGAGATTAGCACCCACCTTGAAAATACTTGCATTTCCTGTTAATTCCTAAACTTGTAGCCGGTCACTTCCTCAACTGTCTTGAGCTCAAAGAAGACCACTTCCTGGAATGTATGATTTCTTTATTGTGGGCTGAAGGAAAAGCTTGTGAATGATAATAGAATCTTCACAGTGTGAAAGCAGGCCATTCAAGCCCATCAAGTCCACACTAACTCTCTCAAAGAGCACCTCACCCAGACCTGTTTACACTGGTCACTCCCCCCGTGTCCCCCATCCCTGTAACCCTGCTAATTAAGCTAGCCTGCACATGCCTGGACGCCATGGGCAATTTAGCATGGTCAATCCACTGAACTTGCACATCTTTGGATTGTGGGAGGAAACCCAAGCAGACACAGGGAAAAAATGCACACTCCCCACAGACACTCACATGAGGCTGGAACTGAGCCCAATCCCTGGCACTGAGGCAGTAGTACTAACCACTGAGCCCCCATGATGCATATCAGTCTGACTTGTGTTTTGTATACCTCCGAACAGTGCACTTCCTCCAAGTATTACTTTTTTAAACAAAAATACCAAAGAATGGAGGACAGTGTTCTCCTTGGGGTGGAGAGTGTGGTTGCCTATCTGTCATCGACTGAGGTGTGACCTTATAGAGGTTTATAAAATCATGAGGGGCATGGGTGGGGTAAATAGACATGGTCTTTTCCCTGGAGTGGGGGAGTCTAGAACTAGAAGGCATAGTTTAAGGTAAGTTTGGCAAGATTTAAAAGGGACCTGGTACAATTACAACATTTGGATGGATATATGAATAGGAAGGATTTAGAGGGATATGGGCCAAGTGTTGGCAAATGAGATTAGATAAATTTAGAATGTCCGCTTGGCATTGACGAGTTGGACTGAAGGGTCTGTTTTCCATGCTGTACATCTCTTTGACTTTAACTGTGATGCTGGAAATCTGAAACAAAATCAGAAACTGCTGAAAAATTTCAAACCGATCTGGCATCATCTGTGGGGAGAAAGCAGAGTTGATGTTTCAGGTCCAACCTGAAGAAGCGTCACTGGATCTGAAGTGTTAAGTCTGCTTTCTTTCCACACAAACTGCCAGACTTGCTGAGTTTTTCCAGCAGTTTCTTACTATGTTACTATTTTACTTATGGAATTACTTCTGGGTGAAAAAAAGCACCATGAAAGGGATTGCTGCACATTCTTAAAAGTAAGTTACTGAAACTGTGTTGCATGTGGTTTACACTACTGCTTTGTCCAAGCATGGGGCATGGCGATCAGAAGATGTTTGTAGATAATACCAGGAGGAATGTGTGGAGCATGAGATTTGTCCATCAACAAGGAGCTGATTGGCTCGTATAATTATGACCAGTTATGGATGCCAAAGACCATCAGCCTGGCGATAAAGGATTCAGTAAGAACAGGGAAGATGGTAAAAGGGGAGTGTGGCATTGTTAATCAAGAGTAGTACTACAGCAGCTGAGATAATATGAAAGACTCATCCACTGAGGTAGTTTGGGCTGAGGTTAGAAACAGGAACGGAGAGGTCATCCTGATGGGAGTTTTCCAAAGGCCTCAATTGTTCCAGGGATGTAGAGGAAAGAATAGCAAAGATGATTCTCAGTAGGAGCGAGAGTAAAAGGGTAGTTATTATGGGGGACTTTAACTTCCCCAACATTGACTGGGAATACTATAGTTTGAGTAGTTTAGATGGATCAGTTTTTGTTCAATGTGTGCAAGAGGGTTTTCTGACACAGTATGTAGACAGGCTAACAAGGGGCAATGCCATATTGTATTTGGTATTGGGGAATGAACCCGGCCAGGTGTTAGATTTGGAGGTAGGTGAGTACTTTGGTGAAAGTGACCACAATTCGGTTATGTTTACAAGAGCAAGGGGCAGGGATAGGTATATACCACAGGGAAAGACGTATAACTGAAGGAAAGGCAATAATGATGCGATTAGGCAAGATTTAGGATGCATAGGATGGGGAAGGAAACTGCAGGGGATGGACACTCTTGAAATGTGGACCTTATTCAAGGGTGGGCCCTTGATAAGCATTTAACTATCAGGTAGGGAACTAGTTGTTGAGAGGGGGAGCCATAGTTTACTAAAGAAGTTGAAGCTCTTGTCAAGAGGAAGAAGAAGGCTTATGTAAGGATGGGGCATGAAGGCTCAGTTAGGGGGCTTGGGAGTTATATGTTAGCTAGAAAAGATCTAAAGAGAGGGCTAAGAAGAGCCAGGAGGGGACATGAGAAGTTGTTGGATAGGATCAAGGAAAACACTAAGGTCTTCTATAGGTATATCAGAAATAAGAGAATGACTGAGTAAGATTAGGTGAAAGTGAGGACTGCAGATGCTGGAGATTGGAGCTTAAAAATATGTTGCTGGAAAAGCGCAGCAGGTCAGGCAGCATCAAAGGAGTAGGAGAATCGACGTTTCAGGTGTTCCTGAAGAAGGGCTTATACCCGAAACGTCGATTCTCCTGCTCCTTTGATGCTGCCTGACCTGCTGCACTTTTCCAGAAACACATTTTTAAGCTCTGAGGAACAGAGGGATCTTGGGGTCTAGAACTGCCCGTGGGAGTGGTAGAGTCAGAATCATTGGCGACCTTTAAGCGGCAATTGGATAGATACATGGATGGGTGCTTAATCTAGGATAGATGTTCGGCACAACATCGTGGGCCGAAGGGCCTGTTCTGTGCTGTATTGTTCTATGTTCTATGTTCTATGTTCTATTAGGGCCAATCAAAAAAAGTAGTGGAAGGTTGTGTGTGGAATCTGAGGAAATAGGGGAAGACCTTAATGAATACTTTTCATCAGCACTCAAATTGGAAAAGGGCAATGTTACTGAGAATACGGAGGTACAGTTTACAAGATTAGACGGGATTGCGGTGGACAATGAGGGGGTTTTAGCAATTTTGGAAGATCTGAAATTAGAAAAGACCCCTGAGGTGGATGGGATTTATCCTCAGATTCTCTGGGAAGCCAGGGATGAGATTGCAGAGCCTTTGGCTCTGATCTTTGTTGTCTTTGTCAACAGGAGTAGGGCCAGAAAACCGGAGGATAGCAAATGTTGTTCCATTGTTTAAGAGGGGGATTGGAGACAACCCTGGTAATTATAGGCCAGTGAGCCTTACTTCGGTTGCGGGTAAGGTGTTGGAAAGGTTATAAGTGAAAGGATTTAATAATCATCTGGAAAGGAATAATCTGATTAGGGATAATCAACAGGATTTTGTAAAGTGCAGGTCATGCCTAATTAACCTTTATTAGGTTCTTCAAGAAGGTGACAAAACAGATGGATGAAGGTAAAGTGGTTGGTGTGGTGTATGTGGACTTCAGTAAGGTGTTTGATGAGGTTCCACACAGTAGGCTATTGCATCAAGAGTAACAAGAAGATGGGGTACTGGGCTAATGGTCGGATACTTGGTAGTGTGGATAAGCAGAGGGATCTTGGTGTCCATGTACACAGATCTCTGAAAGTTGCCACCCAGGTAAATAGTGTTGTGAAGAAGGCATACGGCGTACTGGCTTTTATTGGTAGAGGAATTGAGTTCTGGAGTCCTGAGGTAATGTTGCAGTTGTATAAGACTCTGGTGCGGCCTTATCTGGAGTATTGTGTGCAGTTTTGGTCACCATCCTATAGGAAGGATGTGGAGGCACTGGAACGGGTGCAGAGGAGGTTTACCAGGATGTTGCCTGGCATGGTAGGAAGATCGTATGAGGAAAGGCTGAGGCACTTCGGGCTGTTTTCATTGGAGAAAAGAAGGTTTAGGGGTGACTTGGTAGAGGTGTACAAGGTGATTAGGGGTTTAGATAGGGTTGACCATGAGAACCTTTTTCCACGTATGGAGTCAGCTATTACGAGGGGGCATAGCTTTAAATTAAGGGGTGGTAGGTATAGGATTGGTGTTAGGGGTAGATTCTTTACTCAGCGAGTCGTGAGTTCATGGAATGCCCTGCCAGTAACAGTGGTGGACTCTCCCTCTTTATTGACATTTAAACGGGCATTGGATAGGCATATGGAGGAAAGTGGGCTAGTGTAGGTTAGGTGGGCTTGGATCGGCACAACATCGAGGGCGGAAGGGCCTGTACTACGCTGTATTTTTCTATGTTCTATAATGTATGGAGTTTTGGGTTGAAGGTGATTTAACAAGTTGGGTCAGAAATTGGCTAGCTGAAAGAAGACAGAGGGTGGTGGTTGATGGGAAATCTTCATCCTGGAACTCAGTTACCAGTGGTGTGCCACAAGGGTCTGTTTTGGGGCAACTGCTGTTTGTCATTTTTATAAATGATCTAGATATGAGTGTAGAAGGATGGGTTAGTAAATTTGTGGATGACAATAAGGTAGGCAGAGTTGTGGATCGTGCCTAAGGATGTTGTGGGTTACAGAGGGGCAGAGATAAGATGCAGAGCTGGGCTGAGAAGTGGCAAATGGAGTTTAATGCGGAAACAAGTGAGAAGAAATAACAGGAATGCAGAGTACTGGGCTAATGGTAAAGTTCTTGGTAGTGTAAATGAACAGAGAGATCTCAGTGGAGAAAGTGAGGACTGCAGATGCTGGAGATCAGAGCTGAAAATGTGTTGCTGGAAAAGCACAGCAGGTCAGGCAGCATCCAAGGAACAGGAGATTCAACGTTTCGGGCATAAGCGCTTCCTGAAGAAGGGCTTATGCCCGAAACGTCGAATCTCCTGTTCCTTGGATGCTGCCTGTCCTGCTGTGCTTTTCCAGCAACACATTTTCAGCAGAGAGATCTGTGTCCAGGTGCATAATTCCCTGAAAATTGCCACCCTGGTTGATAGGGTTGTTAAGAAGGCATATGGTGTGTTGCCGTTTATTGGTAGGGGGATTGAGTTTCAGAGCCACAAAGTCATGGTTGAGCTGTACAAGATACTGGTAAGGCCAGATCTGGAGTATTGCATACAGTTGTGGTTACTGCATTATAGGAAAGATGTGGAAGGTTTGGAAAGGGTTCAGAGGAGCTACACTGGGATGTTGCCTGGTATGGAAAGAAGGAGAAGCTGAGGGAACTGAGGCTGTTTTCGTGGGAGAGAAGAAGATTGAGAGGTGACTTAATCTAGACGTATAAGATAATCAGAGGGTTAGATAGAGTGGGCGGTAAGAGCTTTTTTCCTCGGATGGTGAAGGCTAACACAAGGGGACGTAGCTTTAAATTGAGTGGTGATAAGTTTAGGACAGATATCAGGGTAGTTTTATTAATCAAGAGTAGTAGGGGCGTGGAACAACCAGCCTACAGCAGTGGTAGACTCACTGACATTAAGGGCATTCAAATGGAGATTGGACATACAAATGGATAATAATGGAATGGTGTAGGTTAGATGGGCATCAGATTAATTTCATAGGTTGGCACAACATTGAGGGCTGAAGGGACTGTATCTGATGCCCATCTAACCTACGTCATTCCATTATTATCCATTTGTATGTGCAATTTCCATTCTATGTTCTGTAACTCTCTGGTTTCCAGGTAGCTGAACAGCTCATAGAAGTGAACAATGTTGAGGGAAACCTTCAGTCTGCTGAAAGTCTGTCTCTGAGCAATAAAATATCTGAAGGCTGAATTCAGATCATTATTTCCTCCCACCAATTGCTGTAATAGTAACTATGAACTATTTGCAGTGTATACCAATCCTGTGAAGGAGTGAAAGAACCTGGAGAAAAAAGTTTGAAGAACAAAGTGCTGGAAAGCTTAAATTTATCATTTAAAAATCGTAGCAATTGTTGCAGGAAAGGGAAGCAGTTTTCTTCAAGTTTAAACTGAGTTTTATACTGCAGAGATAGGCAGCATCTGCTGGGCAGAACAACAGACACCTTCCATGCCTCTCCGTCTTTGTATGCATGTGTGTCTCTGTATCTTGTTTCCAGATCCAACTGCTCAGTTAGCTGAGAAACATCCCCTCTGCTCTGATCATATGCACCTTGCAGGAACCCACAGTCACAGAAATGGAGTTCACAATAGGTATTGAATTCCTCGCTATGAGATTATGTAGTTATCTGGTAAGTCTCAGCATTCACAAGCCATTTCATTCCATTGGTCTCCCCAGTTTTTAAGACACAAAAACAAGAAGACTGTGTGTATAGCCATGTGTTAACAATTCATAGCTGTTTAATTGTGATTAGAATCTTCATATTTGAAATAAATAGTAGTCCTTCTTAAATATAGGTACCTGGCCAGTGTTTTCTGTTATCTTGATTTCAACAGACCAGTAAATCAGGAACTTCACATGCTTTGACTTGCGTTATTGTGGGGACCCTGGGAGTAGTGGGGTTTGAGAGTCCGTGCACTTTACCAAGTCGGTTGTAACAATACTCCTCACTAGAAAGAGACAGCAGTGTAAAATGAGACTGTCTCTAGGCTATAATCTAGAGAACCAGGTTAATGCTTTGGGAAGCTGCTGAAACTGAAATTTTATTAATAAAATGTGTATTATAAAGTTAGTCTTAGTTTCAGTGAGGGTCATCAGTTTTACATTGTAGCCTGGTTTACATTGTAGTTTAGGGAAGGAGTCTGTCCTCCTTACCTGGTCAGGCATACGTATAACTCCAAATCCATTGGTTTACCATTTAACTGCCCTCTGAAATGGCAAACCACTCTATTCAAGAATGGTTGGGCAACAAACCCTTAGGTTTGTCTATGATGCCCATATCCTATTTAAGAATTTTAAAATGTGTCACTATATTTACTCCAAATGAAATTTAAATTTCCCTGCTCTTAGCTGGAATGAATGCCTCAAGAATGAAGAAATACTCACCAATCGCTGACCTGCTGCCTAAATATCCCAGATTTTTGATTCTATTGTTGGATCTCCCAATTGGAATGTAGTATACCTTTTAAGAGACATATAACATATGCCCTGATGCTATAAAAGTGGCTGTCTCTATCTGAACAGGGGCCACTTAAAGGATGGTACACAGCTAGTGGCTGTGTTTCTAACAAAAAAGCTTAAGATTTACCTAGACCCTGTATCTGCGATAGGTGTGTATATTTCAGGAGCTGTAATATACATTCACTTGAATCTTTCATTACCATGTAACCCATAAATTCTTGTGTTAACAAGAACTAATGTAAATACCCTCCTGGAGACAAAATCCCACAATATTAGTAGCAGAACAGTTTCTTTGTCTCAGTCCATTCACTCCCAAAACCCCAACTTAATATATCCTAATTAGTCTCATTAGGTTCCTGCACCTCCACAGTTGTTTTTACTCCTGGTCTTTTCTCCTACCATGTACTGATCACCATTTGTCACACTGTACTGCCTGCCTCCTGAGTCTTTCTACGGTAAGACATGCTCAATATTACACCAGTTGGAGGAGTCGTCTTTTGATTAAAACTTTATACCAAGGCCCTGTCAGTCCCCTCAGATAATTGTAAAATCCCACTGCACTGTTCAAAGAGGAGAGCTCTGCTCTTCTATGCCTTGATCAGTACATACCCATCGAATAATAATTATCTGGTCATTTTTAAGCTTGCTATGTCTCCACCATTACAAACTATGATTACATTTCCAAAAGTACTTAATTGGCTGCGCAAAATTTGAAACATCCCAAAGTTAGAGAGTTCTCCTTTCTGTCTCTCCCTGATGGTAACAGTTTAATTCTTTTAAAACCGAAGGTTACACTTGGGAAAATATTTAGTGTACAGTGCATCCGTTAACTAACATTTTTTCCATTGACTTGCAGCTCCTTGATCAGGGTTTAGTGAGGAAACAAATAAGCACATTCTAAACTCTTCCTAATTTAAGATTGTTTGTTTGGCTTTCAACTCGTGAGAGTTACAGGAAGTCTACTGTATAAATATGGGGTAAGCAAGACTAGTTAATAACAATTTTTGTAAACTATTTAAATTTTGATTTGAACTAATGATGGCAGTGCTTTAGTGCAATTTGGAAAACAAGCCACTGTTTTTGTTTTTTGTGCCAATTCTTCTCCCTCATTCTGATGCTCATGGCCATTGTGGATAGAATTCTGAAAAACGTCCAACTGCATGTTTTCCCGTTATCATCTGTTTGTGGTTTGAATGGAATTTTCCGTTCTGTTGGCCAGATGCCAGCTCTCATTTGGTCTGCTTATGGTTTGCTGTGTTCAGCTGAAATGTAGAAATTTATTTTTACCACAAGAATGTTGAGATTACCGTTTTCCCGAATTTGCCCGGTCTGACCACTGCAGATGTTTGTAATGATGATTTTTGTGCTGATTGTGTACAGCTCAGAAAATATCTTAATGATAAAGTTTAACCCTGTTATACACATACAGGTCTCCAATGTGACCACAATGTGATATGCAGATTCAGGAGAATAGATAATGGGCAATAGAGAAATGTCAGAGAAGCTAAATGGTTACACAGCGTCTGTTATCACTGAAGAAGATACAAGAAATCTCCTCAAACTAGAGATTCAAGTGGCTAGGGAAATGAGTTTAGGAAATTGTATTTGTAAAAGATTGTGCTGAATAAATTTAATAGAGCTGGAAAGTTGATTAATCCGAAAGACATGATGGTCAAAATCCTTGTGTATTGAAAGAGGTAGCTATATAGATAGTTGATGAATTGGCGACTATTTTCCCAGATGCTATAGATTTGGGCATGACTCCTGCAGATTGCAAGGTCACATATCCGCATACATGAACATCAACTAGCCACGAAATGACACGACCAGCTATCCCTAGTAGCCACACACGCAGACAAGAAGCAACATGAATTCGACTGGGACAACACTACTATCATAGGGCAAGCCAGATAGAAAACAGCCAGGGAATTCCTAGAGGCATGGCATTCATCCACAAACTCCATCAACAAACACATCGACCTGGACCCAATATACCAACCACTACAGCGGACAGCTGAAACTGACAACCGGAAGCGGCAAGGACAGACCACTATAAATACCGGAAGAAACATCAAAGAAGCGCTTCGCAGGAGGCTCCAAAGCACTGATGATGTCTCCTAGCCAGGGGACGAAACGTTTGCAACAAAAACTTCCAGCTCGGCGAACAGAATCACAACAAGGTCACATATGTCACCCCACTATTTAAGAACAGAATAAGAGAGAATCATTGAAGTGTGTCATCCTTAGCCTTACATCAGAAGTAGAGAAAATGCTAGAATCTGTTATAAAGGTTGTGTATTCTCGTTCTCCTCCCTCCCCCCCCCCCCCCCCCCCCCCCCACCACCTACTTTAGTCGAAGCAAAACACTTTACCTCCTTCATGTTTATTCTGGGCCCTGGAGGGATAGAGAACAATTGCCCATGTGCACAGAAACATGAGTTCAGTCTTCTCTTGAACAGCAGTTTCTCAATGAACTATGTAGTCATTTTACAGGGAGGAGCATCCAGATAAGGCAACATACATATTATTTGGGTGACCATTAAAATCAATGAGTATCAGTAGCAGAGACCAAGCCCTTTACTGTTATAAAATGAATGTTCTTAACCTTGTTAACTGGATTCATACAATGGATACTTTTCACCTTGTTGACATTATATACCGAATGTTACCTCATCTTGTTAACTAGCTCAACATAATGAATGCTTTTCCACCTTTTTAACCCATTACCCTTGCCTCTAGCACCCCATTGTTAACTGCAACTTCTTAGCTGATCTGAGCCATGCTCAGCTGAACCTCTTGTTTCATAAAACTCAAAACTTAACTCTCTTTCCCTGCCTGCCTATATCCTAGACACATACTCAGGTGAATAAATAGATAATAATCTGATTGGATGTGGTCAGCACAGATTTGCAAATGGAGAATCATGTTTGATAAAATTATTGGAATTTTTTAAGATGTTACTAACAAAATAGATAAAGGAGAGCTGATGGATGTGGATTTTCAGATAAAGTCCCCATCAGGTCATAGAGTCCTACAGCATGGACACAGGCCCTTTTGGCCCAAATTGGTCCATGCCGACCAATATCTATTGATGCTAACCGCTTTTCCCTGCACTTGACCCATATCCTTCTAAACCTTTCCTATCCATGTATTTGTCCAAATGCCTTTTAAATGTTGTTAATGCACCTGTCACAACCACTTCTATTGGCAGCTTATTCCATATTCCTTTGTGTAAAAAAACAAGTTGCCCCTCAGGTTCCCTTTTATTCTTTCCCCTCTAACCTTCAACTGTTGCCCCCAATCCTGGAAAAAAGACTGAGTGCCATTTACCCTGTCCTTGCTTCTCATGATCTTATACACTTCAATAAGATCCACCCCCTCAGCCTCCTGTGCTCTAAAGAACAAAGTCCCAGCTTGTCTGACCTCTCCCAATAACTCATACTGTTAAGTTCTGACAACATGCTTGTAAATTTCTTCTGCACTCTTTCCAGCCTAACAGAATCCTTCATATAGCAAGGTGACCAAAACTGAACACAATACTCCCAAGTGCAGCCTCACCAATGTCCTGTACAACTGCAATGTAATTTCCCAACTTCTATATTCAGTACCATGACTGATGAAGGCCAGTGTGCCAAAAGCTTTCTTCGCTGCCCTGTCTATCTGTGACTTCACTTTCAGAGAACCATGCACCTGAACTCCAAGGCCCTTCCATTTACCATGAAACTCCTACCTTGATAGGAGTTTCCAAAATGCAAGACCTCACTTACCTGTATTAAACTGTACTTGCCATTTCTCGGCCCACTTCCCCAGCTGATCAAGGTCCTGCTGCAATTTCTGATAACCTTCCTCACTGTTCACGATGCCTCCTATTTTAGTGTCATCTGCAAACTTAATAATCATGCCTTGTACATTCTCATCCAAATCACTGATATAGATAACAATAGCAATGGGTCCAGCACTGACCCTGAGACACTCCACTAGTCACAGGCCTCCAGTCTGACAAACATCCTTCCATTATTACCCTCTGGATGTAGGTTTGCTTGCTGAGCTGGCACGTTGATTTTCAGACATTTCGTAGCATCATCAATGAACCTCCGGATGAAGCACTGGTGGTCTGGTCACTTTTTATTTGTTTAGGTTTCCTTGGGTTGGTAATGTCATTTCTTGTACTGATGTCACTTCCTATGTATCCTGGTGGCTAGTTTTCAGTCTGTCCAAATGATCCAGTCTCACTAGTATCTTTACATACGCACAAGGAAGGACACCACTTCGACTGCGACAACACATCTATCCTAGGACGAGCCAAACAGAGACAAGTGTGAGAATTCCTAGAAGAGTGGCATTCTAACCAGAACTCTATCAACAAACACATTGACTTGGATCCCACTTACTGCTCCGGAGAAAAAGAACAGGAAATGATATCACCACAGGAAACGACATCACCAATCCAGGGAAACCTAAACGCATAAATAAAAAGCAGGCCATACCATAAGTGCTATATTCAGAGGCTCACTGATGATGTTACCTAATATGGTGACAAAATGTCTGAAAACGAACCTTCCAGCTCAGTGAGCAAACCTACATCCAGAACCTTAACCTGGGCTACAAATATTCTCAAAACTCACTATTACTCTCTGCTCCCTTCCATCAAACCAATTGTGTATCCAGTCTGCCAGCTCTCCCTGGATCCCATGTGATCAAACCTTCCAAAGCAGCCTACTATGTGGAACCTTAACAAAGGCCTTACTGAAATCCATATAGACTATGTCTACTACCCTACCCTTGTCAACCTCCCTGGTCACTTCATCAAAAAGTTGTAACAAATTTGTGAGGTATGATCTCAAACTCACAAAGCCATGCTGACTATTCCTAGTTAATTCCTGTATTTCCGAATGCATGTATATCTTATCTTTCAGAACCTTCTCAAGTAAAGTACCTACCCAGGATGTTAGGCTTACTGGTCTATAGTTTCTGAGTTTTACTTTACAACCCTTCTTGAATAAAGGCACAACATTCGTTACCCTCCAGTCTTCCAAGATCTCACCCATGGCTAATGATGATATAAAAATATCAGCCAGGGCTCCCGCAATTTCTCCTCTAGTCTCTTGCAATGTTCTTGGATATATCTGGTCAGGACCAGAAGATATATACATACCTTCATACATTCTAACACATCCAACACCTCCTCTACTCTGATATGGACTGTTCCCAAGTTATCACCACTCACTTTCCCAAATTCCAAATTTGTCTTTCTTGTTCCACAGTAAACAGGAGAAATATTCATTGAGGACCTCTCCCATCTCCTGCAGTTCTACGCATAGCTGGTTAGCAAAAAATTAAATCACATAGGATTAATGTACTGACAAGCATTAATTGATTTTCTGACCATTAGCCAGAGTGTAGGAATAAATGAGTCAGATCATGCCTGATGGGGTACCGTGAGGTACCGTAAGGATAAATACTTGGAACCCTGATTGTTCACAAGATATCAAAGATGTGAATATAGGCACTAAATGTAATATTTTCAAATAATACAAAGCTTAAATGGGAATGTGAGTCATGAAGATGCAAAGCAGGTTCAGGAGGATTTAGACATACTTAGATGAATGGGCAATATCTTGACATATAGAATATTATATGAAGTAGTTATCCACTTTGGTAGGAGAAATAAGTGTTTTTAAGTGTTAAGGAGTTAGAAAGTGTAGATATATGAAGGGACCTAGGTATCCTTAAGTCATAAAGTTGGTTTGGAGGTTCAACAAGCTATTAGGCACGTTAGCTTTTATTGCAAGAGGATTTGAGTCCAGGAGTAGGAAAGAGCTTGGTTAGACAACACCTAGAGTCCTGTGTACAGTTTTGATCTCACTATCTCAGAAAAAGATATTGCCATAAATGGAGTGCAACAAAGCTTCACCAGGCTTGTCGCAGGGATGGTAGGACTGTCCTATGGAGGGACAAACTGAGGGAGTATTTTCTAGAGCTTTAAAGAATAAGAGGTGATCTCACAGAAACCTACAAATGCTTAAAGGGATAGACACGAAGATGTAGGTAAAATGTTTTCCTTGGTCAAATCTAGAACCAAGGAGCACAATTTTTTTAATAAAAGTGGATGAGGAGAAATTATTTTACTCAAAGGTTGTGAACCTTTAACACTGAGGGCTGTAGAGACTCAGTCTTTGAGTATGTTTAAGGGAAAACATTGATAGATTTCTGATTACTTGTGATGGGAATGAGGTGGGTAAAAGGCATAGAAATGTTCAATCAGTCATGGTTGTATTGAATAGCAGAGCAAAACGTGTGGTGCTGGAAAAGCACAGCTGGTCAGGAAGCATCCGAGGAGCAAGAAAATTGACGTTTCGAGACTAAAGTCTTCATCAGGATTCCTGATGAAGAGCGTATGCTCAAAATGTCGATTCTCCTGCTCCTCGGTTGCAGCCTGACCAGCTGTGCTTTTCCAGCACCACACGTTTGCTCCTGATCGCCAGCATCTGCAATCCTCACTTTCTCCTAGTTGAACAGCAGGGCAATCTTAATGGGCTGAATGGCCTATCCCTGTTCTTCATTCAAATCACATCAATTCCAAATTTGCCCATTAAGTAGCAAGGAGTGGTTTATACCTGTTCTGATGTTCTGTATCCTGGTGCGTGATGGCAAGGCCCATTGACTGTTTCATAGAACACCACATTAAGAGGCCATTCAGCCTCTCCTATCCATGCCAGATCTCTCAAAGAATAATCTATCTAGTCCCATTCTCCGTTGGCCCCTTCAGATAAAGATCTAATTCATTTTTTAAAAATGTCATAGTTAAATCTACCTCCACCACAGGCAGGTCCTGAACACTTTTTTTAAGGTACTTCATTTACCATTTATCTTCAGTCAGTGCCCTCTGGCTCTCAATCATTGTGAAAGTGTGAAGAATTTTTCTCTACCTGCCCTTTGCGTGATGTTGAGATTTTAAAACTTCTTGTCATTTTGAAAACCCCGATTGAATTCCCTCACAAACGCCCCTCCAGGGAGAATGGCTTTTCCATTCTATCTACAAAACTGAAGCAAGTTTCAAAATGGGTGTTGAAAAGGTATAGCATAAAGAAATGGAAGGATGATGAATACATTCAGAGAAAGAGTGGAGAATGGTTACACTTGAATTCTCAACTCTAGCTTGAGATCACAGTGATTTTAAATGTTACAATGTAAATTCAAGAGATAACAAATCCAATCAGTATTACAATCCCCATAGTGGGCGGCACGCTGGCACAGTGGTTGGCACTGCTACCTCACAGCACCAGAGACCCAGGTTCAATTCCCGCCAATCATTCTCCCATGTCTGCGTGGGTTTCCTCTGGGTGCTCCGGTTTCCTCCCACAATCCAAAAACATGCAGGTTAGGTGAATTGGCCACGCTAAATTGCCCGTGGTGTTAGGTAAAAGGGTAAGTGTAGGAGGATTGGTCTGGGTGGGTTACGGGTCACTGTGGACTTGTTGGGCCGAAGGGCCTGTTTCCACACTGTAAGTAATCTAATCTAATCTAAATAAGTGATCTAAACCACCAGCTTTTAAAAAGAGATTTGTATTTCAGTGACTGACTGAAAAGATCATGTGACAAAATTAAGTTTTAAGACTATTAGTGCAACAAACAAACTAGAAGTAACATTGCCTAACCACAACTTAGATTAGTTTAGATTACTTACAATGTGGAAACAGGCCCTTCAGCCCAACAAGTCCACACCGACCCTCCAATTCACCTGACCTGCACATCTTTGGACTGTGGGAAGAAACCGGAGCACCCGGAGGAAACCCACGCAGACACGGGGAGAACGTGCAAACTCCACACAGACAGTTGCCCGTAGGCAACATCTATTTTAATGAACAGAAAAAGTCCTGCATGTAATTTTTAATTTGATCAACAATCACCCAACACAATTTATACTTTGCACTATCCTTTAAGTGGACATTTTTATTCTCCTAAATCCAGTACAAATTCTCTGCTTCCATGGCGTGCTTCATTTTTTTAGAAAAAAATTCCTTTTCCATATGATGGTTTCTGCTTCCTGAATTGATTTTCATTGTGAAGGTGACGTTGGGGGTTCCTTCTCTTCAGCCCAGTCTAGACGAATATTCCAACCTATAACTCCTCACACCAGCAGATCCACGCCAGATATGCCATATCACTTGCCCTTCACTCCTCCCTCGAACATCTTGACACCTCGAACAGCTACACCAGAATCCTGCTCATTTTACTGCAGTTCAGCGCTCAACACTATTATCCCCTTAAGACTGATTACTAAACTTAGTGATCTCGGACTAAGCCCCACTCTCTGCAACTGGATCCTCAGTTTCCTGACCCTCAGGCCATAATCAGTGAAGAAGATTGGGGACAATATTTCATCCTCATTAGCACTCAGTACTGGAGCCCCCCCCCCGTCCCCCAGGAGTGCGTACTCAACCCCCTACTGTACTCACTGTATATCCATGACTGCGTCGCCAAATAGAAGACTAATGCCATTTACAAGTTTGCTGATGACCCCACCATAGTCAGTCAAATCTCGGATGAAACGGATGGCAGACGGGAGGTGGAAGACCTGGAAAAATGGTGCACCGAAAACAACCTAGCTCTCAATGCCAGCAAAATCTGGTAACGCATCATTGATTTTCAGCAGGATGTTACTTATGCCTCCCTACACACTAACAGCACAGAGGTGGAACGAATGCAGAGTGTCAAGCTCCTGGGAGTAGTCATCAACAACAAGTTTTCTTGGACTCTTCATGTGGACGCACTGGTTGCAAAGGCCCAACAACGTCTCTTGTTCCTCAGGCAGCTGAGGAAATTTGGCGTGACGGCGAATACCCTTGCCAATTTTTATAGGTGCTCCATCGAGAGCATTCTGACTGGGTGTATCACTACCTGGTATGGCAACTGTACCATTCAAGATCGGAGACGGTTACAGAGAGTGGTGAACTCAACCTGGGAAATCGCAAAGGCCAACCTCCCATCTATAGAATCTATCTACCAGGCCCGCTGTCAAGGAAAGGCCACCAGCATTCTCAAAGATCTGTATCATCCTGGCAATGCTGTTCTACAACCTCTACCATCGGGGAGAAGGTACAGAAACCTGAACACACACACCAGCCGGTTTCACAACAGTTTCTACCCTACTGTTGTTAGAATACTGAGTGGACTCACAAACTCTTCGCATTCGCCTCAACCTGTGTTTTTGTTTTGCCGCTGTTTACCTATTACTTACTTATCTATGCTATTTAATTATGTGATCTGCCTGTATTGCTCGCAAGGCAAAGCTTTTCACTGCTTCGGTAATCGTGACAATAAATTTAATTCAATTGAAATGGTATCTCCTCAGTGGGGTGTGAACTGTTCACGTGCTTCTGCATCGTGAACAATAGGGTCAGCACATTTTTGGCTTCAGGTCCAGAGCTTAGTGTCTGTGTCCTTCTCTGTCTCTCTCTCCGATTCTTACAGGCTGGCTTGGTCCTGTGTGATTCTGAAAAATCTTGGGAAATCCAATAGCTTAAATGTGAACTCTTGACCCTCCCAACTCCATTCTAGCTTGGAATTAAACAGATAATTTAAAGTGTTTACAAATCCTGATACTCTGAACGGTGAAACTTGGAGAATAACAGAAGATGCTTGTGCCATTGTCTCCAGATGTGAGCATCTTGTACCTTGTCTGTTGAATTGGGCTCCTCATATTCTCATAGCAGCCAAATCAGCTGGAATCATAGGTCACATGACATTGTTACATTTTGTCTCTTAAAGAAAGTAATCTGGGAAAATGAACAATGATCCATCCTGATAAAGCTGAATTGAGCCAACCACTGGCTTGTTAGTAACTATATCACGCATCATTCCTCTGATACCTGTACTGTCTGAAAGGCTGACCTAGGCTCAACTGTTAGTATATCCACTAATATTTGAGCATGATGTCCAGCCAGGATGTGAGGAAGTGGGAATGACATGGCACTTGCAGTCTGGAAGTGATTAAAGATTTCAAAAGGAAACTGCATGGGCGCTTGTGGCAAAGTAATAAGTGGTGAAATCTGAGCTGAAAACAGAATCTGCTAAAGAATGCTTTTATCTTTGTAATCTCTCTACCCACTAGTCTTTCTGAGCCCCATTAGCTTCTCCATCCCCCCCGAATGTTTGGATGGTATAATCCATCTCTGTTTACCTAACATTCTACGGTCCAATTAGAAGCCAGTCCTTCATTCACATACCATCTCAATTCTTTCTGAAAATGTCTCCCTGACAGACATACAGACTCAATAGCATGAATGGCCTTCAGTGGCAAATGATTCTGATAAGACTGCCTCTTTCCAATTACAATATTTTGTTTTGAAGCAATTGTTGACGCTGTTCCTCTGTTACACGAGTATAGATCCAACCAGAGAAAACCAATGGGTGTGCTTCATTGCAAGCCATCATTAAGTCTCTGGATTGGAATCTAGATTAGAGTGGTGCTGGAAAAGCACAGCAGGTCAGGCAGCATCCGAGGAGCAGGAAAATCGACGTTTCGGGCAAAAGCCCTTCATCAGGAATTGAGGCAGGGTTCCTGCAGAGTGGAGAGATAAATGAGAGGGGGATGGGGGTGGGGAGAAAGTAGCATAGAGTACAGTAGGTGAGTGGGGGTGGGGATGAAGTTGATAGGTCAGAGAGGAGGGTGGAGTGGATAGGTGGGAAGGAAGATAGGCAGGTAGGACAGGTCATGAGGGCAGTGCAGAGCTGGAAAGTTGGAACTTGGGCAAGATGGGGAGAGGAAACTGGTGAAATCCACTTTGATGCCATGGGGTTGAAGTGTTCCAAGGCGGAAGATGAGGCGTTCTTCCTTCAGGCGTCGGGTGGTGAGGTAGCAGCAGTGGAGGAAGCGCAGGACCTGCATGTCCTCGACAGAGTGGGAGGGGGAGTTGAAATGTTGGGCCACAGGGTGGTGTGGTTGATTGGTGCGGGTGTCCCAGAGATGTTCCCTAAAGTGCTCTGCGAGGAGGCGTCCAGTCTCCCCAGTGTAGATGAGACCGTATCGGGAGCAACAGATACAATAAATGATATTGGTGGATGTGCAGGTAAAATTTTGATGGATGTGGAAGGCTCCTTTGTGGCCTTGGATGGAGGTGAGGGAGGAGGTGTGGGCGCAGGTTTTGCAATTCCTGCGGTGACAGGGGCGGGTGCCAGGATGGGAGGGTGGTTTGTTGGGGGGGGTGGGGGGGGGGAGGCGTGGACCTGACCAGGTAGTCACGGAGGGAACGGTCTTTGCGGAAGGTGGAAAGGGGTGGGGAGGGGAATATATCCCTGGTGGTGGGGTCCGTTTGGAGGTGACGGAAATATCTTCAGATGTGGTTTATGCGGTTAGTAGGGTGGAAGGTGAGCACCAGGGGAATTCTGTCCTTGTTACAGTTGGAGGGGTGGGGTTTGAGGGCGGAGGTGCGGGATGTGGAAGAGATGCATTGGAGGGCATCTTTAACCACATGGGAAGGGAAATTGCGGTCTCTAAAGAAGGAGGCCATTTGGTGTGTTCTGTGGTGGAACTGGTCCTCCTGGGAGCAGATACAGCAGAGGCGGAGGAATTGGGAATACGGGATGGCATTTTTGCAGGAGGTAGGGTGGGAAGAATTGTAATCCAGGTAGCTGTGGAAGTCGGTGGGTTTGTAAAAAAATGTCAGTGTCCAGTCGGCCGCCATTAATGGAGAGGAGAGGTCCAGGAGGGGGAGGGAGGTATCAGAGATGGTCCAGGTAAATTTAAGGTCAGGGTGGAATGTGTTGGTGAAGTTGATGAATTGCTTAATCTCCTCGCGGGAGCATGAGTTGGCGCCAATGCAGTTATCAATGTAGCGGAGGAAGAGATGGGGAGTGGTGCTGGTGTAACTACGGAAGATGTACTGTTCTACATAGCCAACAAAGAGACAGGCATAGCTGGGGCCCATACGGGTTCCCATGGCTACCCCTTTGGTCTGGATTGGAATATTTTGCCGGGAGCAATGAGAAGAACTGACTGTGCATCCACCAGTAGAGGGAGGTATGTAATGGTAAATGGATATGATATGAAATGTAAGGATCCTACATTTAGAGTCCCTTCCTTTTATTCATCCTCAGAATTCTCACATGCATTACATAACAAAAAGTACTTATTGACTGTAGTTACAGTCTGTAGATGAGTTTAGACTATATGATTGTATATAGGGCAAATACTAACTCAGTGTTCGCAGATTACTGGACTCCCTTTGCTTGGTTCCATCTCTTGACGATGGAGTCCCTTTTGGGTGTTCATTTGAGAATGTACAGGATTGTTATCCAGCTTTGGATGAGGAAGGGGTAATGGTCAGGGACAGAATGGACAAAGTACTCAAAGAAATTGTGATTTCAGAACAAAAGGTCAGCAAATTTCTAGCATTAACTTTTGAAACATTAAAAAGTAGCTAATATTATCGCACTCCTCAAATTGAGGGTATAGAGACAGACTAGCAAGCTGCATAGATACTTGTTATTTGGAGATGCCGGTGTTGGACTGGGATGTACAAAGTTGAGGATCACATGACACCAGGTTGTGGTCCAGCAGGTTTGGTTGGGGGCGCACTAGCTTTCGGGGCGATGCTCCTTCATCAGGAGATACCACCTGGTGGGGGAGTGTTGCTCCGGGGGCTGGCGTGCTTCCAGTTAAACCTGTTGGACTGTAGCCTGGTGTTGTGTGATTTTTAACTTAGATGTTTGTTGGTTAAGAAGAGAAAAGAATCTTGAGGTAATGAAGAAGGAAATCTCTTGACATTGGAGCTAAAAGCTGAGCTTTGAAGGAATGAGGACTTTCGTCACAACAGGTTCTGTAAATATGCAATATTCTGATTTTAAGCAAGGTATTTCATCCTATGCCACAGAAGCAATTCCCTTGCATGGTTAAAGGATACAGACTTCTCAGGGAACTGAAAATTGGCTAAAGCACAAGTGACATCGAATGGGATAGGAGTCAGTGCTGAATATACAAATCATTTGGAATTAGGGCCATTAATAAAGTTGTGTAAGTTTGAAGATGACAGGGTTGAAACACCTGAGAATGGGCAAAATAAATATAAAGATGTGAAGATAAAAGCTGGCTGAAGAGCAGCTAATTGTATTTAATGTAGACAAAGGCAAAGTACTGTGTAGGAAAACCAACAGTAGGAATGTGACCTTTGTAGCTCTAGGCTACAGGATACACCAAAAGCAACGGATTTGGGAATATTAGTGCATAGATCACTGAAACCAGCAGTGTCAGCAATGAGGGATGATGGGATCTCGAGAGGGGCAGAGAGAAAGGGCACAAATGTTTGCATAGTAATTGTTCTTCACATGCACCTGGATTATTGGCTCCAGCTGGGATTTTTCTGATCCCCTGAGTGATTTAGGAGAGTAAGCTGTCCATCAAATGCTCAACGTTAATCAAGTTTTTTCTAACTTGTCTGCTTACTTTGATATAAACTGCTGCAGGGAAAAGCCTTTAGCCATCATTCAAAACCACTATTTCACCATGGTTTCCTTTTTATATGAAATATTGAGCTTTCTTTCATTGAGAATGGGTGGTTTTTAATGTGTTGGAATGCACTGCAAGATCACACAAACAGCAATGTGGTAATGCCAAGATAAACTGATGGTGATCAAAGGATAATCATTGGCCAGGACAGAGAGGATAACTCCCACTCTTTCAAATACTGTGTGGGATCCTTTGTATCCATTTCAAAGAAACGAATAACCTTGCACTTGTTATTTTCAATAATTTGGGAAAAATGAACAGCAACTGGATATAAAATACCGTCAAACTGGTACTTGGGATGTTGGTTTGATACCAGTGTCCTTTGTACAGATGATTTATAGTTACCAGGAAAGGTCAACTTTCTCCTTCATTACATTCTGCTCTCAAAAGCTAAGATCACAAAGGTATCAGTAGTTTCAGAGGCAAAGTTCCTAAATATGTTGGCACTCAACAAACCAAGATGATTTTTCTGGCTCAAGGGCATTGCAGAAAGGAAGATACAGTCCCTGTAACTCCCATGGATTTTCCATGCGGTGTTTTGTTGGAACCTCAATCAACCTTTTCTTTTGCAATAATTCTCTCACAGGTTCTCCCAATAACCCCCCATTAATATTCACTTAACCATTTCTCTCTCCTGCAATATGAGGGAACTCCCCTTTTCTGGAACACTGCACCTTTACATTTGTGTCATCCCTTTGCTGAGGTAGTTGATCAAAACTGAAACACTGGCCACACAAATCTGCAACAGATTGGGAGGATATTACATTCCTGCAAGGAATGGGCTGAAAGCAGGAGCAGGATCTCTCCTAACACTTCACTTGCCAATAATGGTTATAGACCCTAATGTTACTGGAACCCAGGCAGGTGTCACTGCAAGGAGGGGCGAAATAAAAGATGACTGTTAGTCTCTAATATATGCTTGAAATGAAGGCATCTAATATGCACATATAATTATACAACATTCCAGAGGTTATCATTGAATTAAGCCATCCACATAAATACTGTGGCTTTGAAAGCTGTTCAGAAGCTTAGAATATTGCAGCAAGTAACTCACCACCTGACTCCCAAAAGACTGTCCACCATCTGAAAGTTATGTGTGATGGAATACTCTCCATTTGCCTGGATGAGTGCAGCTCCAACAGCAGTCAAGGTGTTTGACACCATCAGGACAAATCGGTCAGCTAGGTTAGCACCTCATCTACCTCCCAAACCTTTTACTCCCTTCACCAACACACAGTGGTTGCAGTGTTTCAGTAACTCATCAAGAATCCCTAGACAGCACCTTCCAAACCCATGACCTCTACCAGCAAGAAGAACAAGTTCAGTAGATACGTGTGAACACCATCACCTGCCAGTTCCTCTAAGTCACACTGCATCCAGACTTGGGAGTATAACACCATTCCTTCACTTGTTAGGTCAAAATCCCTCCATAACTGCATTTTGTGTTATCACACTAATATCAGAGTTCTGAAAGGAAGATTAGATTAGATTAGATTCCCTACAGTGTGGAAACAGGCCCTTCGGCCCAACAAGTCCACACCAACCCTCCAAAGAGCAACCCACCCAGACCCATTCCCTTACATTCACCCCTGACTAATGCAACTAACTCTACAGGCAATTTAGCATGGTCAATTCACCTAACTTGCACATCTTTGGACTGTGGGAGGAAACCAGAGCACCCGGAGGAAACCCACGCAGAAACTGGGAGAATGTGCAAACTCCACACAGACAGTTGCCCAAGGTGAGAACTGAACCCGGGTCCCTGGCATTGTGAGGCAGCAGTGCTGACCACTGTGCCACCCCACCGTACCACCTCTTTCAAGGACAATTAGAATCAGGTATTAAATTCTGGCCCCGCTACACCTACGTTCTATGAAGGAATGAAACTCAAATCAGCCTGAAATAAAAATTGTGTATAAAACCTTTTCATAGTTAAGGAGATGAGACCATCTAGTTTTGATCAGCTAACTAAAGAACAGAATTAAACTAGTAGCCTTTCCTGACCATCTGAACCACCCTGAACAATGCAGCAGGCATCCTGAAGGACTTGAGATAGCAGTGTGAGGCAGTGCCAATTTCTGCTGGCTCCTATTGAGCAAAGCTTTTGGATGTTAAGAACACCTGGGGACTTGCGTGCTTTAATTCTAAATAAATAACTTATACCGTTGAAACGGATGAGGGGGGAAAACCCCATCAAATGTGCACTTTGAAGACTGAGTGTAAAGATTGTGGAGTCTCCTGCCCTGACTTCCCTGGTACGGAATATTTTGCCATCAGCATTTTTATAATCCAATACTGCACATGATGATGAAATGCAAACCACAATGTCTGAAGGAGATGATTAAATCCCTTTTAACTTGCCCAAACCTAATGAAACCTGTTCGTCCCAGAGGAAGCTTTGTATGTTCTGCCTGAGAGTCATTAATCCACAGTACTGCTCTCCCACATGGTCACTGAAATGGCTCTGACTCATCTTTCTGTTTATATCTACAATGAATCACTGCAGTCAGAGGTTCAGTGTCTGTTGAGCCAAAACACTAACATGTGACACAGCACCCAAACAACCAAGGAACAGGAGAAGCTAACTGACTGAACCCAGCTAGGGGCAATGTGAAAATTTCTCTCAGTTCCAACTTTTCTGAAGGAAATGCAGATAGACATTGCCACTTGATTTCAGCCTGAAATGCCTGTTGTTAATTGAATGTTTTTGACACTTCACACTCGATTCTTAGCAGTGTCCCTCAATTCAAGTGGTTGATCAAGATCCCAAATCCAACCTTGGTCAATTGATTACAGAAGGATCTTGGGGTTCAAGACCATAGCTCCCTGAAAGTGGCCACGCAAGTAGATGGGGTGGAATAGATGGTATGTGGCATGCTGGCCTTTATTGGTCGGGGAATTGAGTACAGGAGTCAGGATGTCATGTTGCAATTTATAAGACTTTGCTTAGGCCGCACCTAATTAAGAATATTGCATTCAATTCTGGTCACCACGTTACAGGACGGATATGGAGGCTTTGGAGAGGGTGCAGAAGAGGTTTACCAGGATTCTGCCTGAACTAGAGGGTATGAGCTATAAAGAGAGACATAGAACTGAACAGCACAGAAATGGGCCCTTCGGCCCACGATGCTATGCCAAACATGACACCAAATTAAACACATCCTTTCTGCCTGCCCTTAGTCAATATCTCTCCATTCCTTCCATATGCATATGTTTATCTAAAAGTCCCTTAAAAGGCCCTAACCCCCCCCCCCCCCACCCCCCCTTCCCCCCCACCGCCACCTTAAATGTATGCCCCTAGATTTAGACATTTCAAATCTGGGAAAAAGATTCTGACCGTCAACCCTATCTATGCATCTCATAATTTTATAGGCATCTATCAAGTCTCCCCTCAGCCTCTGCTGCCCCAGAGAAAACAACCTGAGGGTGCAACAGAGGCTTACCAGGATACTGTCAATATTAGAGGGAATGAGGTATAAGGAAAGGCTAGAAAAACTTATATTGTTTTCTCTGGAGTGGCAGAGGCTGAGGGGAGACTTGATAGAAGTCTATAAATGAAATGTGTAGATAGGGTTGATGGTCAGAATCTTTTTCCTGGAGTTGAAATGAGGGGCAAGATTTATATAGACAGTAGTAGGCGTCTGGTGGTTGAGGTAGATATGATAAGGGCATTTAAAGGACTTTTAGATAAGCAAGGAATGGAGGGATATGGACCAAGGGCAGGCAGAAGGGATTAATTTATTTGACATGTTCAGCACAATCCCGTGGGCCAATGGGCCCGTTTGTGTGCTGTACTGTTCTATGTCTTATGTTCTAGTGATTGCAACAAGGTCAGCCAGCCTCCAAGGTAAGGACAGCTCCATACCACCCATCATCCTGATAAAGCAATCCAAACTTTGAAGGCTAGCTGACTTCATTTCAATCACTACAAGAATGATCCCTGTTTCTCCATTTAATTAAAATCTGTTGCTTTCCATGAATGTTGTTCTTTATCATGAAATCAAACTAATTCTCTGTTCCTGAACATTCCAGGGCTGGAGTCATGAACTGAGTCTCCCCAGTCAGAAGCAGAGGCCTGGGAGATGGCAATTACAGTCCCATCACAAGGATCTATTGCAACCAACTGAATATGCTTTTCATAACAGTGCTGGGGCTACCTCAGCATTCCTTAATCCTCGCCGCTGTGGTGTTCCTGATCTACCATCTGGGAAAAATATCCAACATGGCTCCTCAAAAAGGAAACGACGCTTTGTGCTGGCAGGAGGACGGTGGAACAAAACTGACCTAACATATAAGTAGGAGATTACTCTCTATACAATTACCCAGGATCATACTGTACCCAGTGATGCAGATAGGTTTGCTCTATGTTAACCCATGTAATGTATGCCATGAACTGTGGATGTTTAGTCCGATATTTTGTAGTTTACATACTGACTATCGTATTTACACTGTGTAAGTATGTGATATTGTAGCAATCTGGGTTCTGTGCTCCCTGAGATTACATTGCATGCATATAGCTGCCCGAACACTGACACATCGAGTGAAGACCATTCAGTAACCTTTTTATGTTAGAATGTTGAATGTTGTGATATCATGTAACTTTCTTAAAGGTACAGTGCCGGTGTGGTCATTATACAACACACTGACCATCCCAAGGGGACTCTACCAGGGATTATACTGGACCTTGTCCATCCTGTCTCCTATCACTTTGCCAATTTCCTGTCCATTTTGCTACTGTTCCCTTTTATTCCGTGAGCTCTAACATTTTGCTCACAAGTCTGTGTAGCTTTGTATCAAAGTTAAAAATCACACAACGCCAGGTAAAAGTCTAGCAGGTTTATTTGGAAGCACTAGCTTTCAGAGTGCTGCACCTTCATCAGGTGAAGGAGCAGTGCTGTGAAAGCTAGTGCCTTCAAATAAGCCTAATGGACTGTAACTTGGTATTGTGTGATTTTTAACTTTCTCCACCCCAGTCCAACACCGGCTCCCCCACATCATAACTTTGTATCAGATGTCTTCTGGAAGTCCATGTCCATCAGATTAACAACATTGTGCCCCTCATCCTTCTCCGCTACCCCATCAAATAACTCCGTCAGGTTAATTAAATATGACTTTCCTTAAGAAATCCATGCTGGCCGTATTAATTTGCAGTTGCCCATGTCGCTATTTAATTCTGTTCTTGATCATAATTTGTAGAAACTCCTCCACCACCAAGATTGATCTAAGGTCTGTAGTTGCATGGCCTATTCATAGATTCTGTACAGTGTGGAAACAGGCCAGTTGGCCCAATAAGTCCACACCGACCCTCCGAAGAGTAACCCACCAAAACCCATTCCTCTACTCTATTACTCTACATTTACTCCTGACTAATGCATCTAACCTACATATCCCTGAATACTTTGGGCAATTTATCATGACCAATTCACATCACCTGCACATCTTTGGATTATGGGAGGTAACTGGAGCACCTGGAGGAAACCCACACAGACGCGGGGAGAATGTGCAAACTCGGTCACCTGAGGCGGGAATTGAATCCAACTCCCTGGGGTTGTGAGGCAGCAGTGCTAATCATTGAGCCTCTGTGTCACTTATTGTTATACACTTTTGAGCTGGGTGTCATCTTTGAAATTCTCCAATGCTTTGAGTCGAAGAATGATCAGAAAAGGTCTTGCCGTTGTCTCCACAATTTCCAGTCTTTCTTCCTTCAGTAGCTTTAGATGCATCTCATCCAATCCCAGTGCTTTGTCACTTCTAAATATGGATAGCCTATGTAATACCTCCTTATCGATTGTTAAATCTTCAGGAGTCTTAACTGCTTCCTCATTCAGTGCTTTCTTCCTTTGTAAAGACAATACCTGTATTCATTTAACATCCTAGTTATGCCTCTTTCTGCCATGTATAATTCCCTACTCTGGCCCCCAATCGGCCACACTGCTCCACTTACTCCCTTTTTTACTATGTGTTTGCTTAAAAGAGACATTTAGATTATTTTTTTTATTGGCTGTCATCTCTTTTCTTACTCCTGTTTGCTTCATTAATTTGCTATTTTACTTCCTGTCTGAACTTACTATATTTGGCCTGATTCTCGGTTGTATTATCTTATCTGACACTTGATACTTCTATTTTTCCTTCACCTTAATCTGTATCTCCTTTTTGTGGTCCACAGGACTCCGGAGTGCTTTGCTTTATCTTTCCCCTTTTATGGAAAATATATCTTGATTATCCAAAGCTAAAAGGCAGCCCATTATCCAGTTATAGCTTTTCCTGCCACCCTTTGGTTCAGTCCATCTGGGTCAGATCCATCCTTGGTACATTGAAGTTGGCTTTCCCCTGTTAACTATTCTTATTCTGGAATGTTCTTTAATCTGTTCCGTAGTCTACCCAAACCTTTTATGGGGATGGTGATTACTAACTCCCCATAGCCTATCCATCATCAACAAGGTACAAGTCAGGAATATGTTGGGATACTCCCCATTTGCCTGGATGTGTGCAATTCCAATAACACTCAAAATTCAAGATTATCCAGGACAAAGGGACCATCTTGATAGGGATCACATTTCATATCTTCAATATTCACTCCCTTCACCATTTGGCATAATAGCACAGATGCATTGCAGTAACTTACCAAACCTCCTGCAGTAGCACCTTTTAAACACCACAACTACTGCCGTTTTCAAGGGTAACTCAGGATGGACAATTAATGCTGGACCAGCCAGTAATGCCCACACCCTGAGAAGAATATTTTATGGGTCTTCTAGAGTCAATGATGAGTTCAAAAACTTCCATTATTTTCTTTTCTTTACTTGTTTGTTTTTCACCTATTTTTGCTTTCAGATAACATCACGTCTTTCTATTTTTTTCCTATCCTGCATTTCCTGAGCATCCCGTATTCAGGAATATTTAGCACCCAGTATTACCCTTCCTCAAGCCAGGTCTGTTATTTCGACAACATGATATTTCCGCTGAGCAATCTCTGCCCATAGTTCCCCAATTCTGAGTACAGTATCACATTCCCTAAACTCACAGAAATGCACAGTAATCCTGATTAGACTTTATTCCTTTCTCCCTTACTATTTCCTACTTGAGTGTTATTTATCTCTTCTGGTATTGTTACACCTTGCTATTTTGCTCTGATGTTACTTTTTTTAAGATTAGAATAGATTACTTACAGTGTGGAAACAGGCCCTTCGGCCCAACAAGTCCACACCGACCCGCCGAAAAGCAACCCACCCATACCCCTACATTTACCCCTTACCTAACACTACGGGCAATTTAGCATGGCCAATTCACCTGACCCGCACATCTTTGGACTGTGGGAGGAAACCGGAGCACCAGGAGGAACCCGCACAGACACGGAGAGAATGTGCAAACTCCACACAGTCAGTCGCCTGAGTCGGGAATTGAACCCGGGTCTCAGGCGCTGTGAGGCAGCAGTGCTAACCACTGTGCCACTGTGCCGCCCATTTTCTTCCCCATACCCTACAAAGTTTAAATTCACCCCAGTAACACCAGCAGCTGGCCCTGCAGGAAGTTCTATTTAGCTGTGGCACTTTGGCTTTTAAAATTGACATAGTTATTGGCCCTAACAAAGCTACAAATTGATGATCTGCCTTTATGTTTTTGTTGAGTTGATTGGGAGATCCTGAATATATCTCTAATAGCATCCTGGAAATATTCAGTACTGAGGGCAGTGGTCGCTTTCAAAGCTATTTGATATACAGTACCATCAGGCAACCAGTTTTCCTGTAGGAGACAGGATGTAACTGCCATCTTACTAGCAGCATCCAGAAACACGGCTGTCAGTAATCCAAGAAATGGAGTGTTGGCTTGTACTTCCAGCTGGGTACTGTCTCTGAGTTATCCTTTTTGTTGCACCCTCTCTGATTGCCAATTCTAGGTCTCAGCATGGTGACTGTGTTGTTGCAAATGATCACCTAGCTCCTGCTCCCTGATCCCCCTCTGTCCAAAAGCAAGTTCCATCCTGACCCTAAGCTCAATATCTTCATAATGCAGAACTGGATCTCTTGCCAAGGCAAAGCCTTTCTCACTGGAGGGAGTCATAGTTATATACAATAGGAACAGCCCTTCAGCCACCATTAAATACCAAACTACATTAATTTTATTTACCTGCACTTGGACCATAGCCTACAATGCCCTTGCATTTTAAGTGCTCATCCAGGTGCTCCTTAAATGTTGAGAGAGTACCCGCCTCCACCAATTTGTCAGGTAGCAAATTCCATATTTCTGCCATCCTCTGGGTGAATTTCTTGTTCTCCCTAACCCTTACTCCTCACTTTAAACTTATGCCCTCTGGTCTCAGAAACATCTGCCATGGGGAAAAAGATCCTCATGAGTCACCCTATCTGCCCTTCTCATATTTTTGTATACCTCAAGCAGAATCCCTCACCCCCAAGCATCCTCTGCTCCAAGGATTTTTCCTCCCAGTCCAATAGTGTGGTGACCAGAATTGTACAGAGAACCTCTTAGAGGTAAGAAAGTAGCCCTGTCATTTATGGCTCTAACAGAATAATAATTGCTCTCTCTCATCACTCTCTACCTGACGTCCAAAGAGTTCCATTAACTACAATTCTATTCATGCTGTTGGCTCAATGATAAATTTCAGAAAGCTCAGGAAACCTGTGGATCCATGTTTCTGTACCTTCTATTTGTGTCTGACCAGCTTGTTGTACTGTGCAGTGTCTTTACGACTACCACAGAACCATCTTTGCACACATTGTGAAGAGAACATTGCTTGTGTGCTGTGTGCCTGTTTGTTCTCCACACGGGGATTTCCCAATCAGAGAGAAAGTTGCTGCATATTGATTGTTAGATTTGAACAAGCTTTAAAATATTGTTGAAACTGATTAATGAATAAACAGTGTTTAAATTACTAACCAACCTCCCCTGGAGTTGACATATAGCTGCTGAATGTGGGCAGGTTCAGCACAGGCCCAGACCTGCCAACTATTTTGGTGAACTTAATCTCCCACCACCACCACTTACAGAAAGACTGTTATCCCTGGTTAAAATTTCATCGAACGCGCCTGGGGGGTTTGTCAATGTTGACAGCTCCTGAAGTGTTGAACTATACAAAGCAGCAAGGTTGCTGCACATCTGACTGAACCCCTCACTCTCTCAGAATAAACTATCACAGGTTTCTCTTTTTTTTCTAGAATAGTGCGATTTCCTTGGCAGCTCAACCAAGTAAAAGTAAGACAAGCTATTGCTGAAGCAGTGAGAGTGTGGAGTGATGTGACTCCCTTGACATTTACCGAGGTACAAGACACCAGTGCTGATATTATCATTGAGTTTACACGGTAAGTCACTGAGGATGGAGTGAGAACCCTCTGTTCAACAGCCATAATCGAAATGCAGTCGATGATAGCAGGTCCAGAACAGTCCTAACCTGGATTCGGTACCAGTGTGAGATGAGAGGCTATCATGTAGGCTGTTTGAGAAGGCATTGGCTTCATGGTATTATCACCAGACTATTAATCCAGAAACTCAGCTAATATTGTGGGGACCTGGTTCAGATGCCATCGTGGCAAATGGTGGAATTCAAATTCAACGAAGAATCTGGAATTAAGCATCTAATGATGACCATGAAGCTATTATGGATAAAGAGTGGAGCTAGAAATAGCACAGTAGGTCAAGCAGCATCAGACGAGAAGGTGACTCAATGTTTCAGATCAGAACCTTTCATCAGGACTGGGGGAGGGGAAGGGGGTTCCAAATAAATAGAGGGAGGGAGAAGGGACTGTGGGAAAGGTGGATGGGATAGTGATAGATTGATGCAGGTAGCTGTGATTGGTCAGTGGGAAGGGTGGAGTGGATGGATGGGGAAGAATATGGACAGGTAGGGTCAGGTTAAGAGGGCAGAGTGGAGAGGGGGGAGCGAGGCCTAGTATGAGGGTGGGGGGGGGCTGGTATGTGGGGAGATTTGAAAGCTGGTGAATTCTATGTTAAGGCTGTATGGTTGTGAGCTCCTGAGGCAGAAGATAAGGTGTTCTTTCTCCAGTTTGCATGAGGCAACCACCCAGAGACCGAGCACAAACTCAGGAACTGGTTCAGGAAACATTTATGGTCCATATGCTCCAAATCAACTCCACCTTCTGGTTGCCATCCATTTCAGCTCCCCCTCCCGCTGCTGCAATGACACGTCCATCCTCCAGCCGCCCTCCCCCCCCCCCCCCCCCCCCCCAACCCAAAACCACCACCACCACCCTGGTCAACACAAGGCCACACACAAACTGGAGGAAGGACACCTCATGTTCCGTCTAGGGAGCTTACAACCATTCAGCCTTCCCACAGAATTCACCAGCATCCTAACCTTCCCACCCCACCCCCTCATTCCAGCCCCCTCTCTCCACCCCTACCTTAACCTAACCCTATCCTTCCTTCCCACTTATCGGCTGGACCCTTCCTACTGATCAATCACAGCCACCTCCTACCTGCATCCACTTATCACAATCCCATCCACCTTTCCCTAGCCCCTACCCCTTACCTCTATTTCTCAGCCCCCTTCCCCTTTCCCCCCCCCCCAGTTCTGATGAAAGATTCTGACCTGAAATGTTGAGTCCCCTTCTCCTCTGATGCTGCTTGACCTGCTGTGCTTTTTCCAGCTCAATTCATTCTGACTCTCCAGCATCTGGAGTCCTCACTATCTCCATGATATCCATTACCTGTATTGTCAATTGTTGGGAAAAACTCATCTGGTTTCCTAACATCCTTTAGGGAAGGAAATCTATCATCTTTACGTGGTCTGCCTTACATGTGCTGACTCTGAACTGCCCTCTGGCCAATAGGGATGGGTAATAAATGCTGGCCTAGCCAGAGATGGCCACATCCCATGAGTGAATACAACAAATGACCAAGTGCTGGGAGGCAGCTTTCTAACTGGGCCCAGCAAAGTGGGAAATTACTGTGCAGATTCACACTGACAATGTGCACTAGCCATCGTCACTTAGACTTTGAGATTTTCTTTCCGAAAAAAGTGAATATAAAATACTTACCTCGTGAATTGGCAGAGCGAAGGCTGAATATGGGTGGGGGCACTGGGGACTGCTGGCTAAGTGAACTAATATTTTTGGGCAGTGGCTAAAACTGAAAGAATACATATGTAGTATCTCCCACCCGTCCTCCTCTTCTAACCAAAAAAAAAGGCTCTGTATGGAGGGTTGGTCAAGTAAGGCTTTTTTTAAAATCCCATTTAGAGCACAGGGGATGGCCAATGCATGCTCTTCTTGCAGGATGTTGAAGGTAAGGGTCACCATTAGTGTCCCTCTGACATCACCTGCTAGAAGTGCGCCCAACTCCAGTTCCTCACAGACCGCGTTAGGGAACTGGAACTGGATGAATTTGGGAGACTGAGGGGCTGATTGAGAGAAGTTACAGGGTCTGCGTCGAAATGGGTCGCGCCAAATCGGCCGCGCCGAATGGTCTTATACCCTCTGTAGCCGTTCCCCTCAATAATAAGTATACCGCTTTGGATATTGTTAGGGGTGACAATCTACCAGGGAAAAGCCACAGTGGTCAGGTTTGGGGCACTGAGCCTGGCTCTGTGTCTCAGAAGGGAAGGGGGGGTAGAATAGGAGAGTGATAGTGATAGGAGATTCAATGGTTAGAGGAACAGACAGGAGATTCTGTGGTCGCGAACAAGACTCCTGGATGGTATGTTGCCTTCTGGGTGTCAAGGTCAGCGATGTCTCAGGTCAAGTCTGCAGGATTCTTAAGGGTGAGGTACAGAAGTCATGGTCCACATTGGTACCAATGACATAGCTAGGAAAAGGGATGAGGACTTGAAAAGTGAATATAGAGAGTTAGCCTAGAAACTAAAAGCAGAACATGTGGGCGGCACGGTGGCATAGTGGTTAGCACTACTGCCTCACAGCGCCAGAGACCTGGGTTCAATTCCCGCCTCAGGCGACTGACTGTGTTGAGTTTGCACATTCTCCCCGTGTCTGCGTGGGTTTCCTCTGGGTGCTCCGGTTTCCTCCCACAATCCAAAAATGTGCAGGTCAGGTGAATTGGCCATGCTAAATTGCCCATAGTGTTAGGTAAGGGGCAGATGTAAGGGTAGGGGTATGGGTGGGTTTCGCTTCAGTGGGTCGGTGCGGACTTGTTGGGCCTTGGAGGTGGGACCTGTACAAAGAGGACAGGTTGCACCTGAACTGGAGGGATACCAATATCTTGGGTGGGAGGTTTGCTAGAGTGCTTTGGGAGGGTTTAAACTAGTTTGGCAGGGGGATGGAAACCAGAACTATGGATCAGAGGATGGGGTAGCTGGTGAACAGGCAGATACAGTGTGCATAGACTCTGAGGAAGGATAGACAGTTGCAGTCAGTGTGTCTATTTTAACACAAAAAGTGTCGAGAATAAGGGTGATGAACTTAGAGAATGGATCAGTACTTGGAGCTACAATGTTGTGCCCATTACGAAGACTTGGATATCACATGGGCAGGAATGGTTGTTGGATGTTCCAGGGTTTAGATATTTCAAATAGAATAGGGAGGGAGGCAAAATAAATGGAGGATTGGTATTGCTAATCAGGGATGGTGTCACAGCTGCAACAAGGGAGGTCATCGAAAAGGGTTTGTCTACAGAGTCAGTATGGGTGGAAGTCAGAAACAGGAAAGGATCAGTCACTTTATTGGGAGTTTTCTATAAAACCCCGCCTCCCCCACCCCCACTCCCCCAACAACAATAGAGACGTGGAGGAGCAGATTGGGAGGCAGAGTTTGGAAATGTGCAGAAGGAGCAGGATTGTTGTCATGGGTGACTTGAACTTGCTTAGTGAAAATTGTTTGGAAAGAGTAGATTTTGTTAGATGTTCAGGAAGAATTCCTGACTCAGTATGTAAATAGGCTGACTGGAGGGGTGGCCATATCGCTTTGGTGCTTGGCAATGAACCAGGTCTGGTTTCAAATCTCTGTGGGAGACCATTTCGGTGATCGTGATCACAACTCCCTGACCTTTACTACAGTCACAGAGAGGGATCAGAGCAGGTGGTATGGGGAAGTATTTAATTGGGAGGTGTTCTCAGGGAAATGCACACCAGAAATATGGAGGTTGTTTGGGGAGCACTGGCTGTGAATATTGAGTAGGTTTGTCCCACTGATTCAAGGAAGGGATGGTCGGGTGAAGGAACCTTGCATGACAAGAGTTGTGCAATGTCAAGAGGAAGAAGGAAGTTTGCTTAAAGTTGTGCAAGCAAGGATCAGAGAGGGCTCTAGAGATTTATAAGGTAACTGGGAATGTACTGAAGAAGGGACTTAGGAGAGATAGAAGGGGGCATGAAAAAGCCATGGCGGGTAGGATTAAGGAAAATTCCAAGGCGTTCTACACTTATGTGAGGAACAAGAAGTTGGCCAGAATGAAGGCAGGGACGATAAAGGTTAGTGGAGGGGACTTGTGCCTGGAGTAAGAGGAGGTAGGGAAGGTCCTTAATGAATAGTTTGCTTCAATATTCATTAGTGAGAGGGACCTTGTCATTTGTGAGGAGAGCATGAAACAGGCTGATATGCCGTGGACCAGACAGGATATACCCTAGATTACGACAGGAAGTGAGGGAAGAGATTGCCGCTCCTTTGGCGATGATCTTTGCGTCCTCACTGTCCACTAGAGAAATACCAGATGATTGAGGTGGCAAGTGCTGTTATCTTGTTCAAAAAGGGAATAGGGATATTACAGGTGAGTCAGTCTTATCTCTGTGGTGGGCAAAGTATTGGTGAGGATTCTGAGATACAGTATTTAAGATTTTTGGAAAAGTTATAGTTTGATTACAGATAGCATGGCCTAGTGAGGGGCAGATCTTGCCTCACAAGTTTTATTGAATTCTTTGAGGATGTGACCTAACACATTGATGAAGGTAAAGTACTGGACGTGGTGTATTTGAATTTTAGCAAGGCTTATTCAGAACATAAGAGGCATAGGATGAAGGAAAACTTGGCAGTCTAGAGACAGAATTGGTTGGCCCATAAAAGACAGAGGATGATAGTAGATGCAAAGTATTCAACCTGGAGTTCGGTGGCCAGTGGTGTTCTGCAGGGATCTGTTCTGAGAGGAAAGGAAGAGAGAGGTTGAGGTGATCATAGGCCCCTTGGAAAATGAATCTGGGGAATCGGTTATGATTAGGTTAGATTCTCTACAGTGTGGACACAGGCCATTTGGCCCAACAAGTCCACACCTCTGAAGAGTAACCCACCCAGCCCCATTCCCCTGTATTTACCCCAACTAATGCACCTAACACAATGGGTAATTTGGCATGGCCAATTTACATGGTCTACATATCTTTGGATTGTGGGAGGAAATCCACACAAACACAAGGAGAATGTGAAAACTCCACACAGACAGTCGCCCAAGACAGGAATTGAACCTAGGTCCCTGGTGCTGTGAAGTAGCAGTACTAGCCACTGTGGGGAATGAGGAAATGGCACAGCAGTGAAAGAGATAGTTTGCATCAGTCTTAATGGGGGAAGATACTTTGAGGATCCCATTAATACTGAAGAATTAGCAAGTTTTGAGAAGATTTGTAGCTCAGGTTGAGGTTCTGGATGTAGGTTTGCTCGCTGAGCTGGAAGGTTCATTTCCAGACATTTCATCAGCCTACTAGGTAACATCTTCAGAATACTGAAGAATGCGGATAAAAAATTAAGTACCATCACCATCACCACAGAAGTAGTATTAGATAAGTTATTCGGTGTAAAGGCAGATAATTCTCTGGCCCTGATAGCTTACATTCTAGGATCCTGAAAGAAGTAGCTACAGAGATGGTGGATGCCTTGGTTGTAATTTTCAAAATTTCTTGAATTCTGGAGAAGTACCAGAGGATTGGAAAACAGCCAATGTGACACCTCTATTCATAAAGGGATGGAGGCAAAATGCAGGTAACAATAGGTTGGTTAGCCTAACATCTATTGTTGAAAAAAATGTTTGAATCAGTTATTAAGAAAGTAAAGGCAGAATATTTAGAAAAAACATAATCTAACATAGCAGAGTCAGCATGACTGCATGAAAGGGAAATTGTGTCTGATGAATTTGAGAGTTTTTCATGGAAGTCTCAAGTAGAGTGGATAGAAGGGGAACCAGTATTTGGACTTCAAGAATGCGTTTCACAAGGTACCTCTCAGAAGGTTAAGTCATAAGAACCCATAGTGTTGAAAGTAGTACATTGGCATTGGTAGAGAATTGGCTCATGGATAGGAATCAGCAAGTGGGTATAAGGGGTTCTTTTTCCGGTTGGATGACCTGGGTTCCACTGGGATCAGGGATGGGACCACAACTGTTTACAATATATATGAAAGTCTTGGAGGAAGTGAATGTACAGGAGCCAAATTTGTTGATAACACAATGTGGAAAGGTGAGAGAGAGATAAAAACAGTTTACAGGGAGATTGATATGTTAAGTGGTTGGGTACAAAGTTGGCAAATGGAGTATAATATGGGAAAGTGTGAAGTGGTTCATTCTAGAAGGGTGAACAAAAGAAGAAAAAAATTCCCATTTCTTCTGATCTTATGGGTTCCCAAGGATGGTTACTGTTCAAAGGCATTCAGTGCCCGATCAAGGGACCTCTAATGTGAGAAAGGAGTTGCCCACTGAAAGCCCTGTTGACTATTTCCTCTTCTCACCCCCTAAGAATCCTTTCCCACCATCTATCCCCTGTGCTGACTGTCTCTTCAATCTCAGCTCTCAGATGGGTGTCATACCAGCAACAGCCAACATCTGAGGGTGCTGCTGAGTACAGAAGAGCTGACTGATTAACTCCTGGGGAGATGACCTCAGAGTTCTGGGGGGCATTCTCTTGAGACTGGCAGATGTTCCACTGCAAGCCTGTTAATACCCAAAATGCAGCAGACCTCTTCAAAAAAGGTCAGTGCAGAATCTCCAGTCAAAACCCCAGTCACCTCCACACGATTCCACCCTGTTGGCCTTTTCAGAATGGTATGTTTTTTGCTGTGGTGAGTTTTGAGGCGAAAAGATCTGCAACACAGAAAAGGGCCCTTTGAGTCCTCGTTCCATGGTCCACAGGACCACTGCCAGTTAAAAACAACCACCAAACTGTTCTAATCCCACTTTCCAGCACTTGGCCCCAGCCTTATGTCTTGGTAGCACAAGTGCACATCTAAATACTATTTAAATATGCAAGGATTCTGACCTTTCCAACCCTTACAGGCAGTGAGTTCAAGATTACCATCACTCTCCAGATGAAAGACCTTCCTCACATCCCCTCTAAGCTTCCTGCCCTGACCTTAAATAGCACCATAAGACATAGGAGCAGAATAGGCCATCCAGCCCATCGAGTTTGCTCTGCCATTCAATCATGGCTGATAAGTTTCTCAACCCCATTCTCCCACTTTCGCCCCATAACCCTAGACCCCCTTAACAATCTAAAACCCATCTATCTCCATCTTAAATGTACTCAATGTATGGTTCCCACTGTCAATACTGAACCGTAAACAGATTGTAATATTTTCACGCCAAGGAATACTTTTCTCAGTGATTCAGCCAGTTTCTAAGGATATCATTTTCTGTTGAAAAGCAACTTGTCAGCTTCTGAATTTAAGTGATTTTTTTTCATCACATTTCAGGTATTGGCATGGAGATAACTTGCCATTTGATGGTCCTGGAGGGGTGCTAGCCCATGCTTTCTACCCTCAAACCCCTCGGGCTGGGAATATTCACTTTGACTATGATGAACTGTGGACCACTGACAGCAACAAGGGTAAGGGGCAACAGACATCATGTAAGTCACCCTGGCTACCCCTGAGATGAGAGGAGGGCAATTTCCTGGGTATTAATGCCAGTGATGCCTGCATGCCATAAATCACTTTTGGATCATCAAAAGAGTTGGGGGGTTCAACCACCCACTTCTTCTGTGTCCTTTCCTTATATCCTGCTATCCACCTCAACTAAGGAGAAAGTGAGGACTGGAGATCAGAGCTGAAAATGTGTTGCTGGAAAAGCACAACACGTCAGGCAGCACCCAAGGAGCAGGAGAATCGACATTTCGGGCATGAGCCCTTCTTCAGGAATGAGGAAAGTGTGCCAAGCAGGCTAAGATAAAAGGTAGGGAGGAGGGACTTGGGGGAGGGACGTTGGAGATGTGATAGGTGGAAGGAAGTTAAGGTGAGAGTGATAAGGTGAGGGTGATAGGCCGGAGTGGGGGGTGGAGGCGGAGAGGTCAGGAAGAAGATTGCAGGTTAGGAAGGTGGTGCTGAGTTCGATGGTTGGGACTGAGACAAGGTGGGGGGAGGGGAAATGAGGAAACTGGAGAAGTCTGAGTTCATCCCTTGTGGTTGGAGGGTTCCTAGGCGGACGATGAGGTGCTCTTCCTCCAACCGTCGTATCTTAGCCTGCTTGGCATACTTTCCTCATTCCTGAAAAGGGCTTATGCCTGACACATCGATTCTCCTGCTCCTTGGATGCTGCCTGACCTGCTGCAATCCACCTCAACTAATACTGCCAGGAAATTCAAACCAATAAGAGGAATGAAGATGTACAGCATGAGTTCAGCAGGGAACAAGAGAGAAAGTCAGATCCCTGAGAGGTGCTTTCCCCTGGAAGGGGAAGACGTCTGTACCTCACTATGCCTGCTCTAAACCAGTAACCAGCCCATTGGTTACTGGCAGCTCAAGGCCTACTCCTTACAGCAGGATCTACAAAATAGAGTTTACATTCTGTTACTGTGGGCTCAAAGGCTAGAGGTATACCAACAACTCATAGGGTGACCTGTCTGCTGCCATGCCCACCACCACAATTGTACTCATGGGAGGATTGGCATTGGAACCAGTGGGACAGTTGAGCCTGTCAGATTAAAAAAAAATCCATTCTCATTGAAGGGCCCCATTCTTGACACTGGTAGCAAGAAATGCCTACAACCTTCACCTATCCCCACCCCCAAAACCCTCCCAACTTCCTGATCCTACAGGGCCTACCAGCTTTGCACTGTAGGGGACTCTGACCCTGCTGGGCTGGTTACAGTGCAGCTCTTGTCTTCTTTGGCCTGGGTGCTCTTCTATACCAATGACCAGCTCAGGGTGGGTTTCCCATACCTATCATATATTTCTGTTTAAAGTCTGGTTGAAGATTTGTAGCTCGGGTGTCCGTTGTTGTGGTTCTGTTCACCGAGCTGGAAGTTTTTGCTGCAAACGTTTCGTTCCCTGGCTAGGGAACATCATCAGTGCTATTGGAGCCTCCTGTGAAGCGCTGCTTTGATGTTTCTTCCGGTATTTATAGTGGTTTGTTCTTGCCGCTTCCGGGTGTCAGTTTCAGCTGTAGTAGTTTGTATGTGGAATCCAGGTCGATGAGTCTGTTGATGGATGTTCTTGCCGTTTCCGGGTGTCAGTTTCAGCTGTGGTGGTTTGTATATGGGGTCCAGGTCTATGTGTCTGTTAATGGAGTTTGTGGATGAATGCCATGCCTCTAGGAATTCCCTGGCTGTTCTCTGTCTGGCTTGTCCTATGCATAGGACAAGCCAGACAGAGAACAGCCAGGGAATTCCTAGAGGCATGGCATTCATCCACAAACTCCATTAACAGACACATAGACCTGGACCCCATATACAAACCACTACAGCTGAAACTGACACCCGGAAACGGCAAGAACATCCATCAACAGACACATCGACCTGGACCCCACATACAAACTACTACAGCTGAAACTGACACCCGGAAGCGGCAAGAACAAACCACTATAAATACCGGAAGAAACATCAAAGCAGCGCTTCACAGGAGGCTCCAATAGCACTGATGATGTTCCCTAGCCAGGGAACGAAACGTTTGCAGCAAAAACTTCCAGCTCGGCGAACAGAACCACAACATACTACACACACAGTTTCACCCATGGGAACAGGAGCTACAGCAGCCTGCAACATCCAGTCTGATTATTTGGATAAGCTTTCAGTTTTGGATTGGATATTATGCAGATAAACTGGATATGAGGCAATGATACGAGCAAGTTTGGCCTTTAGGAGAGGCAGTGGTAAAATGTCCATGCTATATTATTGGGCACCAGCCCATGGTGACAATATTGTCTCTGTTTTGTGAACAGGTACAGATCTCCTTCAGGTAGCCGCTCATGAGTTTGGCCATGCACTTGGACTGCAACACTCTAAAGTCCCAAAATCCTTGATGTCGCCTTATTATACGTTCCGCTATCCACTGAGTCTGGCCGAGGATGACAGACAAGGGATCCAGTATTTATATGGCAGCTCTCCTGGCTATGGAGTTGAACACCCAGACAGGAATACGGAAACCAATGAATTACCCAGGGTTGACTATCATGGAAAGGAGGTACGGTGACTGGAAAGCTTACAAGGGATAGACTGTAGGAACAGCAGGAGGTCATTCCACTCTTTCAGCATTTTCCACCATTTCATTACATGGACGATCTGTATCTCAACTCCAATTGTACTATGTCTCATTGAAATCCTCACCAACAAAATCTTATCTATGTCCATGCAGGAAGCCCCAATTATCTCCCAACAGCCACAACTCTTAAGGGAGTGAGTTCCAGGTTTGATTAGGCCTTTGCACTTGCTAATTTCCCTCCTCAACTCTAATTTTTCCTGGCATCTTCCACCACAGGCAGGAATTTTGTTCCACTTTTAATATCCTCTGAAACATACCAAGATTTGAGACTTTGAAATAAATAAAAGGGGGTTCAAATTTTTAACTCTGCCTCAGTGGTCAGCATGATTTCCCCTGCCTTCCTGCTTGAACTTCACTGAAGGCTTGTTTTCCATGCAGGGAGGGTTTTGTGTTGAGCTTCCAGGAACAAACTGGGGAAAATTCCAAGCTACAAATTCAGAGCTCATCATCATTTGTGGGCGGCACGGTGGCACAGTGGTTAGCACTGCTGCCTCACAGCGCCTGTAGACCCGGGTTCAATTCCCGACTCAGGCGACTGACTGTGTGGAGTTTGCACGTTCTCCCCGTGTCTGCGTGGGTTTCCTCCGGGTGCTCCGATTTCCTCCCACAGTCCAAAGATGTGCGGGTCAGGTGAATTGGCCAAGCTAAATTGCCCGTAGTGTTAGATAAGGGGTAAATGTAGGGGTATGGGTGGGTTGCGCTTCGGCGGGTCGGTGTGGACTTGTTGGGCCGAAGGGCCTGTTTCCACACTGTAAGTCTAATCTAATCATTCCCCACCCTCCCAGCAGCCGAATGTAAAATGTCCAGCTGTGGGTTATGGTACTGGTCAGCCTTTCCCTGAAAGCACTGGCTGTCTCAATAGAGGTGCCACATTAATCAACTGGAAAACACATCAGGCATTCAATTCCAATACATCCATCACCAGCCCACTTGATACGCCAACCATTAGAGCCAACACTTTTATTGACATCTCAATCCAAATATGAAAGTAATAATGCTCACTTGGGTTGTACATGTGACAGAGAGAAAAGAAAATGCTTAGTATTTTGCCCATTTGATCCAAGCTGAGCAACTACAGGGATCTCTCCCACAGAAGTGTGAATGCCGAGGCTCAGTTGGATGAAGAATGTCACAGACTGGTTCCCCAGAATCACAGAATTATTACAGAACAGAAATAGGCCATTTGACCCATTGTGCCTACACCAGATCTTCAAACAAGCATCATTAACTAATGTCAAGCTCCTGCTGTATCCCCATTTTCCTGGACACTGTCCCTACCTAAACAATCATCCAAGTGCCTCAATGGAAGCTGCTTTGGCCACAGTTCCAGGCAATGCATTCCATATGGAGAAAGTGAGGATTGCAGATGCTGGAGGTCAGAGTCCAGAGTGTAGTGCTGGAAAAGCACAGCAGGTCAGGCGCTATCTGAGGAGGTGGAGAATCAGAGAATCCTGATGAAGGGCTTATGCCTAAAACGTCGATACTCCTGCTCCTCGGATGCTGCCTGTGCTTTTCCAGCACTACACTCTCGACAGTGCATTTCACATCCTAATTACTTAATGTGTGAGAGCTTTACTTATCACATTTTGCTCACCACTTTTAAATCTATGCTTTCTCATTGTTGTTTCCTTTTTATGAATGAAACCAGCTTCTCCATATCTAGCCAACCAGCTTGTGAATTTGAAAACCTCGATCAGATCTTCTCTCCAGGGAGGACTGTCCCAATTTCTTCAATCTGTTCTTACAATAGAAATTTCTCATTCTCAAAACTGTTCTCATAAATCACACTGCACTCTCTTCAAAGCATTCACGTCTTTCCTCTAATGTGGTGCCCACCACTGTGCTAAATACTCCAACTGAAGTCTGACAAGGGTCTTGTATAAGTTCAACATCACCTACTTTTTGTCCTAATTTTTAAAAAAGCCAAGAACACTATATGCTTCTTTTACTGTTCTTTCCATCTCCCCTGACACTTTGAATGATCTGTACGTACCCAGGTTCCTCTGTTCCTGCACCCCTATTTTACATTGGCTTTCAATGTTCTTTACACCTAAGTACATCACCTCACCCTTCTCTATATTCAACCCCAACTGTCACCTATCAACTCACTCTACCCAGATTGTCAGTGTCCTCTTAGAATTCCACACTACCGTCCTCACAGTTTATAATTTGTCCAAATTTAGTGTCATCTGTAAACTTTGAAATTGTCCCCATAACATCAAGATCCAGGTTATTAATATATATCAGGAAAAACAAGGGTGCCCTGGTGAAGTCCATGCTATGAACCTTCCGTCAGCCCAGAAAATATCCACTAATAATTACTCTGTTTGCTATTACTCAGCCTATTTTGTATCCACATTGCTACTGCCCATTTTTGTACCGTGACCTATAACTTTCCTCACAGGCCTGTTATATGGCATTGTATCAAACCTCTTTTGGATACCATGTGTAACACATGAACATTGAGCCTTTCTGTTATCTCTTCAAAAAAGCTCCAGCAAGTTAATTTAACACAGTGTTTCTCTTTTTAGAATTTAATGCTGATTGTTCCTAATCAACCCAACTTTTCCCATGTGCTTACTAATTCTATCCTGAATAATTGTTTCTACAATCTTCCCCACCACTGAAGTTAAACTGATTGGTCCAAGTTAAACAGAGAGGATGGTGCAGGATGGATATGTGTGGCACCTTCTGGCAGATGCAGCTCCAGGAAGGACTGGATAAGATATTTAAACAGAAAAGACACAAAAACAGAGTTTACTAAAGAAACTCCGCATGTCTAGCAGTATCTGTGGAGAGAAAATAGAGTTATCATTTCAAGTCCAGTGACCCTTGTGAGGAAAGACATTGGGAACTAAGCTTGTGACTGATATGTTGAGTTGTTGATCTGGAAATTTGTGGTCAGTTTCTATCTGTGATTGTAGCTAAGGCATCATTTGTGCTCATCACAGGCACTGGTACACTAGCGATCAACACTGTTCAAAGAAACAGCATGATTCTAACATCAGCTGCAAATGTGTTGCTGGTCAAAGCACAGCAGGCCAGGCAGCATCTCAGGAATAGAGAATTCGACGTTTCGAGCATAAGCCCTTCATCAGGAATAAGAGAGAGAGAGCCAAGCAGGCTAAGATAAAAGGTAGGGAGGAGGGACTGGGGGAGGGGCGATGGAGGTGGGATAGGTGGAAGGAGGTCAAGGTGAGGGTGATAGGCCGGAGTGGGGTGGGGGCGGAGAGGTCAGGAAGAGGATTGCAGGTTAGGAGGGCGGTGCTGAGTTGAGGGAACCGACCTGAGATTCCTCCCTCCTCCCTACCTTTTATCTTAGCCTGCTTGGCTCTCTCTCTTATTCCTGATGAAGGGCTTATGCTCGAAACGTCGAATTCTCTATTCCTGAGATGCTGCCTGGCCTGCTGTGCTTTGACCAGCAACACATTTGCAGCTGTGATCTCCAGCATCTGCAGACCTCATTTTTTACTCGATGATTCTAACATCAGTCCATATTAGCACAAACATTTATAATCTGTACACATCCCAATGTTACTGTGCCTTAACTCCAGTGTGGTCCAATCTGCTCTGTACAAACTGGGGTGTTGTGTTTGTCTCCATGCCGTTGGATAAAGAACTTGGAAGAGAAAATCATCCAGAATTCCTGCTTCTATTCACTATCCATGCTTGGAAAGGATTGATGACTGACTTTAGTAAGACTGCGGGAGCCCATTGATGGGATAGCCCAAGAAGTGTAACTGCTGAGTTTCATTCGCCAAACAATGACACTGTCATCCCACCACAGATTTACACCTTCAGGAGAGAAGCAAAACATTCTCAAAATAGGGCAACCCTGAGGAGGCCAGGACTTTCTGCTCTTTAGGATGGTAATGAGCTGCCTTTCTGAACTTGTTAAAATCCTAGATTAGACTGAAAAGTTAATATTATAATCTCGATGGCTGGATATCATAAAGATTTGTTTTATTAGCCAAATGTGAGTTTCAAGAGACTTAGAATAGCTGCACAAGATTCCACAATTTTGAACAGCAATAATTTTTACACTTAAAGTTAGACTATGTAGGTTATATTAAATATTTTGTCAGCATGGACCAGTTTTGCCCAAACAGCCTGGGTCTGTGCTGTAGGGACTGTATGACTCTGTGTAACTTGTAACATAGAATTATTGTGTTAAAAATGATTGGACACCCACAGAACTGGCAAATATAATTTCTATGGATTTCTCAGCAATTTCTTCACCAAATTCCATGCAAAATGAGAGATTTTTCACAAAAGTATGTCTGCTGCAGCACAAAGAAGGACTCATCACAGGCCACTACAATCCGTGTCACATAGGCACACCCAGGGTGCTGTTAGGGAGGGGGTTTCAGGATTCTTTCCACTGACACTGAAGGAACAGCAATAAGTTTCCGAGTCAGGATGGTGTGTGGCTCAAGAGAATTTGCAGGTACTGATGCTTCCATGTATCTGCTGCCCTTGGTGATAGAAGTTTCTGTTTGGAAGGTGCGATTGGAGAAGCCTTGAATTTCTGCAGTGGATCCTGTAGATGGTATGCACTGTGTATTGGTGGTGGAGGGACAGAATATTGAAGGTTGGGAATATGGTGCAAATCAAGCGTCCTGGATGGTGTGAAGCTTCTCAAAAGTTGTTGGCGCTGCACCTAGCCAGTCAAATGGCAAGTATTCCATCACAATCCTGGCATGTGCCTTGTAGCTGGGTGACAAGCTTTTGGGTGTGAGGAGGTGGGTTACTCAACACAGTAGTCCTAGCCTCTGACTTGCTCTCAGAATCACATGTTTACATGGTGAGTCCAAGTTCACTTGTGGTCAATAATAAGTCCCCAAGATTTTATTTGGGGGCTGCAGATTGAACAATAACTGTACATTTGAAGAGCAGGGTAATTTCTCTCTGGTCATGATTGAGAAATGAATCCATGCTGTGTTGCTGTACATTTTGTAGGTTTCCTGCAGTGAGTGTGTCAGGATACAGCTGGCATCCCTGTGGAGACTAAATGCCTTTGGAATAGCTGTTTACCAGGAGCTATGTAATTAACAGCAATTCATCTTTTGCAGCCAGATGCTTGTGAGACTGACTTTGATGCAGTGTCGATGATTCGTGGAGAACTCTTTTTCTTTAAGTCGGAGTACGTTTGGAGATTGCGAGATGGTCATCTGCAGCCTGGTTACCCAGCATTGGCCTCACGCCACTGGCGGGCAATCCATGACCACATTGATGCAGGATTTGAGGATTCATCTGGGAATTTTTGGTTCTTCCAAGGTCAGATTTCCTTTCTGATTATTTTAGTCATTTCCACTTTTCTAAACCTTTGAAGATAGATTGTAAGATTATTATAATATTTTTAAATGGCTGTACTGTATATGTGTTGTATGGTGATCTAGCCAGCAATGCAGGTCATTGGTGGAGCTGGAGAGGTCAGTGTTAGAGAGTGGAGTGATCAGTTTGGAGACTGGAGAGCTCAGGGTGGCAGTGTTGGGGAGCAGATGGGTCACTGTTTCAGTGTTGTGAGTGAAGAGCTCAGGGTATCAGTATTAGAGAGTGGACAGGTCAGTATATTAGTGTTATGGAATGGAGGGGTCAGGGTGTCAGTCTGGGGAGTGGATAGGTAAATATGTCAATCTTGGTCAGTGTTAGGAAATGATGGGGTCAGTACTGGTTAGTATTGGGGAATGGAGGGGTCAGTTTTGGGGAGTGGAGGGGTCAGTGTTGGTCAGTGTTGGGAAATGATGGGGTCAGTACTGGGGAGCGATGGGGTCAATGTGTCAGTGTTGGGGAGTGGAGAGGTCAGTGTCCATATTGGTCAGTGCTGGGGCTGGAGGGGTCAGTAGTGATCAGTGTGGCTCTCACTTGCTGCCAGACTTACATTATCAACCAAGAGCCTGACCGCAGTCAAAGCAGGGATGTGATCAGCTCAGCTCAAGCTGCCCTCTGGCTGCTGCATGACGAGTGGTTCGAGGTAACCTGAAAGGAAATAATTGCAACCACCCCATCCCCAGGATGTGTACACAACGTGGTAGGGTCAGTGAGGAGGTGTACTGGGAATGGCTGAATAGTTCTTTGTGTGTGGGGGAAGGGAGTATGTCAGTCTGTTTGGGTGGGAGCCTGATAGTTCATCTCTTCTCCTGTGAGTGATCAGTTGAACCTTTGCTTTGAGCTTGTTGACCTCTCTGCCTCTGTCTCCTCTCTCTCTCTCACTCTCTCTCTCCCTTTCAATTTGGCTGTATAAATGCAAGAAGCTATTAATCTGAGTTTTTTGGTGTGCGGCTAACTGAAATAAAGCTCTCACATAACATTTTGCAGTTGGACTCTGTTGATAAACATTTCTCTTCTAATGTGTAACAGTAGTAGCGGAGGATAGTTTCCTCCATCTTCTAATATATAACAAGCCATTCTGGAGGCTTGAATAATGTTTGTAGGCGTCTGCAACACATCAACTTGCTAAGAACAAATCTGATAACCCTGCAGTTGTCATATTGCTACTAAACATATAAATGGTGAGCAGGAGTGGGACACTCAGCCCTCAAACTTAATAACTGAACATTTCCACCTATATAATAATAATAATGTGTCAACTGTCTTAAAAATATTCAAAGACTTTACTTCCACCATCTTTTCAGGAGGAAAGTTACAAGGACCCATGACGTCCTGAGAAAAGAATTATTTTTGTATCTTAAATGGATGATACCTTTATTTTCAAACAGTAACCTCTAGTTCTAGACTCTCCTACAAGCACTGCGGCCTCAAAGCCCCAGGGACCAGGGTTCAATTCCAGCCTTGGGTGACTGATTGTGTGGACTTTACACATTTTCCTGGTGTCTGCATGGGCTTCCTCTGGATGCTCCAGTTTCTTCCCATAGTCCAAAGAAGTGCAGATTAGGTGAATTGCTCATGCTAAATTGCCCATACTGTTCAGGGATGTGTAGGTTTGGTGTATTAGTTTGCAGAAATGTAAGGTAATAAGGAAGGGGAATTGGTCTGGGTGTGATACTCTTTGGAGGGTCGATGAGGATGTGTTGGGCCTAATGGCCTGTTTACACAGTGTAGGGATTCTATTCTATGAAACAGTAGGGCCCCTAGTACCAAGCCCTGTGGAACCCCACAGGGAACAGACTGCCAGTCACAGAAATATCCCTCTACCATCACCCTCTGTGTCCTGCCCGTTTGCATTGGATTCCATGGACTCCATTATATATATATTAGACATAATGCCTTATCAAAACCCTTTCTAATCTTCATATAGACCCCACCAAATGTATTGCCCTTATCAACAATGCTGTTTACATCCTCAAATTTGTCAAACACGATCTTCCTTTGACAAAGTCATGCAGACTATCCCTGATTAATTCATCTCTTTCCAAGTGCAGATATATTCTGTTCCTCAGAACTCTTTCTAAGAACTTGCCAACCTCCAACATTAGACTGGTTGGCCTGTAATTTCCTGGTCTATCCCTTCGCTTATTTCTAAAAGTAGGACAATATTACCAGCCCTTCATTCTTCAAGCATTTCACCTGTGAAGACTTTCCAAAACAAATTTGAAATCACTGTTATGGCCTCTGATCTCTCCTCCTTTGCCTCCCTCAACAACTTGAGATAATCTCATTCGGACATGCAGATTTATCTACCTGTATGGCTACTGAACCCTTTGATCCGTCCTTTCTCTGAGTGTTAATTTCTCTAATATTTTACAGCCCTCTATCCTGATGGCTATACCTGTGTCATCCTTTTTCCATTGTGAAGACAGGCATAAAGACTTCATCGAGGACTGTGCCCACATCTTCAGGGTCCACATATAAATTACATCTATCGTCCCTAATAAGCTACGCTCTTTCCTGGATTCCTCTTGCTCTTTATATATTTATAAAGAAACTTGTAGATATTCCTTTATGCTACCTGTTAATACTTTCTCATGCACAATCTTTACTTTCCTAATTTCCTTTTTATGTACACCCCTGCACATTTTTTAACTCCTCTAGGGTCTCTGCTGTATTGAATCCTTGGTATTTGCACTAAGTTGCTCTTTTGCTCTTAATCCTAACCTTTAGGTGCCTTGATATCCAACGCTGTCCGGTCTTGGTCCCACCCTTTGCTGTTTTATTCCAGCTATTTCCTCCCTGAATGTCTCTCACCACACAGATACAATTTTAACTGCAGCTCCCAGTCCACTTGGGCGAAGGGGTCTCATAGTAATATCCTTTCCCCAGTTCAGAACTTTTATTCTTGTTCTCCATAGCTATCCTAAACCTAACTGAATTGTGGTCACAAAATGCTCCCTTGCTGTTATTCCTTTTCCTTGTCCAGGCACATTTCTGGAAACTAGGTCCAGATCTGCCCAGAGCCGTTTACATACTGACTCACTTCCCTCCAAGGCCCCAAGGGATCCTTCCATATCCGCCACAAGTTCACCTGTACCTCCACACACATCATCTATTGCATCCGCTGCACCCGATGTGGCCTCCTCTATATTGGTGAGACAGGCCGCTTACTTGCGGAACGCTTCAGAGAACACCTCTGGGCCGCCCGAACCAACCAACCCAATCACCCCGTGGCTCAACACTTTAACTCCCCCTCCCACTCCACCGAGGACATGCAGGTCCTTGGACTCCTCCACCGGCAGAACACAACTACACGACGGCTGGAGGAGGAGCGCCTCATCTTCCGCCTGGGAACCCTCCAACCACAAGGTATGAATTCAGATTTCTCCAGCTTCCTCATTTCCCCTCCCCCCACCTTGTCTCAGTCGGTTCCCTCAACTCAGCACCGCCCTCCTAACCTGCAATCCTCTTCCTGACCTCTCCGCCCCCACCCCACTCCGGCCTATCACCCTCACCTTGACCTCCTTCCACCTATCCCACCTCCATCGCCCCTCCCCCTAGTCCCTCCTCCCTACCTTTTATCTCAGCCTGCTTGGCTCTCTCTCTCTTATTCCTGATGAAGGGCTTATGCTCGAAACGTCGAATTCTCTATTCCTGAGATGCTGCCTAACCTGCTGTGCTTTGACCAGCAACACATTTGCAGCTGTGATCTCCAGCATCTGCAGACCTCATTTTTTACTCGAATATTCTCCTGGTTGCAATTTACAAACTTTGTTCCCTTCCTACCTTGCATACTAAAACTATCCCAGGTAATATGTGGGTATTCAAAATCCCTTACAATAACTGCCTTCTCTGAAATGTGATTACAGATTTGACCCCCTCTGTTTCCCTGATCGTTTGTGTAGGGGCTTACAGTATACGCCCAACAGCTTGTTTTCTCTTCTTTCTGTTTTTTTACTTCTACCCATATGCTTAATTTGATGATCCTTCTAAGAAATCCTCACTTCCCATGCTGTAATTGATTCCTTGCAATCCCCCACACGCTTCTATCCCCCTCTCTACCTTGTTTCAATATCTTCTAACCAAGAGTGTTGACAGCTATGCTTTCAGCCATAGCTTACTCCCTGTGCCTTCAGCTCATCTTACTCCCGAGGCCCCTTGCATTAAAATAGATTCCAATTAGCCTTTCTAAATACATCTTTACTTATCTAGCCTATGTTTGCTCCTTTCAGACTCGCTTGCTCACTTTTTAACATTTAATTCCATCTCAGCTTCTCTCCACTTTGACCTATTTGCCAGAATCTAGTTTATATCTGTCACAACAGCATTAGCAAACCTTCCTGTGAGGCTGTTGGTCCCATTCACAGTCAGATGTAACTCGTCCAGCTTATACAGTTCCCATCTCACCTAGAAATCGTCGCAATGCCTCAGGAATCTACATGCCTCCCTCCTGCACTAACTCCAAATTCATCAGCTCTATCCTTCTGTTCCAATGGAACCTGAAGTACACGAGGAATTACAGCCTTTGAAATCCTTCATTTCAATATTCCACTTAACTCCCTGAAGTTTGTTTGTGGGACATCATTTCTCTTTGCCCCTATGTCATTGGTCCCGAGATAGGCCACAACCTTTGGCAGTTCACCCTCCCCATTCATGATGCCGATCGTGCCTTCACTATGAGGTTGTTAATTAATCCTATCTCTGCACAATATCAGATCTCTTCTGGGACTAAATCAGAAGACCCTGCCTCCCACACCCCCGTCCTCTCCAAACTCCTCTAGGTGCTAATGATTGCTCTATCTTGGAGTCTTCCTCTCACCCACTCCTTGGCGTGCTGCTCACTGCCTGTTCACAAGCCGTCTGTTTTCAGATAGCATCTTAAAAAAAGCGCATCTTGGAGTCAGACTGTACCTCAGAGAGTCATTCAGCATGCAAATAGACACTCTATGTTTTAGAGTCGTTTCTTTTGATTTTTATTTCCCCAGTCTCTATGTAGATTAAAATTCTTCATGATTATTGCTGTAACTATCTGACAAGCTCCCATTATTTCTTCCTTTATATCCTAAAATTCCGAATGGTTATGATACCATTCCCACAAATGGCTTCTTACCTTGATCATTCTTCATCACTGCCCAAACCACTCTGATTTCCTGACATTAGCACAATAGAGGAGGATGACTAAATACCCTCATTAATTAATGGAACTATTCCTCCATATCTTTGCAATTCTGTCCTCCCTAAATGTCCTGTTCCTTCAAAATTCAGATCCCATTCTTGGTCATCTTGCAGCCATCCCTTTGTATTTTCTATTAGATCGTACTGATGTATTTCTGGTTGCTTGTCTATTTTGTGTTAAAGGCTACATGCATTCAGGTACAGAGGTATTCATTTTTTTCCTTACTTTTGTAATCTCTAGCCTTATTGCTGTTAGATGTGTTCCTTCTTTGAATTGCTTCTAACGCATTTCCATCATTAAATAAGGAGGCCAACACTTTACACAATACTCCATATGTGGTCACATCAGTGCTCTGTAAAACTGAAATATGATACCTTGCCATCACTATTCAGTTTAAAACTCTTGTAACTTCCCTGGTTATGAGGTTTGCTAGAACACTAGTTTCCAGTAGGGTTCGGGCATAGATCATCCCAGCAATAGTGCCCCACTTTCCCCAGTAGTGATGCCAGAGACCCATGTTCTGGAACCACTGCCTGCAGACCAGTCTTTTTGTTGTCTGTTAGCTTTCTATTCTGGTTTGCTGTATGCCAACTTATATGTGGCTCACTTAATAATATTCCAAACTTTTTTTAAATGGTTTTGCATCTTAACTAGGCTCCTAGCTAGGAAAAACAAATATGAGGGTTAGGGTGGATTGGCCATGGTAATTAGGGGTGGCACGGTGGCATTAATCAGAGGGGGGTGGGTTAGTCTTTGGAGGGTCGATGTGGACTTGGTGGGCCGAAGGGCCTGTTTCCACACTGTAGGGAATCTAATCTAGTCTAGCTCTTCATGCTGATTATGAAGAACCCTTTCCACCTCCTGCCATGGTATTGGTATGAGATTAGATTAGATTAGATTAGATTCCTATAGAATGGACCATGAGAATTGGATTCCCCTTCTCTCATTGTAAGATCATATCCAGCTCTGAGCTGAAGCTATCGAACTTTTGGACTCACATTTTGCTGCAAAGAACAGTGGCGATCCTTCTGACTAGAGTGCCTCCTACTACCACAACATTTATAAAAGAAACTCTTACTGATGGACAATTGCAGAGGCTGAGTGTCCTGCAGTTCTCTCCTTGGAGACTCCTGATCTGCTTCACTGTTCGTGAGAGCCTCCTTTTGCTGATCTGTGACTAAATCAGAAGACCCTGCCTCCCACACCCCGCCCCCTCCAAACTCCTCTAGGTGCTAATGATTGCTCTATCTTGGAGTCTTCCTCTCACCCCCTCCCTGGGTGTTGCTGGCTGTCCTTCTGTGCCCACTCCTCGGCGTGCTGCTGACTGCCTGTTTTCAGAGTCCTTCTCTCACCCACTCCTCTAGACAAAGAACAATGCAGCACAGAAGAGAACAGGCCCTTTGGCCCTCCAAGCCTGCACTGACACATTTTTCCCTTCCACACTAATCTCCCTTCACTTATAGGCTGTGCATTGCACCCTGTATGTGAAAAACTTGCCTCGCACGTCTCTTTTAATCCTCCCTACCTCCCCTCTCTCGCCTCCACTTTCCCCACTCCCCACCTCTGCACCTTGAACGTGTGTCCCCTAATAATTGAACTCTCCACCGTGGGAAAAAGCCTCATACTTTCTATTCTATCCATGCCATTCACAATCTTATAAACTTCTGACAGATAACTCCTCAACCTCCTGTGTTCCAATGAAAACAAACCCAGTTTATCTAACCTTTCTTCATAGCTAAAATCCCCAATAGCGGCAGCATCCCAGTAAACCTCTTCTGTACTATCCTTTTGGTAGTGTGTATGCAATATTCCAAATGTGGCCTAACTAAATTTCTATAAAGATCCAGCATAACCTGCCTATCCTTCTACTCAATGCCTCTTCCAGTGAAGGCAAGTATGCCAAAGGCCTTTTTCATGACCTTATCTACCTGATTGGCCACCTTCAGTGATCTGTGGAACTGCGCACTCAGATCCCTCTGCATATCAATACTCCTAAGGGTTCTGCCATTCATTGTATAATTTCTACCTGTAATTGACCTTCCAAATGCATCACCTCAGAATTGTGCAGATTAAATTCCATCTGCCATTTTTCTGCCTATGTGTCAAACTGATCTACATCCTGCTGTATCCTCTGACAATCCTCCTCACTATCCACAACACCACTAATCTCCGTATCATCTGCAAAGTTGCTAATTAGACCAGCTACACATTCCACCAAATTATTTATGTAGACCATGAACAGCAGAGGTCCCCACATGGATCCCTGTGAAAAATCACTAGTCACAACCTTCCATTCCAAAAAGCATCCTTCCCCTGCTACCCTCTATCTGCTATGACTAACCCAGTTCTTGTTGTGGTTCTGCTCGCCGAGCTGTAAGTTTTTGCTGCAAAACTTACAGCTCGGCGAGCAGAACCACAACAACGGATACCCGAGCTACAAATCTTCAATCAGATTTTAAACCCAGTTCTGTATCCATCTTGCCTGCTTACCCTGCTCTCATGTGACTTCACCTTTTGTACCAGTCTGCCGTGAGGGACATTGTCAAAGACTTTACTGAAGTCCATTTGCTTCTAAATGCATACAGATCTTGTCCCTGAGAACCTTTTCATATTATTTCCTACCTCCGATATGAGGTTTACAGGTGCTGCTGTCTTTGTTTTCAGCATCATTATCTTGCCCACTTCGCTAGGTGCTGCTGACTGCCTGTTTTTAGGGTTCTTATCTTGCCCATTCCATTTGGTACTGCTGATTGCCCTATCCTGGGATTTTCCTCTTGCCCACTGCGATAAATGCTGCTAACTGTCTATTTTTAGGATCATGATTTGGAGATACCGGTGTTGGACTGGGGTGTACAAAGTTAAAAATCACACAACACCAGGTTATAGTCCAACAGGTTTAATTGGAAGCACTAGCTTTCGGAGTGCTGCTCCTTCATCAGGAGGTTGTGGAAGGTCCTCCTATTTTCAGGGTCCTCCTCTCGCCCACTCTTCTAGGTGGCTGTTGACTGCCCTATCCTGGGGTCTTCCTCTGGCTGACTCCTCAAGATGCTACTGACTGCCAGTTTTCAGAGTTCTCCTCTCACACCCCTCCAGGTCCACTGCTGACCTGCTCCTGTCTGCAACGGAGCTTTGTTGGTGGAATACTTTGAGATGTCATTGGTAAATTCTTTTAGGACAGCCTCTCAATTATCTCCTCCAAACTGATCCAAATAGAAGAGTCCATAGTCTCATGATCCTTCAGGAGAAAAGCAGCTCTCAGGAATCTTGTGCTTTCCTGCTTTAAGCTGTCTTTCTTATAAACAACCCCCCCCCCCCCCGACCAGAAGCACTGCTCTCCCCAGTGATTGAAGAAGCTAACATGAACATTACAACCCACTGCCCTCTGGTCAATTAGGGCTGGGCAATGAAAGCTGATTGAGCTAACAATGCCCACATCCTGGGGTGAAATTTTTGAAAAATCTCTCCAAGTGTGTTCTCTTTGAAAATGGGTTTGTTCTGCTCAAAGTTTGAACTTTGATGTGCCGTTATCCCACATTAAACAGGAAGAGGTTTTGGCTGAGATTTCACACAGATTTGCAAGTTCAAAGAGGTAGCATTGCCTAATTTCAGGACCAACCCTGATGTATGTAAACGTGACAAGCAGACTGGCGTAGTCATACATAACAAATTTGATTATGTCAACAAAATGTCTGTTGTTCTCAATGATGCTTCTAGCTTTAAATCTTTAACTCTATACCTGACAGGACAGCCAAATTAAGGGCAAGTTACAAAGGTGCTTGTAACACTTGTTCTCCAGGCTCACTGCGTGGCTGCATCTTTGGGCTCCCCAAGACATACAACAGTGATACCCCTTTACACCCTTTTTACCTCAGAATGGCTCTGCATATCATGGTTCAGCCAAATAATATGAATTGTTGCAACCAGTTTTAGATTAGGTTTTTCCACAAACATTGTGAAGGATTCCTTAATTTTGCGAAGACCATGTAAGACCTACTTATTTAGAGCAATAGCGTGTCCATTTTGATTCTCCATTTGTCTCTCTCTGTAGGGATTAACATTGCTTCAATGGAGGAGGCCACGTGTTCTCTTTCCACACTGCCAGCTTATTTATCAATGTTGATTACCAATGAACCACTCAAGGGTGCCATTGGCATTTACCCTATGACTGCAATGGCAATGTGGATGTGCCATCAGTGATCAATCAATCTGTGTTCATCCATCTCATGAGCATAGCAACTCATTGGGTCATGTTGCTATGCCATCATGTGCACCCAAATAAATGGTGTTGCTGTGGATCGCCACTAGGTTCAACTCTTGGTGCATCTTTGACGGTTACGACCAGAAGCATATCTTCAATGGAGGGACCTCTAACCTCCTACTCCAAGGATGTTTCTGATATGTAGAAGATATGTTTGAAGATGATTTGAATCCTCAACTGCAGCAAAGAATCTATTTAACTTTATAAACACCATCATGCCCTCATAGACCATTTGAAATGAAGCAATCAAATGAGCTGCTGTCTTGGGATCATATTGGCTGAAAAACCTGCCAAATCTCTCCTTTAATCTACTAAAAATCTGCGTTCACTGGTCAGTGTACACATTGAGATTCCTAATGCTCCATGTGCTGTGGGATCAATTTTACTGGCCAAAGCCATCTGCTTACTGTGTAAGTTTGATTCTGAGACTTTGTTCTGTGCCCTCCCTGGATCTGTGCACCCCGTCTCTCAGTCTGCACCCTCTGTCCACTCATTTCTCCATTTTTCTCTCTGTAGGGATTAACATTGCTTCAATGGAGAAGGCCATGAGTTCCTATGCCAGAGATAAAAAGCCATTGGGTCTTTGTCATTTCCACGTGGACCTCTCTGCCTCTGGATCTCCGATACACATCCACATGCATGACCCTGCAGCTCGGTGGAGCATCACTCGGCCTGTCCTCTTTTCTCAGGGCCAATGAGGCAACTTTCACTGACTGTTACCGCCTCCTGTGCTTGCAGCGTCCGCATCAGCTTCTCATGATGAATGTACATTGCTGGTGGAAGCTGTGTTGGAAGAACACAAGGCAGTGTCTCGAGATGTAGAGGAGAAGCATTGGGCTTTTGTTACTTCTCAGGGAGACATGATTTCAGTGTCTCCTTTTAAGCAAGGCCTGGAGCCTGGGCCTTCCCTTCACCAAGAGTTTCCAGGGGTCACAGGTCCTACAAGATCAAGGGACTGTTGGACACCATCATCGCTTGTCTTACTCTCCTACATTTCCACAGGCTGCTCTGCCCTGACCTGCCCATCTCCATGGTCTACTCCAAATCACTGTTACCATGGCAATGAAAGGCACCGAACCTCCAGGTTATTGCTGCTATTTGGTATTTTGAGTAAATGTCTATAAACACAGACATACGTGTCTCTTCTGTCTCTCAGTCAATCAGTACTGATCACTCTGTGAGACACAGTAAATTACAGCAATATGTCAGCAATGCTAAGGTAGACATCTCAATCCCATTGGCCAAGGCACCCTCAATATGGATCTTGGTTTCTGGTGCTGCCCCTGTGTGGATCCACAATGAGCCTCACATTTAATGGACTCTTTTTAGTGTTTCCAGTTTGCAATCCACCTTGCCACTTTGAAACACCTTTCCACTCTGTGTCTGACCATGACGTATCTTCCTCTGCTGGAACTACATTCTGGCAGAGATCCCTCAACAAATCACAACGTCTGCTGCTTGCAGCCAGGCCTTTACTGTCAGGTTCACAGGCTTTCTGCTAGCTCCTGCAAGCAGAGCATCTGTCCATTCACTGACTGTGTCACCAGAGAAACATCATTTAACCATAAGAAACCCTTCTTCATTCTTTGCTGTATTGCTGTAGAGCCTACCATTATTGCTTCTATCTTCGATCTGCCTGACCTCTATACATGTTCCTTTACTTGACGTTGTGTGGCCCCATTGTTGATACCAGGATGCTTTGCCAACCTACAGGTCTCTTATTGCCAAACTGCTGGTAAAATCCTGCAGGAAGTCCCAACACCATCAATGCAATAACTAATCCATATTCACAACAACCAGCCACCCCCACCAAGTGAATCTTTTAATAAGCTTTTAAAAGACAGAAGATCTATGAGAGGAATTTTGGAATCAGATTACTTCTCCAAATGGAAAAGCTTGACTTGTTTAAAATACAATCCATGCTTGATGAAAGAGGCTGAGTGACAACACAAAACTACAAAATAGAGTATACAAAAATACAAAAACCACCCCAAAGTTCTAGATGTAATGGGAGATTTCATAAAGAACAGCAAATTGTTATAAAGAAGTGGGTGCTTCAAAAGAGAACCCCACATTGTTCCAATGCAGCTAGAGGCCAATCAGCCCTTCACAGACCAACTCTCAAATTGAGCTATTTATCCAGTTAAAAGTGTGGCACTGGAAAAGCACCGCAGGTCAGACAGCATCCAACAAGCAGGAGAGTCAACATTTCAGGCATAAGCCTTTCATCATTCCTGAACATCTCTGGCATACACCCACCAAACAACCTCACTCCACTGTGGCCGATCACTTTAACTCCCCTTCCCACTCTGCCAAGGACATGCAAGTCCTGGGCCTCCTCCACCATTGAATCCAAGCCACCCGACAACATGGAGGAAGAAAGAACAAAGTAAATTACAGCTCAGGAACAGGCCCTCCAAGCCTGCGCCAATCCAGGTTCTTTATCGAAATCTGTCACCTATTTTCCAAGAATCTGTATCCCTGCCCATTCATGTATCTGTCTAGATACATCTTAAATGACACTATCGTGTCTGCCTCTACCACCTCCACTGGCAGCATGTTCCAGGCACCTACCACCTTCTGCATAAAGAACTTTCCACGCATATCTCCCTTAAACCTTTCCCCTCTCATCTTGAACTTGTGACCCCTAGTAATTGAGTCCCCCACTCTGAGAAAAAGCTTCTTGCTATCCACCCTCTCAAACCTCTCATGGTTTTGTAGACCTCAATCAGGTCCCCCCTCAACCACCATCTTTCAAATGAAAATGTGAAGAAGGTGTTTAGTATGCTTTCCTTTATTGGTCAGAATATTGAGTACAGGAGTTGGGGGGTTATGTTGCGGCCGTACAGGACATTGGTTAGAACACTGTTGGAATATTGCATGCAATACAGGTCTCCTTCCTATCAGAAAGATGTCGTGAAACTTGAAAGGATTCAGAAAAATTTACAAGGATGTTGCCAGGGTTGGAGGATTTGAGCTAAAGGGAGAGTTTGAATCAGCTGGGGCTGTTTTCCCTGGAGTGTCGGAGGCTATATAAAATCATGAGGGGCATGGATAGGATAAATAGTCAAAGTCTTTTCCCTGGGGTGGGGGCGTCCAGAACTAGAGGGCATAGGTTTAGGGTGAGAGGGAACAGATATAAAAGAGACTTAAGAGGCAACTGTTTCACACAGAGGGTGGTGCGTGTATGGAATGAGCTGCCAGAGGATGTGGTGGAGGCTTGTACAATTGCAACATTTAAAAGGCATCTAGATGGGTATATGAATAGGAAGGGTTTGGATGGGCCTGGTGCTGGCAGTTGGGATTGGATTGGTTTGGGATATCTGGTAGGCATGGACAAGTTAGACTGAAGGGTCTGTTTCCATGCTATACTTGTCTATGACTTTATGACGCTACTCAACCTCTCTTTATAGCCAGCACCCTCTATACCCAGCAACATTCTGGTGAACCTGCTCTGCACCCTCTCTAATACAGCCACATCAGTTTGGTAATGTGGCAACCAGAACTGTACGCAGTATTCCAAATGTGGCCAAACCAAAGTTCTACACAACCGTAACATGATCCGCCAACTATTGTACTCAATACCCCACTCAATGAAGGAAAGACTTCTTGGCCACTCTATCGACCTGCTTTACCACCTTCAGGGTACAATGGACCTGAACACCCAGATCTCTCTGTATGTCAAATTTCCCTAGGGCCTTTTCATTTACCTTATAGTTGGCTTTTGAACTGGATCTTCCAAAATGCATCTCCTCATATTTGCCTGGATTGAATCTGTCTGCCATTCTTCCGCCCAACTCTCCAATCTATCCATATTCTGCTGCAGTCCCCTTCACTATTTGCTATTCCACCGATCTTAGTGTCATCTGCAAACTTGCTAATCAGACCATCTATACCTTCCTCCACATTATTTATGTATATCACAAACAACAGTGATTCCAACATGGATCCCTGTGGAACACAACTGGTCGCAGTTCTCCAGATTGAGAAACTCCCTTCCACGACTACTCTCAGTCTCCTGTTGCTCTATCCATTTAGCTTACGCACCCTGGACTCTGTGTAACTTCACTTTCTCAAACACCTTACTGAAGAACCTCTCATCTTCCGCCTTGGGAGCTTCAACCGTGTGGCATCAATGTCGACTTCACCAGTTTCCTTATCTATCCTCCCTGCACCTCGTCCCAGGTCCAACCCTCCAACTCGACACCTCATGAACTGTTCTACCTGTCCAACCACCTTCCTGCCTTATGGCTCCTCCTACCTATCACTATCGCTCCCCACTTCCATCTACCTATCAGTTTCCCAGCTACCTTCCCCCAACTCCCACCTTACCCTCCTATTTATCTCTCAGCCCAGCTGAAACTAAACCACTGCCTTATACGTGTTCAACATAACCTCCTTGCTCTTGTACTTTGTACCCCAAATAATAAATAATAGGCAAGGAATGTCAAAAACATTTTAAAATTATACTTGGGGAAAAAGGAATTATCACAGGCATCAGGGTGCCTTGCAACAAAAGTGAAGAATTGGCAGAAACGCTGAATTGACTTTGCACATTTATTGTGGAGGGAAGATCCTGTGATCCCAAGGAAACAAATACTAAATCAAGTTCAGGGACAGACCACAATTAACAGGAGTTAAATACATTTCTCTCAATTTAGGAACCATTCTGATCATATATATCTAAATTGGAGAATTATACAAGTCACTTGATACTTAAGAAAAATGATGGCAGGAAACCGTGGAAATAAAGACCAGGAAGGAACAGCAGGAGGCTATTCGGCCCCTCAAGCCTGCTCTGCTGTATTGGTCAGAATCAGAAATTGCTGGAGAATGTCAGGACATGTGGCAATAGCTTGTGGGAAGAAAGCAGAGTTAATGTTTCGACTCAGGTGACTCTTAAAAACTGTTAGCATCTCGGAAAACTGGTATTAGCTGAAGCTGAAGTGGGGGAGGGGCACCTGTGGGGAAAGGAGAGAGTTGAGCAGAGATCAAGCTGAAGCCTAGAGACAGAGAGAGAGAGAGAGATGAAAGGGATAGATAAGCAAGGAGATAATGGGTAGCAGGCCAGGGAAGAAGAAAAGCTTAATAAGAGATAATAAGAGCTATGAGTGAAAAGTGATGAATGCAACCCATATTATGTGATAGGGTATGTGGGAAAAGGTAAGCAGTGCTAAAAGCAATCCATTTCATACCAGGATCAGATGTAGTGTGGGTAAAAGACTTGGAAGCATGGAATCAGGCTCCAGAGTTAATGAAAATACGATAAAAATAAAAAAAATTAAGAAGAGAGGACTGTAAATGTTGTCCTTCCCACCTATCCGCTCCGACCTATCACCATTACCCCTCCACCTGCATCTACCTATCACCTGCCCAGTCCCCTCTACCCCTCCCCATTCCTGATGAAGCGCTGATGCCTGAAATGTCGATTCTCCTGCTCCTTGGATGCTGCCTGACCTGCTGTGCTTTTCTAGCACCACACTTTTAGACTCTAAAGTTATTGAACTCAATGTTGAGTCCTAGAGGCTGCAGAGTCCCCAAGTGAAAAATAAGATATTGTCTGTCCAGCTTGCGCTAATGCTTGTTGGAACTCTGCTGCAAGTCTTCATCAGAAATATTGACGTGGGAAGATGGTGGTGTGTTGAAGTGTCAGGCAACTGGAAGCTCGGAGCTACTTTTTGTGGATAGAACTTAAGTGTTCTGCAAAGCGATCACCTACTATGTGCTTTGTTTTCCCCCTAGTATAGGAGACCACATTATGAACAGTGAACACAATAGACTAGATGGAGCAAAGTGCAGGTAAATCGCTACTTCACCTGAAAGTGTGTTTGGGCCTTTGGATTGTGAGGAGGGAGGAGATAAATGGATGGATGTAACATCTTCTGTAATTGTGTAAGAAGGTGCCATGGGAGTGTGGGGTGATGTCGGAATGGAGGAGGAGTAAACAAGGATTTCCCAAAGACAAGAGTTCCTGCAGAAGTCTGAGAAAGGAGGGAAGGAAGTATGTGTCTGCTCATGGCATCCTATTGGAGGTGATGGAAATGGCTGCTTACAATCCTTTGGATGTGGAGGCTGGTGGGGTGATAAGTGAGAACCAGAGAGACCCTATTGTTGTGGGAGGGAAGGAAACAGGTGAGTGCAAAGGTTGGGGGAATGGGCTGGACACAGTATGGTCCTGTTGACCATGGTGGTGGTGAATCCTTGGCTGAGGAAGAAGATGGACATTTTCAGAGGCCCCCTTGTCAAATTTGGCATCATCAGAACAGATGCGATGGAGATGGAGAAACTGGAAAAATGCAGTAGAATTTTTACAGGAAGCACAGTCTGAGATGGTTTTTTTATGGAAATGGAAACGGAGATATCGAGGAAGGAAGGAGTCGGAGATGGGGGGGCGAGAGTGTGATGCTGGAAAAGTACAGCAGGTCAGACAACATCCAAGGAGCAGGAGAATTGACGTTTCCTGATAAAGGCTTATGCCCGAAATGTCAATTTTCCTGCTCTTCAGATGCTGCCTGCCCTGCTGTGCTTTTCCAGCATCACATTCTTGAGTCTGATCTCCAGCACCTGCAGTCCTCACTTTCTCCTAGGAGTCAGAGATGGACCTGGTGAAGGTGAGGGGGTGGAAATTAGAACCAAAATTGATAAACTTTTGCAGTTCAAAACCATAGAAGGAAGCAACACTAATGATGTCATCGATGTACTAAAGAAAGAGTTGTGTATGGGGGCTGTAATGGGATCTGAATAAAGACTGTTCCAAGTAGCCCACAAAGAACCAAACACTACTAGGATCCAGGTGGTTACTCATGGCCGCACCTTTGACCTGAAGAAAGTAAGAGGAGTTAAAGGGGAAGTTACTGAAACTGAGGAAGGCATCGGCCAGGCAGAGGAGGGAATGGACACCTAAGAATTGCATGTCTGTGGAGAAGAGGATGCGGGTGAAGCCCGCTAACTGGGTATTCTGAAACTGATGTACTGTTTCAGAAGAATTGTTGATGCAAGTGGGAAGGGGACAAAAAATTTGTTTCGAGATATGAAGAAATAAATTCTGTGGGGCAGGAGCCTGGACAGTCCTGTTGTGAATTTTGAGGAGAAGGGAGAAGTGGGCTGTATGGACTTGGGAGATTATGAGCTTGGAGGCTGTTGAGGGGAGATCCCACATGTGATGAAGTTGGTGTCAGTCGTGGACATAATGGCCTAATACTTGATAGTAGGATAATGGTCCGGGGGAGCTAGAAGGAAGTATCTTTGTCATCAAGCCTTAAGAGAATCCTGAACCAGGATTCCTCAGTCCCCTTGTACTTCACATTTCTGAAGCCTTTCCCCATTTAGAGAATGGCCTGTATTCCCGCTACCAAACTACATAACCTCATACTTTCCCACATTTGCCATCTGCCACTTCTTTGCCCACACACCTAGACTGTCCAAGTCTTTCCTCAGCATCACCACCTCCTCAAAACAACCTGCCTCTCTACCTGTCTTTGTGCCACCTGCAAACTTCACAACAATGCCTTCAGTTCCTTCATCCAGCTTGTCAGTCTATAATGTGAATAGTTGTGGTTCCCAGTACTGACCTCTGCAGAAATCTACTACTCACCAGCTGCCATCCTGAAAAAGATTCTTTTATCCCCACCATCTGCTTTCTACCTATCAGCCGATCCTCTATCCATGATTGTACCTTCCCATGATCTCTTATTTAACACCCTTCTGTGCAGCACCTTGTCCAAGGCCTTTTGAAAATCCAAATATATCATGACTGGCCCTCCTTTGTCTCACTTTCTCATTACCTCCTCAAAGAATTTTAACAGATTTGTCAGGCACCACCTCTACTTGACAAACCTGATCTGACTCAGCCTTATTTTGCCATACACTTCCAAGTACTCTGCAATCTTTTCCTTAGTAATGGACTCTAAAATCTTATCATTGACTGAAGTTAGGCCTGCCTCCCTTCTTAAACAAGGGTGTTGCTTCAGCCATTTTCCCCTGGTACTGACCCTGACTCTAGTGATTCCTGAGAGATCACCGCCAATGCCTCCACAATCTCCCCAGCTAAATACTTTACAGCCCTGAGTCTATCCAGTCTGCAGGATTTATCCACCTTCGGACCTTTCAGCTACACCAGCACCACCTTCTCAATGATGGCTACTACACTCACCTCTGTCATCCACAGCTCTCTTGAAGTTCTAATATAATACTTCTGGATGTTATTTATCTGGACTTCCAGACAGCATTTGACAAACTCTCATAAGAAACTGGGAGTTCAAGTTGAAGTTCATGGAATTGAAGACAATTGAATGATCTAGTTCAGAAATTGGCTGAGCAGCCAGGATAATGCTCAGTTTGGGATGAGCTATCAGCTAGCAACACAGAACTCCCAAGAAATTTTTTTTAAAAGGTACTGCATTGGGCAAGATATGACTCTTGACATCTTCAATAATTTACTACATCTGTTAATTACTTAAATGATGCATTAAAAAAGCATATTTCCAATTATGCCAATGACACAAAGGTAGGTGTCATTGTAAACAGTCTAGATGGGGACAATCTCCAGGAAAGAGTAATAGACTAAACAAAAGGACAAAAAGATTTCAGTGAAGACAACTGTGAGTAAGGTTGCACATCAGTGTGAGAGAGCCTTTGGCTGAGTAAGACAGAGGCCCAGTGATTATATCCAGGAATTTTGTTTAAAGTGAGAATTTGATACAGAAGAACAAAGTGGTGCTGAGAGTAATGTTTATTGCAAGAAGTAAAATGTAGGGAGGAGGTGCTTTTCTCCTCTACTCTTTTTTCCCCAGTACATTCATTGATAAGAAACAGCTGTTAGGGACTAAGTTAGAAAAGCATATTATTTTTACAGAAGTGGCTATACTTTGATTAAACTGAAAAACACCAGGAATGAGGGAAAGTCTAATAAAATAATTAATCCAAAACAGATAAAAATTAGTATGACTGAAGTAAAGCTAAAACATAGCACCTATTTTTGTACTGTCTGCAAATTTGGCTCCAATACACCCACTTCCTTCCTGCAAGTCAATTACAATACTTAAAAGGCATCTGGATGGATGTATAAACAAGAAGAATTTAGAAGGATATGGGACTAGGTCAGATTGGGATGTTCGGTTGGCATGGATGGATAGAACCCAAGGGTCTCTATCTATGCTGTATGACTCTATACTTTGTAAACAGCTGTGGTCCCAGCACAGATCCCTGCAGAACCCCTGTCACAGATCGCCAACCTGAAAAAGAACCCTTATTGACTCTGTGACTCAGCCCCTTATTCCCACTCGTTCTTTCCTGCCCATTAGTCAGTTCTCTATTTGTGCCAATTGACTATCTCCAACACCCTGGACACTTATCCAATAACTTACCATTTTGTGATATGTCTTGTTGAATGCCTTTTGGAATTCAAAATCCAATGCATCTACTGATTGAGGCTTCCTTGAAAAACTGTAATAAATTAGACAGACACAGTTTCCCTTTCATAAAGCCATGCTGAATCTGCATGATTTGATTATGATGTTCTAAATGTTCTGCTATTAGTTACTTAATAATTGTTTCTATTACTTATCCAACATTAGATGTTAGGCTAATTGTCCTATAATTACTTGCATTTTGGCTCCCTCTGTTTTTGAATAGTTGATGTCAGAGTGAGGGAGAAAATAATGGAGTTTAAATCAGGATTATTGTGCATGTATGTGAAAACATGGAGTACAATGCATAAGATTGGAAAGTTCTGGCTGTTGAACATTGCTTCATCATAAAAGTGATCAGAAAATAGAGCAAAGAGGAAAATGTGGCAGTATTGATTAAGGCAAGCATGTCCCCAAAGTTTATGGCTCAGAGATAATTTAGTCTGAGCTAAGGAACAGAAGAAATGCAATTACATTGTTTAATATTGTCTATAGACCACCAAATGGTGGGAACAGTCTGCAGAAAAATTATAAAAATATGCCAATAATATATTTGAGTAGTGGGGACCCCAATTATATTTTTGTTTTTCTTTTTATCTTCTACTGTTTTTATCAGTACATTCATTAGTAAGAAATTGCTGTTAGGGACTGTCTTTAAATTCCTGTAAGTTAGAATATTATTAATGGCGACCTAAGTTACCCAAATATAGACTGGGATACTGATCCTGTAAGGGGCAATTACGGGCAGGTATTCCTGGACTGTATTAGGGAGAGTTTCCTACAGCAGTATGAATGGAGAAGTGAGCCAAGTGGATCAATTGTCAATGGAGAAACATTTAGGAGACAGTAATCATAAGGTTCAGGACGATGGTGGAGAATGACATGGAGGATTCCAGAATAAGAAAAATCAATTGGCAGGGAGCCAAATTCAATGGACAAGAATGGAACTGGGCCAAATAGACTGGAATAAAAAGTTGGCAGAAAAACTGTAACTGAGCAATTTGCTTCAAAGAGAAGATGGTTTCAGTATAGTCAAGGTTTATTATCTCAATAGGGAAAAGTAGGATAAACAAATCCAGAGCTCCCTGGATGACAGACGAGATAGAAATGAAGAGCATTAATCCTGTCATTGAAGTCCCTTGCTCTGGTAGTTTAAGGTTCTTCATGTGGTGTTTACACATGTAGGGGAGAGGCATTCGCCTGGTGGTATTACCACTATTAATCCAGAGGCCTAGATAATACTCTGGGGACCCAGGTTTGAATCCTATCTTGGCAGATGGTGAAGTTTGAATTCAATAGAAAAAGTCTGGAATTGAGAGTCTAGTGATGGTCACGAAACCATTGTCAATTGTTGGTAAACCCATCTGGTTCATGATGTCCTGCTGTCCTCACCTGATCTGGCCTACACGTGACTCCAGACCCACAGCAGTTGACTCATAATTGCCCTCTGGATAATTAGAAATCGGCAATAAATACTGGTCTAGTCAGTAATGCTCTCATCCTATGAACAAAATAAAGAAAAAGCTATGAATGCTTCATTTCAAGGATCCCAACTGTCCAGTCAGGTCTGTTGCAGACTATTCAAAAAGAACAACCAAATGCACGACCAATACAAACCAAAACGCCACTCAGTGATGAAACTGGCGTGTGATGTCTCTGCTGATCCATTAGTGATCAATACTGACCCTCCTGTCCATCAAGGGCCATGACAGAGCATCAGGAAAGAGTGCCTGAGATCCGTCTGCCATGCAGTGAGATTCTGACTGATCTGTAACCTAATGTGAACTGACATTGGTTTTGAAAAGGCAGCTTAGGCTTCATCAACTTAATTTATTGATAAAGTAAGAGTGAAGATTGATAAATGAAATGAAATGGGAAGTTTGTCTATAATGATTTTAAGAAAGTGTTTGGCAAAATACCATATAGCCAGAAGGATGGTCAGCAATGTAGGCAGTGCAAGGACCACTGCTTTTCTGATGGAAATATCAGTGACTTGGATTTTGGAATTCAGAGTAAAATCTAAAACTATTGCTGATATTACCAAACCTTGAGCAGTGAAAACAAGGGGATGATCTCAATTGGCTGCAATGTGACACAGGTAAGCCAGCAAAATGGATAGATGGAAAAAAGTGACTAATGGAATTAAGACCATATGAAATTGGAACTGGAGTAGGGCATTCAGCTACTGTTCTGCTATTCCATGGGATCACGGCTGATCCAAAATTTCTCATATCCACTTTCCTTCCCATTTCCTTGATTCCTCCTCAAAAGTGGCCATGTAGGATGGTAAAGAAGGCATATGGCATGTTTACCTTTATTGGTCAGGGAATTAAGTACAAGAGTCAGGATGTTATGCTGCAGATTTATAGGACTTTGGTTAGGCCACATCTGGAGTATTGTGTTCAATTCTGGTTACCACAATGCAGGAAGAATGTGGAGGCTTTAGAGAGGGTGCAGAAGAGATGTACAAGGATGCTACCTGGATTAGAGGGTACGAACTTTAAGGAGAGGCTAGAAAATCTCGGGTTGTTTTCTCTGCAGTGGCTGAGACCAAGGGGAGATGTCATAGAATTCTATAAAATTATGAGATGCATAGATAAGGTTGACGGTCAGAATCTTTTTCCAAGTACTGAAATGTCTAAAATAGGGGGCATGCATTTAAAGTGAGAGGGGGAAAGTTCAAAAGAGAAGTAAGGGCAAGTTTTTTATGCAGAGTGGTAGCAGTTGGTACGCACTGCCAGCAGTGGTATTAGAAACAGGCACAATTCAGGTGTTTAAGGGATGTTTGGATAAGCACATGAATATGCAAGGAGTGGAGGGAGATGGATCAAGGGCAGGTTTAGATTAATTTGGTGTCATGTTCAGCACAACATCAGTTCATGTGCTTTACTGTTCTATGACAATTTACTAATCTCCTACTAATTTGATACAGACAATTGTCAGGTAGTGTATTTTGGCAGAGGAGATAGGAAGAGGTGATGTAAATTTCACAGTAAAGTTCAAAAGAGTGTGCAGTAACAGGGGGATGGGGAAAAGGGACACATATGTCAATCTTTGAAAATGGAAAGGCATCTTAGGAGAGAGATCAGCGAAACATTTGGGATCTTTGGTTTCATACTTACAGTATTGAATATGAAAGCAAAGAAATGATGTTGTACTGTTGGCTTAGTCCGAGCATTACATCCAAGAATTACAAAAATTAGCTTTGTTGACACACTTACTCACAGGAGTACAGTGAAGAGTTTACAGTTCACCCTTTACAGCGCCAACTTATGTGCCAATGTATCTAGATACAGAATCTTAAGCACAGATTCACAGGGGAAAAAAACATGGAAAACTAAACAGATACAAAGCCCAGCAAAAATTAGGAAAAAAGAAACAAAAGTTCAGAATAAAAGACCTTCCAACCCAGACTGCAGCACACTTCACCTTGAGGCCAAAAGTGCAAGATCAAGTCCACCCTGATGCTGGGAGTTCAAGGCCATGCCAAAGCTGGGAGTTCGAGTCCATGTTGAGGTGGGGAGTCCATGCTGGCTTTCACCCTGGACGTCACTGATGCAGCCTGAGCACAGGAGATAACAAGAAAATAAATGCAAAGAAAGATAGGAAAAAAGAACTTGAAGTGGGCAAGTTCTGGCTCAGGAGTCTTTCTCTGCCACCATCTTGGAGACTTTCTTTGACAGAAATATAATAAGACTTTTTTAGGAAGTATGCAAGGGTCGTTGGCAGGAGGCAGATGAGATTTAATGGTTCCAGGGATGATGGGAGTTTTAGCTGTGACATGAGGTTGGAGAAGCTAATGTTATTATCCTTGGAGCAAAGAAGAGTGAGGGGAGATTTGATGACAAAATGCAGGATGACGACTGAAATAACTCCACAGACGCTGGCATCCTATCACCAAGTCACCCTTTATTTACATGTGCCTAGTACTTGTCACTGGCCTGGCTTCCTCAGCGCCAGCTCTAAGAGTGAACAAAAACTATGCCAGTCCTGTTTATATCTATCAGCCAGGGGTTCCTGATTGGACCAGATTAGCAGCCTCAATCAAGGAACTCATATTCTTTAAGGTCTACATGGCTGACTTCTACAATCACCACAGAGACAGATTTAGGTAAGTTATGGAAGGAAAAATGAACAGTGGCTGATAGTTTAATGGCTGGAGAACACAGGTTTAATATTTAGGAAAGAGATGCAGGGAGAATGTTAAGAAGAACATTTTATGTGGTGAGTGGTACAATGTGGAACCTACCTCCTACCAGGCTGGTGAAAGTGGAGTCAAACATGATGAAAGAAAATTTGGTGAACACTCGAAGGTAATAAATTTGCATGGTTCTATGAATATAGCAGGTGAATGAGATTAGCTGGATTGCTTTGTGGAGAGCTGGAATTGACTCGATGGGTCAAATGGTCTGCATTGTGCAGACTTGCTAACTCTGTCAATCTCAGGTGTGTTGTGCCTCCATGATTATCATGAAAAGGCCATGTTTATCTGGATGACCTGATCCTTATTATGTTCATTGGCAGCACCATGATTGGTCGCCCTACTGTAGAAAGGATATTATTAAATTAGAGAGGATTCAGAAAGATTTAGCAGGATGTTGCTGGGAACAGAGGGTTTGAGTTATAGGGAGAGGCTGGGTAGGCTGGGACTTTTTTCACTGGCGCGTAGGAAATTGAGAAGTGATCTTACAGAGGTTTAGAAAATCATGAGGGGCATAGACAAGGTGAATGGCAAAAGTATTTACCCTAGGGTCAGGGGGTTGAAAACTAGGGGTATATTTTTAAGAAGAAAGAGGAGAAAGATTTAAAAGGGATGTGAGGAGCAACTTTATCACAGAGCGAGTTGTTTGTATGTCAAATGACCTGCCAGAAGAAGTGGTAGATGCAGATACAGTTGCAATATTTAAAAGACATTTGGATAGGTACGTGGGTGGAAAAGGTTGAGAGGGATATGGGCCAAATGCAGGCAAGTGGGACTAGTTTAGGTTGGGAAATCTTGTCGGCATGGATGAGTTGGGCCAATGTTTCTATTTCTATGCTGTATGACTCTATTTTCTTCCAGGCTCCAATTACTGGATCTATGATGGAGAGAATCAAGTCTTGGGGCCCAGGTTAATCTCTGAGTTGGGTCTTTCTGCGGTGGATATCCAGGCTGCTCTGATGTGGGGCTTGGAGGAAAAGAAGAAGATCTATTTCTTTAAAGGAAATAATTACTGGCGATTCAACATGAACCAAAATGCTTTGGACAGTTTCTACCCACGGAATACTAATGATTGGCGAGGTATTCCTGCCAACATCGATGGGGCATTCCAGGACGAGCATGGTGAGCAGCATTAGCTGGGTCCAACTCACTCTGTAGTTGGGGTATCAATTGCTGTAGGGATTTGAGCCTAAGCCACACGGACCCCCTCCCTCCCCTTTCACCCCCCTGTGAAAGTTGCTCTGCCTACTTAGATCCCCATGTGGGTGTGGCTATGCCAGCATGGACCCTTGCACTGGGGACACTTGCACTGGTTGAGAAGGCATTTGACCCATCTAGGTAATGAATTTGGGAAATCGCAGTCTCATTGTAAAAAACATTGTTGTTTATTCAATTATTCCTGGGTTTCTTCCTCTACTGCTTCCAAGGACTACACTCCATGATGAACAGACCTTGTGTGAAACAAGCTTCAGCTTGTCTTTTTTTTTGAGGACTGAGCATTCACTGCAGCCTCACAGCACCAGGCGACTGTCTGTGTGGAGTTTGCACATTCTCCCCATGTCTGCATAGGTTTCCTCCGAGTGCTGTGGTTTCCTTCCACAATCCAAAGATGTGCATGTTAGGTGAATTGGCGATGTTAAAGTGTCCATAGTGTTCAGGGGTGTGTAGATTAGTCAGGAGAAATGTAGAGTAATAGGGGAAGGGAATGGGTCTGGGTGGGTTACTCTTCGGAGGGTCAGTGTAAACTTATTGGGCCAAAGGGCCTGTTTCCACACTGTAGGAATTCTATGATTTTCTCATCGTCAATGTTTTACTTTGTGGTTTTAGTATGTTTTGGATCTCTCCAATCTGCCTGTTTAGTCATTTTGAAAATTGCCAGTCCCTCCACCATTTTTTCATCACTGAGTCCACAAACCAGGTGTCAAAAATGGATTCAGTACGCAAGCTGTGACCTGATCTCAGTGAATAGTGTTCAGTCTGGTCCCCAAAACATGAAGAAGGTTTTTCACGGATGTTTGTTCTAGTTACCTGCTGTTTAAATAGATGTCACTGCTTCTCAAAAGGGAGCTTCGGCGGTCCAAGCCAACTTTAATATTAACAGATGGTAAAAGAATCACAAGATACTCTTTGACTCTTGACAATGACAGCTTGTAGATCCGCAAGTGAGTCCACAAACATTAAAGTAGCCTGTGTGCTGCCTGGGATCCCAGAGATGGGACTGTACAGACTGGACCCCACCCACAGGCCAATGTCTGTGTGCTTAGCTGAAGCTGCTGATGATCTTATAAAGAATAGCATTTCACAGGAACTATGTAAATGGTAAAGAGTAGTGGACCCAGCACTGATCCCTGTGGCCCACCACTCATAACATCCTGTCAACCTATAAATTTATTCCTTCTCGCTGCCTCCTGTTAGCTAGCCAGTCTTCTAACCATGCTATAACTTTATCCCTACAGCAGGAGCTTTTATATTTTGCAATAACCTTTGGTGAGGCACATTATCAAAACAATTTGCTCAGTACCACTTACCTGGCAATTGTTATCTTCTTGAGTTCCTCCCTCCCTTTCAGTTCCCGATTTGGAATTATTTCCTCTCTCATATCCTCATTAATGAAGATTAATGCAAAATATCTGTTTCATTCTTCACCATCTCTTTATTCACCGTTATTAATTCCTAGGCTCGCTTTTTGTGTGATCAACATTTTTTTTTCTTTTCCTATTCATTGTTTATATCTTTACACAATTCTATGCGTTCTTTGAATTTAATGCCAACATCGACTTTTTAGTTAACCGCAGATGTGGGTGGTGGGGGGGGATCCATCCCTGAGAACTTTTCTTATTTGTTAAAATATACCTTGTCCACACTTTCTGGAATATCCCCTTAAATGTTTGCCACTGCATCTTTATTCACCATCCCTTAAATTAAACTCCTAGTTCATTTTCACCAGCTCTGCTTTCATGTGCTCATCATTGCCCCTGTTTAAATTTAAATGGTAGGTTTGCACCCACACTTCTCTCCCTTAAAGTGCATGTAAAATGCAATCACACAATGGGGGCTCTTCAAGGGCATTTTTCTCTGAGGTCAGTAATTAAACCAATGTTGTTGGTCAAAGCTAAGTGTAGCCCACTCTCTGGCTCGTGCCATAACACGCTGGTCTAAGAAACTGTCCTGAAAACAAACACTCGATGAAAGCCCATTGACCCTCCAAAGAGCATCCCACCCCTGCCCTATCCTTGTAAACCTGCATTTCCCATGGCCAATCCACCTAGACTGCACATCCCTGGACACTATGGGCAATTTAGCATGGCCAGTCCATATAACATGCACATCTTTGGACTGCCAGAGGAGACCAGAGCGCCCAGAGGAAACACACAGACACGGGAGAATGTACAGTCACCCAACGGTCAAGTTGAACCTGGGTCCCTGACATTATGCGACAGCAGTGCTAACCACTGAACCAACATACTGCCCTAGATTGTTATACACATTTGACAAGCTCCCATTATTTCTTCCTTGTTACCCTGTCCTACCATGTGGTTACTTTTAGGGGGTGTTGAAATCAACTCCCACAAGTGACCACTACCTTTTATTATTCCTCATCTCCAACCAGACTGTTTCTATATCCTATTTTCCTGAGGTAAATTTATTCCCCATATGTTGCCGGCCACCTGAGCTTTTCACATGGTTCACATGTTAAATCGCTGAAGCTTTCTTCTTCAAACTCTAACTCTGAGCCTCTGTGTTGACAGGTTACGCTTACTTTCTCCGTGGAAGGTATTACTGGAAGTTTGACCCTGTGCAGGTGAAGGTACAGGAAGGATATCCACGGCTGATAGGCCATGATTTCTTCGGATGTGCTTCTTCCCGTCAGTTGTACACATGACTCTGACAGATGCTCAACACGACGGGAACTGCTGGTGGAGATTCCCAATACTGTGATGTTCCCATCCACCATTCAGTGGCTTTCTCATTTCCCACTTCCTTTCCTGGGGCTTTCTTCTGAACAATGATCCATAGTTAATTTGACTCTTGATTTGTGACAAGCTGGAGAAAGATTTGGCACAAGTGTACCTCAGTTTGCTCCTCTCGATTTGGAATGACCGAGGGCTCCATTTAGGGATAGCTGCCCTTCTACACCTAAAACTGTACAATACCAACATCTGGAAAACCTTGAGTACAATTCAGAAGAATCTAATATTGAACAGATATCTGATTACTTTTTCAGCTTGGCGGAACCTATTACATTATTTGCATTAGTTGATAGTTTCTAGGCCGGAACTTATTTTGAGGAGGGAAATGCCTTTGTCTTTCTTGTAAAGTCCTGTCATCAGGTTTGAAGCCTCAGTGTGAGAAACAATTTGACAATTCTGGAAACATTAGGTGGGGCGACTGGGGACTCAGACCCTGCTGCTGGACAGCCACATTTGGTGTATTTGTCTGTATGTGTACGATTGTCAAGTACACACTCTCACTGAACAAGCATCTGTCTGTCCATCAAACTTCTGATAACAAGCAGCAGAATAGAAAAAGTGGTGAGAGATACTAGATTTCCCACTTGTTCTGCTTGTCACCATGTCTCCAGTATTGACAGGTTCCCAAAACCACATCACGTCATAAAGAAAGTGAATTGGAAACTGGTAGCTCGGTGGATAATTCTGCCCCTTTTATAGTGCAATTTGCAGCAATCACTCGGTTGCAGGTTCGGTTCTTGGTATGTACAGTCATTGGCAGGTGGGTGTAGCTTCAGCTCAGGTTGACGCCATGAGTGAATAATCAATTAACTGTGACCCACTCCAGGCATTCCCATTTCACGGTTCCAGCACAACTGAGCAGGGGCTTGGAGATGATCCTCAAGCAAAATTATTACAGTGCAGCTGGAGACCATTTGGCCCATCACGTGTACACCAGCTCCATTATCTATCTCAGCTTTATTAATGACTGCCATCCTCCTGCTTTTACATTTATCCGTGCACACGGTTACTGTCCAAAAACACATGTAATTCCCTGTTGAATACGTCAATTGAACCTGCTTCCACGTTATCAGGCAAAGCATTCCATAATCACTCTCCAGTCCTCACTCCCTGTGCTCAGCCCCCGCCCCTACTCCCTGTGCTCAGCCCCTGCCCTCACTCCCTGTGCTCAGTCCCTGCCCACACTCCCTGTGCTCAGCCCCCGCCCCTACTCCCTGTGCTCAGTCCCTGCCCTCACTCCCTGTGCTCAGTCCCCGCCCACACTCCCTGTGCTCAGCCCCTGCCCTCACTCCCTGTGCTCAGTCCCTGCCCACACTCCCTGTGCTCAGCCCCTGTCCCTACTCCCTGTGCTCAGCCCCTGCCCACACTCCCTGTGCTCAGCCCCTGCCCTCACTCCCTGTGCTCAGCCCCTGCCCTCTCTCCCTGTGCTCAGTCCCTGCCCACACTCCCTGTGCTCAGTCCCTGCCCCTACTCCCTGTGCTCGGCCCCTGTCCCCACTCCCTGTGCTCAGTCCCCGCCCTCACTCCCTTTGCTCAGCCCCTGTCCCTACTCCCTGTGCTCAGCCCCTGTCCCTACTCCCTGTGCTCAGTCCCTGCCCTCACTCCCTGTGCTCAGCCCCTGTCCCTACTCCCTGTGCTCAGCCCCTGTCCCTACTCCCTGTGCTCAGCCCCTGTCCACACTCCCTGTGCTCAGCCCCTGTCCACACTCCCTGTGCTCAGTCCCTACCCTCACTCCCTGTGCTCAGCCCCTGTCCACACTCCCTGTGCTCAGCCCCTGTCCACACTTCCTGTGCTCAGCCCCGCCCCTACTCCCTGTGCTCAGCCCCCGCCCCTACTCCCTGTGCTCAGCCCCTGCCCTCACTCCCTGTGCTCAGCCCCTGCCCGTACTCCCTGTGCTCAGCCCCTGCCCGTACTCCCTGTGCTCAGCCCCTGCCCTCACTCCCTGTGCTCAGTCCCCGCCCACACTCCCTGTGCTCAGTCCCCGCTCTCACTCCCTGTGCTCAGCCTCTGCCCTCACTCCCTGTGCTCAGTCCCCGCTCTCACTCCCTGTGCTCAGCCTCTGCTCTCACTCCCTGTGCTCAGCCCCTGCCCCTACTCCCTGTGCTCAGCCCCTGCCTCTACTCCCTGTGCTCAGTCCCCGCCCACACTCCCTGTGCTCAGTCCCCGCCTACACTCTCTGTGCTCAGCCCCCGCCCACACTCCCTGTGCTCAGACCCTGTCCCTACTCCCTGTGCTCAGACCCTGTCCCTACTCCCTGTGCTCAGTCTCCGCCCACACTCCCTGTGCTCAGCCCCTGCCCCTACTCCCTGTGCTCAGTCCCCGCCCACACTCCCTGTGCTCAGCCCCCGCCCTCACTCCCTCTGCTCAGCCCCTGCCCCTACTCCCTGTGCTCAGCCCCTGCCCTCACTCATTGTCTGATCCTGCCATAGCTCTCAGCTCTCGCACGTTCACCATCATATGTGGCTTCTTGAGCAGTGTCTAGGATGTAATTCTCTCCCAGACCTGGGAACACTACAGTAAATACGTAATTCTCCACGTTTTATCCTGAAAAACACTGAATGTCAAAAAAACACAAAAGGCCACTTGTCTGGTGAATCGTAGAACATGGAACATTACAGCACAGGTCATGCCCTTCGGCCCTTGATGTTGCACTCACCTGTGGAAACAATCTGAAGCCAATCTCACCTGCACTATTCCATTTTCATCCATATATCTATCCAATGACCATTTAAATGCCCTGAAATTTGGCAAGTCTACTATTATTGCAGGCAGTGTGTTCCATTATCCTACCACTCTCTGAGTAAAGAAACTACCTCTGACCTCTGTCCAATATCTATCACTCCTCAATTTAAAGCAATGTCCCCTCGTGCTGGCCATCCCCATCCAAGGGAAAAGGCTCTCACTATCCACCCTATCTAACCGTCTGATTATTTTATGTGTCTCAATAAAGACACCTCTCAACCTTTTCTCTTAGCGAAAACAGCTTCAATTACCTCAACCTTTCCCTGTAAGACCTTCCCTCCATACCAGCCTCCTGTAAAACCCTTTCCAAAGTTTCCAATAATGTGGTGACCAGAACTGTACGCAGTACTCCAAGTGCGACTTCACCAGAGTTTTATACAGCTGCAGCATGACTTCATGGCTCCGAAACTCAATCCCTCTACTAATAAAAGCTAACACACAGTATGCCTTCTTAACAACCTACCAACTTGGTGGCAACTTTCTTGGATCTATGTACATGGGTACTGAGATCTCTCTGCTTTCCACACTTCCAAAAATCTTACCATTAGCCCAGTACTCTGTATTAGTGTTGCTCCATCCAAAGTGAATCACATCACACTTTTCTGCATTAAACTCCATTTGCCACCTCTCAGCCCAGCTCTGCAACTTATCTATGTCCCTCTGTAACCTGAAACATCCTTAGGCACTATCCACAACTCCACCAACCTTCGTGTCATTCGCAAGTTTACTAACCCATCCTTCTACGCTCCCATCCAGGTCACTTATAAAAATGACAAACAGCAGTGGACCCAAAACAGATCTTTGTGGTACATTTCCCACCAACATTTCCCACCAACAACCCCCCACCCCCCATCACACCCCCCACTCCCATCTTTTTTCAGCTAGCTAATTTCTGATGCAAACCACTAAATCACCCTCAATCCCGTGCCTCCGTATGTTTTGCAATGGTCTACCGTGAGGAATCTTATCAAACACCTGACTGAAACCCATATACACCACATCAATCACTTTACCCTTACCCACCTGTTTGGTCACCATCTCAAAGAATTCAATAAGGTTTATGAGGCACGACCTACCCTTCACATAACAGTGTTGACTATCCTAATCAACTTATTCCTTTTGAGATGATTATAAATTCTATCTCTTACAACCTTTTCCAACACTTTGCCCACAACCAAAGTAAGGCTCACTGGTCTGTAATTACCAGGGTTCTCTCTATTCCCCTTCTTGAACAAGGGGCAACATTTGCTATCCTCCAGTCTCTGGCACTATTCCTGGAGACAATGACAACACAAAGGTCAAACCCAAAGGCTCTGCAATCTCCTTTTGGCTTCCCAGAGAATCCGAGGATAATTCCCATCCGGCCCAGGGGCCTTATCAATTTTCACACTTTCCAGAACTGCTAACACCTCCTCCTTGTGAACCTCAATCCCATCTAGTCTAGTAGCCTATATCTCAGTATTCTCAACAACATTGTCATTTTTTCAGTGTGTATACTGACAAAAATATTCATTTAGCGCTTCTCCTATCTGCCTGGATTCTACGCACAACTTCTCACCACTGCCCTTGATTGGCCCTAACCTTACTCAAATCATTCTTTAATTCCTGGTATACCTATAGATCATTCTTTTATTCCTGATATACCTGTATTATAGGGTAAAAAATTAGGTCTGCAGATGCTGGAGATCACAGTCGAAAATGTGTTGCTGGTTAAAGCACAGCAGGCCAGGCAGCATACAAGGAACAGGAAATTCGACGTTTCGGGCATAAGCCCTTCATCGGGAATCCCGATGAAGGGCTTATGCCCGAAACGTCGAATTTCCTGTTCCTTGGATGCTGCCTGGCCTGCTGTGCTTTAACCAGCAACACATTTATACCTATATTATACCCTGTTCAGTTTAAACCCAGATCCAGTTTCCAATTCACACAAAAGGTGCTTCAGTTAAATATGTAGCAACATGCTTAGACATCTGTGAAATTAATGGGACCCAGGCAGGGACCTGGGTAAAGAATGAGTTCTTATCACATGTGACACAATAGCCTAGGTTTTCACATGGGTATCAGGTCTTCAAAGTGGGAATGAATGGGGCTTATAAATCCTGAATTTGCCCATAGTGAGAGAAGTCCTGCAGTCATTTTGGAGAATTGGTGTCCTCCAAAGTGGTCACCTCCAAGCTTGCCATCCAATTATTTGTTAATGTCAACAGCTTTGGAATGTGATCAGTGATTAATACGGTGCAGTGGCAGCTTGCAGGCAATACGAAGGCTCTTTGCAGGGACTGCACAGTTCAACATAATGGACAAAATCTGGGCCAGCAGCTCCATTAGAATGGATAGGAGCCCTTCCCCTGAATCAGGGTTGCCTGGAATTAAAGCTTCATAAAGAAGGAATGTATCTTCAAGTTCTAGTGATTCCCAATCCCTACCCCAGCACACCCACTGCCCGCAGTCTCACCCAAGCCTGCCAGGAGAAGTGTGAGTGGAGGGGGGTGGAGGTGGGGGGAGGGGGGGTGCTTCTTTGAGATGGGCTGCCCCTTCAACAGCAAAGGGGCAATGAGGTTGCTAACTCGCCCTGAATTGAACATGCAGTTGACTGCCTGCCATTCCTGGTTCATCCTCAGGAAAGTTCCCAGATGACAGGACTGCATTGAAGAGCCATCTTGACAACAGCTCCAACTTTCCAGCTCAACCCTGAACCCTATCATCAGAACATTGGGAAAGTGTGGACTGGGAGGATGCTGAGATAGAAGAGGGGGCAAGGTATGGGTTTTGTCTGCTGGAAAAAGCTTGTTGACAAAAGCCAATAAATTATTATCTCCTGCGAGGGTATAAACTGTTTGGAAACAATGGGGAAAGTGGCTGCTGGGAGAATGGAGTTGTAAAATGTGAAGCCTACTCCGAATGGCTTTCTGATGGATTGTGCTGAGTCTTAGACCTGTCACTCAACAGCATTCTCACCCTCCCAATTTGTCTCTGGAACAACACTTTTTTTGTATTTTTGACAATAAATCATGTTTTCTACACAGTTGTATTTTTTTTAGTTGCAAGTCTATCCCTTACTTACTGCACTCCCAGGATGCAATCTCTTGGAGCTAATACTGTGCTCTGTCCTCCAGCATCAGAAAATAAAGTGAGCTGATACCATGGAGTAACATGTGAGACAGTAATCTCAGCCTCATCCCCACTGCTTGGCAGTTATCTGCCCAGTTTCCTGCTCCTCATTGCCTTGTTCACCTTGCTGAAGTGTGTGGTATGTGGACTGGTTCAGTGCATGACCATGTTACTCTCTCTGGTTCAATACCCAGATCACACTCATTGTTTCAGTTTGTGTAAAGGAAGTTCCATAAACCCACTTGACAATACTAGAAACAACTTGATAAAACATTAGTTAATGTGAATGAAGGAATCTTGTGTTAGGAACCAAAGGTTTCTACTGCAATTATATGGGCTTGGAGAGTCACTAAAGAGGATTTCTGACATGACAACTTTTTAACCCTTATTAATGGGATATGGCTGACTTCCTTAGAGAATTAAGGGGAGATGTTGAGTCAGTGTGACACAGAAGGTTATGTGAATGTTACTTGCCACTTGTCAGCTCCAGCCTGGATATTATCCAGATTTCATTGTATTTGAGCATGGACTGTTTCAGTATCTGAGGAGTCACGAATGGTGCTGAACACTGTGTAATCTTTGGCAAACATCTCCACTTCTGACTTTATGATGGAGGGAAGGTCATTGAAGAAGCAGCTGAAGATGGTTGGGCCTAGGATACCACCCTGAGGAACTCCTGCAGAGATTTCTTGGAACTGAGATGACTGACCCGCCACAACCATAGTCATCTTCTTTTGTGTCAGGTAATAATCTAATGATCTGATTTGCCCTTGATGTGCATTGATTCCGGTGTGCTAGGGCTCATTGACGCTTGGTCAAATGTAGCTTTGATGTCAAGGAGCTGTCACTCTCTGGATTAGTGGTGCTGGAAAAGCACAGCAGTTCAGGCAGCATCCGAGGAGCAGTAAAATCGACGTTTCAGGCAAAAGTCTTCATCCACTGATCCACTAATCCAGAATCTGGTTTCCAGCATCTGCAGTCATTGTTTTTACCGGGCTGTCACTCTCACCTTACCTCTGCAATTCAGCTCCTTTATCCATATTTGAATGTAGACTGTATTGAGGGCAGGAGCTGAGTGACCCTGGCAGAACCCAAACTGGGTGTCACTGAGCAGCCGTTGCTTGGTAACACCGTCCATCACTTTACTGATGATCAAGGGGAGACTGATAGCGTAATTGGCTGGGTTGGTTTTGTCCTGCGTTTTATGTACAGAACATATCTGGGCAATTTTCCACATTGTCGGGTAGATGCCAGTGTTCGAACAGCTTGGAAGTGTACTGGAACAGCTTGGCTTGGGGAGCAGCAAGTTCTGGAGAACAAGTCTTCAGTACTATTATCGGAATGTTGGCAGGACCTGTGACCTTTACAGTATTCAATGTCTTCAACTGTTTCTTGATATCATGCGGAGTGAATCAAATTAGCTGAAGACTGTAGCACAGGGGATCACTGGAGAAGGTTGAGTTTAATAATCCACTCAGCACTTCTGGCTGAAGATTGCTGTATGAGCTTCAGCCTTGTCTTTTGCACTGATGTATTGGGCTCTTCCATCATTGATGATGGGGATATTCATAGATCCTCCAGTGATTTATTTAATCATCCACTGTGATAGGACTGCAAACCTTAGATCTAATCTACTGTTTGTGGGATCACTTAGCTGTATCATTTGCTGCTAATGCTGTTTGGCATGCAAGTCGTCCTGTTTGGTGGCTTCCCCACATTGGTACCTCATTTTCAGGTATGCCTGCTGCTGCTTCTGGCATGCCTTCCTGCACTCTTTATTGAACCAGGGTTGATCCCATGGCTTGATTGTAATGGTTGAGTGGGCGAAGTGCCAGCCCATGAGATTACAGATTGTGCTAGAGTACAATTCTGCTCCCATTGATGGCCCACAGTACCTCATAGATGCCCAGTTTTGAGTCATCAGATCTGTTCAAAGTCTGTCCTATTTAGCATTGTGATGACCAGAATATGACCATTACCAATAAGAGACAATCTAACCACTGCCCTTGACATTCAATGGTGTTATCATCACTGAATCCCCGAGCATCAACATCCTGGGGGTTATCATTGACCAGAAACACAACTGGACTCACTACATAAACACAGTGGTTATAAAAGTGGATCAGAGGTTTGGAATAGTGTGGTGGATAACTCACCTCCTGACTCCCCAAAACCTGTCCAGCATCTACAAGGCACATGTCAGGAGTGTGATGGAATACTCCCACTTGCCAGGTTGAATGCAGCCCAACAACACGCAAGAAGCTTGACACCATCCAAGACAACAGCCCACTTGATTGGCATTATACCCAAAAGCATCCATCCCTCCACCACCAACCCTCAGTAGTAGCGGTGTGTGCTATCTACAAGATGCAATGCAAAAATTCACCAAATATCCTCAGACAGCATCTTCCAAACCCAAGACCACTTCCATCTAGAAAGACAAGAGCAGCAGACATATGGGAATAACTACCACCTTCAGGTTCCTCCCCAAGCCACTCAACATCCTGATTTGGAAATATATCACTGTTCCTTCACTGTTGCTGGGTCAAAATCCTGAAATTTACTCCCTAATGGCACAGCAGGTAGATTCAATAAGGCAGCTCACCACCACCTTCTCAGGGGCAACTAGGGACAGGCAATAAAATTGCTGGCCAGCCAGTGATGCCCACGTCCCACAAAAAAATAAATGAAAAACAAAACAAGGTCTTTCAGTTCCTGAATTTTATTGCTAGCTGTCTGTAAACCAATCCTGTTAGTCCCATTTTCCCACTTGATTTCTGTCGTCCTACAGGTTTATTTCCTGCAAAATGCTTGTGGAACTGGAGCTGGATATCAAGACAAATTGCCAGGAATTTGGCTGTTAATTGAATATTTGATTTTATAAATAGATTATAAAATCAAGGAAACTATGTCCGAAGTTCATGGGTTGAGCAGGATTTGAGTACAAAAATCTAGACTGACTCTAGTATAGTATGGAGGGGATGCCAGATGAAACATGGAAGATCCCATTTGACTATTTTGAAGAAGAACAGAGTGTTATCACAATGTTCTGGCCAATATTTATCCCTCAATCAACATCACAAGAGATGATCTAATCATTATCACAATGATGTTTGTGAGAGCTTGCTACATGCAATTTGCTGCTGTGTTTCCTACAATACACCATGATCGAAGGACTTAATTGGCGATAAAGTGTTTTGGAGCATCATGAGATTCTGAAAGGTGCTTTATAATGCAAGGATTTCTTTTTTATGTTCAAAAGGCATAGAGACGATAAAAGATTCAGCTGAAGTGTAGTGCAGTACCACTGAGAATGTTGAAGAGATCTTGAAGAAGGTGAAATCAAGACTTATTAGAATGATACACAAACAAAATACTGCAGATGCTGGAAATCTGTATGAAAACAAAACAATGCTCAGCAGGATATGTGGAAAGAGAGAGAGGGAAAGAGAGAGAAATCTTTTATCGGGAGTTCATCAATCTTGCTGAGTACATCTAATTAAAGAAGTGATTCTTTATAAAGGAGCATGAAATCATCAAAAGACTAAATCTGGAGAGACCATATAAATGAGCATTCAGATGGTCTGGGAGGTGACGTGAGGTAAAAGAAATACACTGCGATTTGAATCTACTGTCTGAAAGAGTGGTAAAGGCAGGCTGTTTAAAAAAAGCAAAAGAAAGTTGGATAAGCAATTGAAAGAAAAACATATTTTGAGTTGTGTGGAACTAATTAGCTGTCTTTACCAGGTAGATAGCATATATGTGATGGACAGATTGGTCTGCATTAGTGCTTTTCATTCTTTGTGGAGAGTTTTCTTGAACAGAAGACTTAGAGATACAGGTACATAGTTCCTTGAAAGTGGCGTCACAGATAGGCGTTTGGTGTACTTGCTTCGTTGGTCAGAGCATTGAGTAGAAGAGTTGAGACATCGTTTTACAGCTGTACAAGATATTGGTAAGGCCACTTTGGAGTACTGCATATGATTCTGGTTACCCTGTTCTCGGTAGAATATTATTATACTGAAAAGGGTGCAATTCTTGATTTACAAGAATGTTACCAAGACTGGAAGGTTTGAGTTATGAGGATAGGGTGGATAGGCTGCCATGTTTTTCCCTTGAGTGGAGGAGACTGAGAGATGACCTTATAAACATTTATGGGCATTGATAAAGTAAATAGCCAAGATCATTTCCACAGGTTAGTGCAATCCAAAACTAGGTGGCGAAGGTTTAAGGTGAGAGGGAAATGATTTAAAAGGGACCTGAGGGACAACTTTTCACAGGGGATGGTGCATATATGGAACAAAGAGACAGAGGAAATGGTAGAGGTGAGTACAGTTACAACATTTAAAAGGCATTTGGACAGGTACATGGATAGGAGAGGTTTCAAGGGATAAGGGCCAAATGCAGGCGAATAAAACTAGTTCAGTTTAGGAACTTTGTTCAGCATGGATGGGTTAGGCCAAAGGGCTAGTTTCCATATTGTATGCATCTATGATTCTATGGTGAGAGGACAGTTTTGATGCGTGGGGCAGCTGGTGCCATGCGTCCAGCTTACCCAATAAATATTGGTGTCCTGATGGCAGAGAGGGATTAGGTGTCTTCTGTCTGGGGACCTGTGCCCATCAAAAACCACTCCTCAGGAATACAACATCGAACCTTACAGCGGAGTACAGGCCCTTTGGCACTTGATGTTGCACTGACCTGTGAAACCAATCTGAAGCCTCTTTAACCTACACTATTCCATTATCTTCCATGTGTTTATCCAGTGACCCTTTAAATGCCCTTAATGTTGGTGAGTCCATTACTGTTGCAGACAGGCATTCCAAGCTCTTACTACTCTCTGAGTAGAGAACCTATCTCTGACATCAGTCCCATAGCTTTCACCCCTCAATTTAAAGCTACGTTCCCTCGTGCTAGCCATCACCAGCTGAGGAAAAAAGCTCTCACTATCTAATCCTCTGATCATCTAGTATGCCTCTATTAAGTCACCTCTTAACTTGCTCTCTAACAAAAACAGCCTCAAGTCCCTCAGCCTTTCCTCTTAAGACCTTCCCTCCATATCAGGCAACAGCCTGGTAAATCTCCTCTGCACTCTTCCAAATGCTTCCACAACCTTCCTATAATGCAGGGACCAGAACTGTATTCAATATTCCAAATGCGGCATTTTATACAGCTGCAACAAAATACCTTCATTCTCTCCCTCCATCCACATTGCTCCCCCTGGGTTCCCAATTCCCTTTGCTGATGTCTCCCAGGCTGGCCCACTGACACCCCAGTCTGACTTTGTTTTGAGATCTGGCTCCTCTGCCAGCAGGAGATTGCCAGCAATACCAGTAGTGGCCATTGTTCTGGGCGGGGAGGGGGGGTGGGTAGGTGCGGAGGGGGCGGCACTGAATCAAGAGCATTGTCAGCTATTTAATTGGCTGGCTGCTATCTGAGGCCACATATCCTCTTGGATTAGATAGAAGGCCTGTCACAAGCCAATAAAAGGCCGAATGGCTGCCAAAATACTGTAGGGTGACCAGGCTGTACACAACCTCAGCAAACGCAAAGATTTCTAAAATGTTCAAAAGCTGTTAGTCAATGTAAGTCACAACACTAAACATGAAAACAAAGTATGGTATTTTCTTTTATATTTTCAATGTATTATGTCACATTTGACAATTGGAAAAGCATTGCGAATCATGCCAAAAAAATTATACGATGCTGGAAAATATAAGAGCCAATGAATGAATCACTGCATTAAAACACATCTCCATTAAATCACAGCACCTAACTTTGGCATCTGAAAGTGTCACAATGTTTTTAACTGACCTTTCAAAATGTTCCCAATACCTCAGCAGGATTCTCCCAGTGATCGCAGGCTCTCCAAGGAAGTATGATTTTTTTTAGGGCTTACAAAATTCACACAATTTTCATTTGGTCCTTACAACAGCAAACCTGACCTTGGAAGAGGTTTGTGTACATTCTGCATTTAAGAACTTCTGAACTGACCAGAAGGTCAGAGAGAATTGTATGGGTTTTTTTTCCAACAAGAAAAAGTTCAGCATTTTAAAACCAAATTCACACTTCCATTGGGAGATGGGAATCTTAGAACCATAGCATCCCTACAGTTCAGAAAGAGACTGTTTGGCCCATTAGGTTGGCACCAACACTGCAAAAAGCATTCCATCCAGACCTACTTCGGACCCTGTGCCTGTAAAGCCTCATTTACCGTGGCTAATCCACCCAACCTGCACATCCTGAACAGTACAGGATAATTTAGCACAGCTCATCCACCCAACTTGCACATCGTTGGACTGTAGGAGGAAACCAGAGCACCCGGAGGATATCCACACAGACACAAGGAGAACATGCAAACTCCACACAGTCACCTGAGGTTGGAAACAAACCCAGGCCCCTGATGCTGTGAGGCAGCAGTGCTAACCACTGAGCTACTGTGTCATCCTTTGTTCTAGTGGTCTTGCTAGGTTTTACAATTATGAAAAGTTTGTCTCTATTTTATCAGAGCAGTAAACTAGTCTGTTCCTTTTTGTCCTTCCTGAGAATCACCTTTAATTGCAATGACTGTCTTTGAAACACTTACCCTTTTATGAGAAGAATGAAATATGGCCTCCTATGACACATTTCTTGTTCAAACCATGATAACCACATACCATGTTAACTGGAGACACACACAAACCAATAGGAAACATCTAAACACACAGTGACTGGAGACACACATGTCAACAGGAGATATCGACACACGTGTTGACTGGAGACATCTACACAAATGTTGACTGGAGATACATACATATCAACTAGAGGTGAAAATACACATGTTGACTGGAGACAGTTTTCACATACGTCAACTGGAAATACATACATGTCAACTGGAGATATCTACACCATAGAAAAATAGAAAATAGGTGCAGGAATAGACCATTCGGCCCTACGAGCCTACACCTCCATTCGGTATGATCATGGTTGATCATGCGATTTCAGTATCCCGCTCCCGCTTTTCCTCCAGATCCCTTGATCCTTTAACCGCAAGTACCATGTCCAGCTCTCTCTTGAATATATTTGATGAACTAGCCCCAATAGCTCTCTATGGTAGAGAGTTCTAATGGTTCACAACTCTTTGAGTGAACAAGTTCTTTCTCATCTCAGTCCTGACAGGCTTACCTTTATTCTTAGACTGTGACCCCTAGTTCTGGACTTCCATAACATCAGGAATATGTCACACATGTCAATTGGAGACACAGATTCAACAACGGGAGATACCTACACACGTGTCAAATGGAGACACCCACACATATGTTGACTGGAGACACACATGACAACAAGGAGACACCTAGACATATGTCACTTGAAGATACCTACATGCAAGTCATCTGGAGACACCTACACATATATTGTCTAGAGATCCCTGCACCCATGTTTATTGCAGATACCCACATGCATGTTAACTGAAGATTCCTATACATATGTTGACTGGAGATACCTACACACATGTCAACTGGGCTACCTACACATACTTTCCTAGGTATACCTACAGACCTATCAACTGGATATGCCACACACATGTTATTGCAGAGGCCCACACATATATTGACTGGAAATTCCTACTTGACTGGTGACACCTATACACATGCTGATTTGATATACTTATACATATGTCAACTGGGGACACCTACACACATGTTGACCTGAGATATGTGCACACATGTCAACTGGGGATACCTCCACACCGAATCCACCTAACACTCTTCAACCTTCCCTCAGGAGTCAAGATTAGACAAAATAAAATTAAGGTCAATTAACATTGTACACTCTTTCATATATTTTAAAAGAAGTACAAACCATGAAAACCCATTCAAAATTTTTAAAATCTCAACAAGTAGACAGGGTGGTTAAAATCGTGTTTAGTACACTTTCCTTCATTGTTTAGACCTTCAAATATAGGAGTAGGGACATCATGTTGAGATCGGTGGTGAGGCCTCTTCCAGAGAACTGTTTACAATTCTGTTCGCCATGCTAAAGCAAGGATTTTATTAACTTGGTGATTGTTCAGAAAAGATTTACCAGGATGTTGCCGGGAATGTAGATCTTGAGTTACAAAAATTGGCTGGAAAGAACATAGAATATAACAACACAGTACAGGGCCTTTGGCCCTCGATGTTGCACCACCCTGTGAAATTAATCTGATGCCCATCTAACCTACACCTTTCCATTATTATCTTATGTATGTCCAATGCCCATTTAAATACCCTTAATGTCGGTGAGTTCTACTACTGTTGCAGTATACAACAGTCTACTACTGTTGCAGAATACACCCCTACTACACTGAGTAAAGAAACTACTCTGATATCTGTCCTAAATCTATCACCTCTCAACTTAAAGCTATGTTCCCTTGTGTTAGCCTTCGCCATCCAAGGAAAAAGGCTCTCACCCTATCTAACCCAATGATTATCTTATACATCTCGATTAAGTTACCTCTCAACCTCCTTCTCTCCAATGAAAACAGCATCAGTTCCCTCAGCCTTTCCTCATAAGACCTTCCTTCCATACAAGGCAACATCCTAGTAAATCTCCTCTGAACCCCTTCCAAAGCTTCTCCATCCTTCCTATAATGTAGTGACCAGAACGGCACGCAATATTTCATGTGAGGCCTCACCATAGAACATTGAACATAGAACAGTACAGTACAGCACAGACACTTTGGCCCTCGATGTTAGGCTGACCTTTTATCCTACTCTAAGATCAAACTAACCTGCATACCCTTCATTTTACTATCATCCATGTGCCTATCCAATAGTCGCTTAAATGTTCTTTTTTTAGGAGAAAGTGAGGACTGCAGATGCTGCAGATCAGTGCTGAAAAATGTGTTGCTGGAAAAGCGCAGCAGGTCAGGCAGCATCCAAGGAGCAGGAGAATCGACATTTCGGGCCTAAGCCTTTCTTCAGGCTTCCGTTTTTAGTACATGAATAGGAAAGGTTTAGAAGGTATATGGATCAAACGCAGGCAGGCGGGGGTAGTTTAGTTTGGGAACATGAGTCACATGGGCCTGAACAAGTTGGACTGAAAAGTCTGCTTCTATAAAAAAAACAAAATTACCTCGATGCTGTAAATCAGAAACAGAACCAGAAATTGCTTGAAAAGCTCAGCAGATCTACTTCCATGTTGTATGACCCTATGACTCTTTGACTATGACTGTATGACAGCATGCAAGCTCAGCAGGTAAAGGTAACAGGCAAGGCAAATGACCTCCTCTTGGGAAATAAGGCAGGGTAGGTGATCAAGATGTTGGGGGGGGCGGGGGGGGGGGGGGGGGGGGGTTGACCAAGGAGCACTTTGGGGCCAGTGACCATTATTCTATTAGTTTTACAATAGTGATTGAAAAGGACAGACCATACCTAAAAGTTGAAGCTCTAAATTGGAAGAAGGCCAATTTTGAAGGTATTAGGCAAGACTTTCAAAAGTTGATTGGAGACAGGTATTTGCAGATAAAGGGATTGCTGAAAAATAGGAAGCCTTCAAAAATGAGATACCGAAAGTCTACGAACAATATGTTCCTATTAGGGTGAAAGAGAAATTGAGATTTTGGTTAAGAAAAAGAAGGAAGCATATGTCAGGCATAGACAGCAGAGATCAAGTGAGTCCCCAGAAGGGTATAAAGGCAGTAGAACATAGAACATAGAAAGCTGTGGCTTTCCCTGGTATGCCACGTCCCACCGCCACCCACTCCTTCCCCACCCCCTCCAACAGTATCCAAAACAGTATACTTATTATTGACAACAATGGCCGCAGGGTACCCTGCACTGTCTGCCTATTCCCTTTCCCTCTCCTGACAGTCACTCAGCTACCTTTGTCCTGTAACTTAAGTCTGACTACCTCCCTATCAGTCCTCTCTATCACCCCCTCAGCCTCCTGAATGGTCCAAAGTTCATCCGGCTCCAGCTCCAGCACCAGCTCCCTAACGCAGTCTGTGAGGAGCTGGAAAATCAGGAGGATACAAAGTGGACATGAGATAGCTTTGGCAAATAGGAGAATCCAAAGTGATATTACATATACATTAAGGACAAAAGTGTAACTAGGGAGAGAAAAGAGCCCCTTACAGATCTGCAAGACCACCAATGTGTAGAACCGCAGAAGAAAGGGAGATAATAAATGAATATTTTGCATCAGTGTTTACTGTGGAGAAGGATATGAAAGATCGAGAATGTGGGGAAATAAATAGCGACATCTTGGAAAATGTCCATGTTACAGAGGAGGAGGTGCAGAATATCTTAAAATACTTAAAGATGGATAAATCCCCAGGCTCTGATCAGATGTACCCCAGAAGTCTGTGGGAGGTTCAGGAAGTGATTGCTGGGTCCTTTGCTGAGATATTTGTATCATTGATAGCCAAAGGGGATGTGCTAGAAGACTAGAGGTTGACTAAAGCGGTGCCACTATATAAGAAAAGTGGTAAAGAAAAATCAGGGAACTATAGACTGGTGAGCCTGACATCAGTGGTGGGCAAGCTGTTGGAGGGAATCTCAAGAGACAGGACTTACATGCATTTGGAAAGACAAGGACTGAATAGGCACAGTCAGCACGGTATTGTGCGTGGAAAATTAATCACTAACTTGATTAATTTTTTTGTAGAACTAATGAAGAGGATTGATAAGGGCAGAACAGTGAATGTTATCTATATGAACTTCAGGAAGGTGTTCGACAAGGTTCCTCATGGTATTCTGGTGAGCAAGGTTAGATCACCTGGAATAGAGGGAGAACTAGCTATTTGGATACAGAACTGGCTCGAAGGTAGAAGACAGAGTGTGGTGGTGGAGAGTTGTTTTTCAGACTGGAGGCCTGTGACCAGTGTTGTGCCATGAGGGTCGATGCTGGGTCCACAGCTTTTCATTATTTATATAAATGATTTGGATGTAAACATAGGAGGTATAGTTAGTAAGTTTGCAGATGACACCAACATTGGAGATGTTGTGGACAGTGAAGAAGGCTACCTCAGACTGCAATAGGACCTTGATCAGATGGGCCAATGGGCTGAGGTATGGCAGATAGAGTTTAATTTAGATAAATGTGAGGTGCTGCATTTTGGAAAGGCAAATCAGAGCAGGACTTATCACTTAATGGTAAGACCTTGGGGAATGTTACTGAACAAAGACATCTTTAGGAGTGAATTTATAGTTCCTTAAAAGTTGAGTCACAGGTAGATAGGATAGTGAAGAAGGCATTTGATATGCTTGCCTTTATTGGTCAATGCATTGAGTATAGGAGTTGGGAGGTCATGTTACAGATGCACAGGAAATTGGTTAGGCCTTTTTTGGAATAATGTGTGCAATTCTAGTGTCCCTGCTACAGGAAGGATGTTGTGAAACTTGAGAAGTTCTGAAAAGATTTACAAGAATGGTGCCTCAGTTGGAGGGTTTGAGCTATAGGGAGGGAGACTGACTAGCCTAGGGCTATTTTCTCTGCAGCATTGGAGGCTGAGAGGTGATATTGTAGAGGTTTATAAGATCATGCGAGGCATGGATATTTTCCCTGGGGTAGGTGGGTCCAAAACTAGAGAGCATAGGTTTAAGGTGAGGGGAAAACATTTAGAAGGGATCTAAGGGGTAACTTTTTCAGGCAGAGTGTGGTATGTGTACAAAATGAGCTGACAGAGGAAGTGATGGAGGTTGGTACAGATGGAGACTGAAGAAGGGTTATGCCCAAAACATCAACTTTCCCTCTCCTTGGATGTTGTCTGACCTGCTGTGCTTTTTACAGTGCCCACTTTATCAAGGCCAATACAATTACATTTAAAAGGCATCCGAATAAGAATATGAATAGGAAGGGTTTGGTCAAGTCAAAAGTCAAGAGTAGCTTTATTTGTCATTTCTCCCATATACAACTAATACAGTAAAAAATGAGACAGTGTTCCTCCAGGACCAAGGTGCTAGATGGACAGCACAAACTACGTGATCATACACAATGTGGCATAAAGTGCATAAGAAGTGCAAAACACACGGGACAGCGCAGTGATTCCTGACACGTCAAGTTAATAGGCACAGTACTGTACAAATTCCGATGGAGTAGAGTCTGATCATGGAGTGTGAAGGAGCTTGGTGGCTTCGGGGAAGAACCAGTCTGGCCGTGAGAGACTGAATACTCTGGTATCTTTTGCCAGATGGCAGGAGGTATGTGTGGGGTGAGGGATGTGTGGGATCTTTCACAATGCGTTTAGCCTTTCGGATGCAGCGTGTGGTGTAAATGTCTGTAATGGAAGGAAGAGGGACCCTCACTATCAGTGAACCTCTCTGCTATCCTCACTATCCATTGCAAGGTCTTAGGATCCGAGACAGTGCAATTCCTGAACCATGCAGCAGCTCAGGGTATTCTCAATGAATCCTTGGTAGAATGTAGAGAGGATGGGTGGGGGGGGGGGGCGGTGGAAGGTGTGCTTTCCTCAACCTACCCTGAAAGTAGAGACGCTGCTGGGCTTTCTTGGCTGTGGAGCTGATGTTAAGGGACCAGGTGAGATTTTCTGCCAGGTGGATGCCAAGACATTTGGTGCTGTTCATGATCTCCACGGGGAGTCATCGATGTCCAGTGGACAGGGGTCACTCTGTGTCCTCCTGAAGTCAACAATAATCTCTTTCATTTTGTCCACATTCAGAGACAGATTGTTGGGTCTGCACCAGTCCGTTAGCCGCTGCACCTCCTCTCTGATTGCTGACTCATTGTTCCTGCTAATGAGATCCACTACGGTCAAATCATCAGCAAACTTGATGATGTGATTTGACCTGTGCATTGCTGCACAGTCGTGTCAGCAGAGTTAACAGCAGTGAACTGAGCACACAGCCCTGGGGAACCCCATGCTCACTGTGATGATGTTGGAGATGGTGTTCCCAATCCGGATTGACTGATGTCTCCCAGTCAGGAAGTCCAGGATCCAGTTACAAAAGGAGGTATATAGGTCCAGCAAACTCAGCTTTCCAATCTGTTGCTGAGGAATGATTGTGTTGAGTGCAGAATCGAAGTCTGTGAACAGTAGTCTGATATAGGTGTCCTTCTGCTCCAGGTGGGTGTGGGCCAGATGGAGGATGTGAAAATGGCATCATCTGTTGAGCGGTTGGGATGATACACGAACTGCAGAGTGTCTACTGAGGGGTCAGCAGAGTCTTAATATGTGTCATCACAAGCCTTTCAAAACCCTTCATGAGGATGGATGTTAACACAATGGGGCGGTAGTCATTGAGACCGGACGCTGACGATTTCTTTGGCACGGGAATGATGGTAGCTGCCTTGAAGCATGTTGAAACTATGGCGCTGCTCAGGGAATGTAAAGATGTCCGTGAGAACATCTGCCAGTACGTCAGGACATCCTCTGAGTGCTCTGCCAGGGATGTTATCTGGTCCAGCAGCCTTACTTGGTCAGCAGTTTTAGAGGTTTAGAGGGATACGGGCCAAATGCTTGCAAATAGGACTAGACCTATTTAGCATATCTGGTCAGCATGGATGATTTGGACTGAAGGGTCTGTTTTCATGCTGTATATCTCTCTAACTCAATGACTCTAAATGGAATGCTAGTCTTTATTTCAAAGGGAATGCAGTATAAAAATAGGAAGGTTGTGTTAAAACTATTTAAAAAAACTCTCATCAGACTATTGCCAAAATATTATGAACAGTTTTGGTTCTCTTATCTAAAGAAAGTTATACTGGCACTGGGGCACTCTAGAGAAGGTTCACAAGGTTTATTCAAGCTATCAAGGGATTTTTTTTGGGAAGAGATTGAGTTGGTTGGACGTGTATTCTTTGGAGTTTATAAAAATGAGAGGACTCTTTATTGAAACATATAAGAACTTTTGGAAGCTTAACAAGGTAAATGCAGTAGGTTGTTTCCTGTTGTGGGAGAGTGTAAGACCAGGAGGCATAATCTCAGAGTAGGGGGTTTCCAGTTAGGATAGAGCTGAGGAGGAAATATTTCTCACAGATGGTAGTAAATCTGTAGAAATCTTTACCACAGAAAACTGTAGGGGCAGGTTGTTAAATATATTTAATGCTGACTGAGATTTTTAATCAGTAAGGAAATCAAGAGTTATGGGGAAAGTCAGGAAAGCGGACATTTGTCAGATCAGCCAAGATTTCATTGAATGGTTGAACAGTCTCAATGGGCCAAATGTTCTTACTTATTATGTTCAGTTTTGGGGATTATTATGGGATTTTGGGGCTTTCTGATCAGCATTATTATAGGATGTTTCAGGACTTTCTAGGATGTTTCTGTCTGATTATTATGCCATGATTAGGGATTAAAATGGGCTTTCTCGTGATTTTTCTTGATTATAATTGGTTGTATGGGGGTGGTGTTCTGATTGGATTATTATGGGATGTTTGGATAATATTGTGGATTTTTGTGATGTATGATTATTACAGAATCATAGAATCCCTACAGTGTGGAAGCAAGCCATTCAGGCTATCAAGTCCACACTAACCCTCCAAAGAGTATCCCTTACAGACCCATTCCTCTACCCAATCCCTGTAACCTTACATTTCCCATGACTAAGCCATCTAGTCTAGACATCCATGGACGCTATGGGTAATTTATCATAGCTGAAAGTGTGTTGTTGGAAAAGCGCAGCAGGTCAGGCAGCATCCAAGGAGCAGGAGAGTCGACGTTTCGGGCATGAGCCCTTCTTCAGGAATGAGGAAAGTGTGTCCAGCAGGCTAAGGTAAAAGGTAGGGAGGAAGGACTTGGGGGAGGGGCACTGGAAATGCGATAGGTGGAAGGAGGTCACAGTGAGGATGGTAGGCGGAGAGTGGGGGTGGGGGCGGAGAGGCCAGGAAGAAGATTGCAGATTAGGAAGGCGGTGCTGAGTTCAAGGGAGTTGACTGAGACAAGGGGGGGGGAGGGGAAATGAGGAAACTGGAGAAATCTGAGTTCATCCCTTGTGGTTGGAGGGTTCCTAGGCGGAAGATGAGGCGCTCTTCCTCCAGCCGTTGTGTTGCTATGGTCTGGCGATGGAGGAGTCCAAGGACCTGCATGTCCTTGGTGGAGTGGGAGGGGGAGTTGAAGTGTTGAGCCACGGGGTGGTTGGGTTGGTTGGTCCGGGTGTCCCAGAGGTGTTCTCTGAAATGTTCCCCAAGTAGGCAGCCTGTCTCCCCAATATAGAGGAGGCCACATCGGGTGCAGCAGATGCAGTAAATAATTTGTCATAGCCAATCCACCTAACCAGCACATCTTTGGTCTGTTGGAGCAAACCAGGGCACCTAGAATAAACCCACACAGACACGGGGAGAACATGCAACCTTCACACAGATAGACACCTGAATTGAATCTGGGTCCCTGGCACTACGAGGCAGAAGTGCTAACCACTAGCCATCATGCCATTATCAAGGGATGTTTTTGTGATTATTATGGTACATTTGGAAATTATTACAGGACATTTGAGGATTATTATGGACTCCTTTCGGAATTTTTATGGGACGTTTTTGGGTTACTATGGATTATTGTTTGGGGGATGTTTCTGATTGGGATTACTATGGGATGTTTGTGGATTATTCTGGGCTGCTTTGGGAATTTTTCTAGGATGTTTATGTGATTATTGTGGACTGTTATTTTGGGGAGGTTCTGATTTGGATCAGTATGGGATGCTTTTGTGATTATCATGGGCTGCTTTTGAGATTATTATGAACTGTTATTTAGGGATGTTCTCATTTTGATCATTATGGAATGGTTGTGTGATTATTATACAACACTTTTAAGATTATTATGGATTGTTTTTGTATGGTTTGGATCATTATGGAATGTTTCTGCGATTTCTATAGGATATTTTTGTGCTTATTATGAACTGTGATGAGAGATTCTGACATGGATTATTATGGGATGGTTGGTGATTGTTATGGAGTGTTTTTGCGAAGGATGGGTTATGATTGGGATTATTATGAGATGTGTTGTGATCGTCCTGGGATTTTTAAATGAGTATAATGGACTATTATTTGAGGAGGAGTCTGACTTCATTTATTTTGGACGTGTAGTGATTATTGTGGACTGTAATGGGAGAGCAGTGTCTGATTTGGATTATTATGGAACATTTGATGATTATTCTGGGATGTTTTTGTTACTGAGGATCTGATTTGGATTATTATGGGATGTTTGATTATTATGGGATGTTTGATTATTATGGGATGTCTTTGGCCTGTCTGCTGGTTGTTAGACTCTGACGCATGCGCAGTGCCGGGCGGGGGGGCAAGATGGCGGCGAGTAAAACGTTCGGCCAGAAGCCGGTGAAATTCCAGCTGGAGGAGGCGGGAGAGTGGTACATGATCGGCTCAGAGGTGAGACACAGCCCGGGAACGACTGTCACTGACAACGGCCCGCAGAATCAGAGCTCACCCCCACAGACACCACCTTCATTCACCCCGTTCCGGCCTCAGATATCTCCGTCCTCCCCCCCCCCCCACCCGATACCACCCTGCCGACCCCCACCCCCTGCCCTCCCCACCCCACCCCCCCCCCTGCCCTCCCCACCCCCACCCCACCCCCTGCCCTCCCCACCCTCTCCCTCCCCACCCCCACCACCCCGCACTCCCCCACCCCCTGCCCTCCCCACCCCGCACTCCCCCACCCCCTGCCCTCCCCACCCCACCCCACCCCCTGCCCTCCCCACCCCCACCCCACCCCCTGCCCTCCCCACCCCGCACTCCCCCACCCCCTGCCCTCCCCACCCCACCCCACCCCCTGCCCTCCCCACCCCCACCCCACCCCACCCCCTGCCCTCCCCACCCCCACCCCACCCCACCCCCTGCCCTCCCCACCCCCACCCCACCCCCACCCCACCCCCTGCCCTCCCCACCCCACCCCACCCCCTCCCCACCCCCTCCCCACCCCCACCCCACCCCCTCCCCACCCCCACCCCACCCCCTGCCCTCCCCCACCCCACCCCCTGCCCTCCCCACCCCCACCCCACCCCCTGCCCTCCCCACCCCACCCCCTCCCCACCCCAAACCCCACCCCACCCCCTCCCCACCCCAAACCCCTCCCCACCCCCTCCCCACCCCCAACCCCTCCCCACCCCCTGCCCTCCCCACCCCACCCCCTGCACTCCCCACCCCACCCCCTCCCCACCCCCACCCCACCCCCCACCCCCACCATCCCACCCCCACCCCCTCCCCACCCCCACCCCACCCCCACCAACCCACCCCCCCACCACCCCACACCCCCACCCCCCCACCCCGCACTCCCCCACCCCCTGCCCTCCCCACCCCCAACCCCTCCCCACCCCCAACCCCTCCCCACCCCCACCATCCCGCTCCCACCATCCTACCCTCCCCACCCCCTCCCCCCCGCCGCACCATCCTATCCTACTCTCCCCACCATCCTGCCCTCCCCACCATCCTGCTCCCTCCACCCTGCCCTTCCCCACCTTGCTCTCCCCGCCACCCTGCCATCCTTTCCCCCCTCACCTTGTGCCCCTCTTGCCCTGCCTCCCCGCCCTGCCCCTGTACCCCCTCCCACCCTGTTCCTGTTCCCCCTCCCACCCTGCTCCCCTTTGCCTGCCCCCTGCCCCAGCATCCCTAACCCCTCTCCTGCCCTCCGCTACCTTGAATGAATGCCTGTGTGAAGTTTGGACATTTTCCCTCTGTGTGTGTTTCTGCCGGGTGTTCCGATTTCTTCCCACAGTCTGGAGATGTGCAGGCTAAATGGATGATCATACTAAATTGCCCTGTAGTGTCCAGAGATGTGCAGGTTAGGCAGATTAGCCAGGGAGATTGAGGGGTTGTGGGGATAGGGTCAGGCATAGACCTAGGTGGCATTCTCTTCAGAAGGTCAGTGCAGTCTTGCTGGGCTGAATAGCTCTTTCAACGCTGTCGGAATTCTATGATTGAATTGAACATTGACCTGAGAGTGGGAAGTCTTCAGTTTGTGACATGACTGGGGGTCAGTCGTGGGTTCACTGGTGCTGTGTCAAGTTAGAAGGTTTCACGGTTTGGCTTAGAACATAGAACAGTACAGCACAAGAATGAGCACTAACCCACAATGTCGTGCCAAACAGGATGCCAAATTAAACCTGTCTGTTCTGATTGCCCTTGGTCCATATCTAACCATTTCCTTGCATGTTCATGTGCTTATCTAAAAGTCCTTAACCCCCCCTATTGTATTTGCCTCCAAAGTTACCCCTCACATCTCCTTTGAACTTTCCTCCTCTTGCTTTAAATGCATTACACATTTCAACTCAGAGGTGATGGTCAGAATCTTTTTCCCTCAATCTATGCATCTCATAATTTTATAGACTTCCATCAAGCCTTCCCTCAACCTCTGCCATTCCAGAGAAAACACCTTGAGTTTTTCTAGCCTCTCCTTATAGCTCATAACCTCCAATCCAGGCAGCATCCTGGTAAACCTCTTCTTCACCCTCTCCAAAGCCTCCACATCCTTCTATGATGTGGCATCTGGAATTGAATGCAATACACCAGATGTGGCCTAACCAAAGTCTTACAAAGCTGCACTCGGACACTGGATCTTGCAGATAAGAGGAAGTTCCTGCTGCATTTAGTGAAGTGAGTTTGCTTTTTCCTGTGCAATCTGCAGCAAACACTGTCACTTCTCTGGGCGATTGTGGGAGTGCTGTGAGAGAATTTTTTTAACTCTTGTTTTTAAACTTGTTGAGATGATGGTGTAAGTTCTTTCATAAACTCTCTCTGCCTCAGGTTGGTAACTACTTGCGCATGTTCAGGGGTTCCCTGTACAAAAGATACCCATCTCTGTGTCGCCGACTAGCTACAGTTGAAGAAAGAAAGAAGATTGTGGCATCCTCACATGGTAGGTGTCTATATTTCTGTTGTGATGTGACTGGTCAGTCAGTTATTGCTGAAAGGACACACATTTGCAATGCTCCTGTCAGGTAAAGTGTTTTGTATTTATTAGTCTCCACCAGCTCTCCTGAAGATGCTGATTCTCTCTGCAATATTAGTACCAGGATCATCCCTGAAACCTCAGCTTATTAATTCTGTATGGTGGAAAGTATGTTGACCTTCTTTTCAACTGTGGAGACTGTCACACCATTGCAACCCCTCTCACCTGCATTCCAAATGGAGATCAGTGGATAGTCACTGTGATTTATGGCTTCATTCACTCCCAGAGCCCAACTCTGAACCTTTTCATCAAGCTCAAGGCTGAAAAAAGCTAACTCAGCACAAGTCAGGAATTTTACTGAACTGGAAATAAGCATGCTAGTGGTGGAATGTGCTGATAATGTTGCTATTTTAAAATTGCTCACCCTAGTCTCGATCTGTTCCAATACTTGAACTGCATTGCAGAACCCACAACAGGAGCAACTCTGAAGAATTTGCATTGTCATCAATCTTGAGTTCTCTGTGGAGGAGAGGGAACCAACCACTAGATTCTGCTTTTGATGCAATTGCATTTAATGAGCAATTCTAGCTCCTGCATTTCTCCCTCTCTGCAATGGTACTGGGACTGCTTGAGACTCTAGTGACTCAAATTTTAAAGCTTTTTTTAATGAAATATGGGTTAGTGAGTTTTGAGAAGATTTGTAGCTCGGGTTGAGGCTCTGGATATAAGTTTGCTCACTGAGCTGGAAGGTTTGTTTTCAGACGTTTTGTTGCCGTACTAGGTAACATCAGTGAGGAGAAAGTGAGGGCTGCAGATGAGAGCTTATGCCCAAAACGTCGATTCTCTTGCTCCTTGGATGCTGCCTGACCTGCTGCGCTTTTCCAGCAACACATTTTTCAACATCATCAGTGAAGCACTGGTAGTTTGGCCCACTTTTTATTTGTATTTAGATTACCTGGGTTGGTGATGTCATTTCCTGCTGTGATGTCATTTCCTGTTCTTTTTCTCAGGGCTGGTAGATGGGGTCTGACTCGATGTGTTTATTGATAGAGTTCTGGTTGGAATGCCGTGCTTCTAGGAATTCTTGTGTGTGTCTTTGTTTGGCTTGTCCTAGGATGGATATGTTCTCCCAGTCGAAGTGGTGTCCTTCCGCATCTGTATGTTGTCATTTACAAATCGCCTTGCAAGGACTGTAACAAACACTACGTTGGACAAACAGGCAGAAAACTAGCCACCAGGATACATGAACATCAACTATCCACAAAAAGACATGACCCACTCTCATTAGTATCTGTTTCTCACTATTTCTGCCTGTTTGTCCAAAGTCGTGTTTGTTACAGTTCTTGCAAAGTGTTTTGTAAATGACAATATACAGATGCGGAAGGACACCACTTCGACTAGGACAACATATCCATCCTGGGACAAGCCAAACAGACGCACAAGAGAATTCCTAGAAGCATGGCATTCCAACCGGAACTCTATCAACAAACACATTGACTTGGATCCCATTTATCACCCCCTGAGAAATGACATCACCAATTCAAGGAAAACCAAAGACGTAAATAAAGAGCGGGCCATACCACCAGTGCTTCACCAGAGGCTCAATGATGATGTTACCTAGCATGGTGACAAAACGTCTGGAAATAAACCTTCCAGCTCAATGAGCAAACTCATATCCAGAAATATGAGTGTTGTTGCTTGGGCCAGCATGTATCGCCCGTCTGTACTCTTAAGTATTTGGTGAGCTGCTTTGACCCACTTCAGTTCACTTAATTGTAGGATATCGAACCAGTGATATGTTTCCAATTGAGGGTAATGAGAAATTTGCGGGTAATGGTGTTCCCATCTTTGTGCAACGTGGTGTTAGAGGTTGCTGGTTTGGAAGGTGCTATAGAAGGGGCCTTTAGTGAGTTGCTGCGATCTATTTTGCAGGTGATGCACACTGCTGCCACTGCAGGGGTGAAGGGAGTGCATATTGAAGATTGTGGATGGGTGCCAGTCAAGCACACTGTTTTCTCTGGATGGTGTCAAGCTTCTAAAGTGTTGTTATCCACATCTAGGCAAGTGGAGAGTATTCCATCATGGACAGGGGATGACAAAGTGGCTCAGGCTAAGCACTGCTGCCTCAGTGTCAGAGTATTTCATCACGCCCGGGTTTGTTTCCAGCATCGGGCTATTGTGCAAACTCCACGCAGACATTCTCCTGTTTCCACATGGATTTTTTTGCGGGTGTTCCGGTTTCCTTCCATAGTCCAAAGATGTGCAGATTAGGTGGATTGGCAGTGCTGAATTGCCCACCGTGTCTGGGGATATGCAGGATAGTTGGATTAGCCATTGGAAATATAGGGTTATAGGGTAGGAGGGTGGGTCTAGGCGGGATGCACTTTGGAGGGTCAGTGTGGACGTGAGCTGACTGGCTTGCTTCCCCATTAGGGATTGGAACAGGATAGGGACTGTGACAGGATAAATGGAGGAAGGATGTTCCCAGTGGGGAGTCTAGAACCAGAAGTTACAGTTTAAGGAGAGAGGATATAGAATTAGGTTTTATTGTCATGTGTACTCAAGTATAGGATACCGAATTGCTTACAATGTCACCATTGACAACGCCATCTTAGGTTCAAGGTACGTAGGTAAAAAGTAGAAAAATGAAGAAAAATGTTAAAAGTTCAACATTACACTTAGTCAGGTATACATAGTTAAAAATTACACAGCACCAGGTTATAGTCCGACAGGTTTATTTGGAAAGCACTAGCTTTCGGAGCACTGCTCTTTCATCAGGTGGTTGTGGAGTATAAGATCATAGGATACAGAATTTGTAGCAAAAGTTTGCAGTGTGACGTAATTGAAATTATATATTGAAGAAGATCTGAAGAGTTTGTTAAGTCTCTCACCTTTTAGAAAGGGCATGACAGTTTCAGTTCTTTCATATGTAAATTCCAGAACTTTATTAAAGTTACATTCTCAAGTGAACTTTATCAATATGTGCCATGTCAGCCCAGATAATGCACTGACAGTGTGAGGTGCCCTGTGTGAGGCCATCTGTGCCACAAAGTTCAGACGGATTCTAATCTAAAAAAGGGATTTACAGAATCTTACATGGATTCATGCAGTTTTTGAGTAAAGTACAAATTCACCCCACAAACTTATATGTGAGGGTGTGTGCGCGGGGGGGTGATTGAGTATAAGAGAGTGTGTGTGTATGGGTATGTGTGAGTGTAAAGGGGTATAAGTCTGTGAGAAAGTGTGTGTGTAAGTGCCAAGCAGAGAATATGGCAACGGATGAATGGACACCGCACAACAATCAACAGACAAGAGTGTTCCCTCCCAGTCGGAGAACACTTCAGCGGTCTGGGACATTCGATCTCGGACCTTTGGGTGATCATCTTCCAAGGTGGACTTCGGGACAGGCAGTAACGCAAAGTGGCCGAGCAGAGGTTGATAGCTAAGTTCAGTACTCATGGGGATGGCCTCAGCTGGGACCTGGGGTTCATGTCACAGTACAGGGGACCCCACGCACTACATGCACATACACACAGACTCCTATAGATCCTTACACTCATGCAGACCCTCTCTCCTACGCTCACACATACATCTCTCTCAGATTTATACCCCTTTACACTCTCACTCTCGCACAGACGCTCATGCTACCCTGTGCACACACACGTTTGTTGGGTGAATATGTGCTTGCAGAATTACATTTTATTTTGCTCAAAAACTGCATGAATACATGTAAGATTCTGTAAATCCCTTTTTTAGATTAGAATCAGTCTGAACATTGGGGCACAGGCGGCCTCACACAGGGCACCTCACACTGTCAGTGCATTATCTGGGCTGACATGGCTAAAAGTTCACTTGAGAATGTAACTTTAAGGAAGTTCTGGAAATTACATGTGCAAGAACTGAAACTAACATGCCCATTCTAAAAGATGAGAGACTTAACAAACATTCCACGTCTGATATAATTTCAGTTATGTCACACAGTAACCTTTTGCTATAAATTCTGTATCCTATGATCTTATACTCCACAACTACCTGATGAAGGAGCAGCGCTCCGAAAGCTAGTGCTTCCAAATAAACCTATCGGACTATAACCTGGTGCTGTGAGATTTTTAACTTTGTACACTCCAGTCCAACACCAATGCCTCCAAATCTTGACTGTCAGGTATAAAATAGTAAATAAGAATAAAGTTAAAAGTTCCACATCACAGTCCTCTTTTAGTCATGGGTCTGTTCTCACTCCATACTGGGCATTCCCTGTGAGTACTTGAGCTTTCTCCCAGGCTAGGATAACTTGTACTTTGCTTTTGACACTCTTAATTACCTGGAATGATTTTGCCATTATCTCTCTGCATATAAACTCTGTGCCTGTTTGCTTCCTTCCACTTCACCTGACAAAGCAGCTGTGCTCCGAAACCTTATGATTTTGAATAAACCTGTTGGACTAGAATATAAAAGCAGCGATGTACTTCTGAGGCTTTATAAAGCTCTGGTCAGACCACATTTAGAGTATTGTGAGCAATTTTGGACCCCATACCTCAGCAAAGATGTCTTGGCCCTGGAGTGGGTCCAGAGGAGGTGCATGAGAATGATCCCAGGAATCAAAGGCTTAACATATGAGGACCTTTTGAAGACCCTGGGACTGTATTCTATGGGAGTTTAGAAGGAGGAGGGGGGATCTGATTTATACTTTCAGAATATTGAACAGCTTGAATGTTTAGGAAGATGTCTCCATTGGCAGGAGAGACACGGCCCTGAGTGGACAGCCTTAGAGTAAAGGGAAGACCTTTCAGAACGGAGCTAAGGAGAAACCTCTTTAGCTAGAGAGTGGTGAACCTGTGGAATTCATTGTCACAGAAGGTCGTGGAGGTCAGGTCATTGAGTATATTTTGAGTATATTTAAAACAGATAAATTCTTGATTGCCATGGGGATCAAAGGTGACGGGTAAAAGGTGGGAAAATGGGGTTGAGAAACCCATCAGCCACGACTGAATAGTAGAGCAAACCCGATGGACAGAATGGCCTAATTTCTGCTCCTATGTGTTATGGACAATAACCTGGTGTTGTGTGACTTCTAACTTTGAAAAGATGGTGAAAGCAGCTTTGGTAATGACGTTTCAAATAATTAGCCAATTCCTATTCAAAGGGAAATTTTGCAGGTTTGTGAGTAAAGTGTGTGGGGATGGGACTCATTCTTTAGAACTCCTTTTAAGAACCAGCATGGGCACAGTGGATCACTTTTTTTTGCTGTAACATTCTGACAGAGATATAACCAGCTACTGTTCTGGATGATTTGTCCTCAGCTGGATTAGGTGAAAAGGCCATGCTAAATTGCCCATAGTGACCAGGGATGTGTAGTTTAGGTGCATTAGGCAGGGTAAATATAGAGTAATAGGGTAGGGGAATGGGTTTGGGTAGGTTACTGTTCAGAAGGTCAGTATGGGTTTGTTGGGCTGAAGGACCTGTTTCCACACTGTAGGGATTCTGTGATTTTTCAGTTGCTTCTTTCTGGCCTTTTGTACTGTGCTCTTTAGGTATGACTGCAACAGCGAGTGTTAGCAGAGAACTCCACTGCATTAACTCTGAATACTGAGCAGGTGTGGGAACCATATTTATGTTTCAAATTCCTCCCATCCAAAGGTGCAAAGGATGTTTCTAATATCCCACTTTCATTTGATGTACTGCTATGTAATTAGCCTGAGACACTTGTTTGACCTGTTTAAATGTTTTGAATTGATGTGCTCATGTGGAGAGCTAGTGCAGATACAGTAGGCTGAATTGTTGCCTCCTGTATTATAACAATTCTGAGACTCAGTGATAAGTGTTAATTAAATTCTTGATGAATTATAGAGTCATTGAGATGTACAGTTTGGAAACAGACCCTTCGAGCTAACTCGTGCATGCTGACTAGATATGCTAAATTAATCAAGTCCCATTTGCTAGCACTTGGCCCACATCCCTGTAAACCCTTCCTATTCATATACTCATCCAGATACCTTTTTAATGTTATAATTGTACCAGCCTCCACCGCTTCCTCTGGCAGCTCATTCCATACACGCACCACCCTCTGAGTGAAACGTTGCACCTTAAGCCTCTTAAGTCTTTTCCATCTGACCCTAAACCTTTGTCGTCTAATTCTGGACTGGTGCACACCCACACACTGATAGTCACATTATTTCTATAAATGACAGAATTACCACATCCGTAACAAAATGATTCCAGTTTAATGGGAGATAGGTCTATGGATTCCCTTAAGCTCTTCTGAGGTTTCTGGCAGTCATGTGACTATTAATACGTAGGGAAAGCAGGCCCCATGGAGGATGGGAAAATGGCAGGACCCACAAATGAGTGTGGGTGTTGGGGAGAGCTCGTGTTCCACAGAGGGAGGAACAGGCTCCGATGTGTGATTGGTACAGCACAGCAGGCTGGTGCTTTGTGGGAAGCAGTTAGTACTGGGTGTGAGGGTAAGCCATGCAGTGGCAGTGGAGGTGCACTTGTGTGGAGTTCTGAATCAGGAGATTTTTCCTGGGTCAGGTGGTCAGGAATTGATGAAGAGATTGGGTATTTGGAGATGATCATGAGAGAACCTGCAAAGCGTAATTGGGAGACTGAAAGTACAGAACTCCAAAAGTTTGCTGTTTTCTCAGGTTTTAGATTAAAACAGTACATTTGAAGTATTTATATTGTGTTTTTTTAATTGATCAGATCATGGTTATACCACTTTAGCTACCAGCGTGACGCTTCTTAAAGCTGCGGAGGTGGAGGAAATCCTAGAGGGAAATGATGAGAAGTACAAAGCCATCTCGATCAGCACTGAACCACCTGCCTATCTCAGGTACTAACTGTATCTAACACTGACCCAGTACAGTACACATACACACAGCTATTACCTGCTTCACTGGAGTATGTATCTAACAGATGTAGTATACTATCACAGATGTGGTACAGTACTCTGACACTGAACCATCATCTGTCTGTACTGTCTATATCTTGTACTGACCCAGTACAACACGCACACTCAGAGTCATCGAGGAGAAAGTGAGGTCTGCAGATGCTGGAGATCAGAGCTAAAAATGTGTTGCTGGAAAAGCGCAGCAGGTCAGGCAGCATCCAAGGAACAGGAGAATCGACGTTTCGGGCATAAGCCCTTCTTCAGGAATGGCTTCAGGATTCTGTGTTGCTTTGTATTATTAGTATTGGGGGATTATGGGTTTGGAGACAGAGTCCTCGGTCAGTGCTGGTTTGTGGGATTAGTATTGGGGTAGTGCTGGCTAGCACAATCAGTGCAACAGTTGGCACAGATGGCTACATAGCTAGATTGCAATGCAAATTGATGCCAACAACATAGGTTTGATTTCTGCACTGGCTGAGGTTACCATGTCCTCCCTGATCTCTTCTACTCACCTGAGGCGTGATGATCCTCAGGTATAACCACAATCCAGTTGTCTGTGTCTCTCTCATTCTAGTAAGTAAGCAGCCCTATGGTCCCGTAAGTCCATGGCAACTTTACCTTTACCAATAGTGCCGGTTTATAAGATTAGGTAGTACTGGTTTGTAAGATGAATGCTAGCTTGGAGGTTGAGTGCCATGGTTAGCGCAGATGGCTGGGCAGCTGATTTGTGATGGAGGGTAATCTGAACATTGTGGGTTCAATTCCTGCTTTGGCTGAAGTCACTATGAAGGTCTCTCCTCCTCAACCTCTCGCCCTCACCTAAGTGGCGCTGACCCTCAGGTACAACAACAGCTAGCCCTGTGGTCTGGTAAGTCTGTCATCTTTACCTTTATCGTGAGTGCTTGTTGATAGGATTAGTGCTCAGTCAGTGCCAGTTTTTTTGGTTTAGTGCACAGTCAGTGGCTTTGTGGCATGAGTGGCTGGACATCTCATTTGCAGCCTAGTATGATGTCAGCAGGATGGGTTCAAATACTACACTGGCTGAGGTTACCATAAAGTGTCTCTTCCTCAACCTCTTCCCCTCAACTGAGACGTGGTGACACTCAGATCTCACCACAACAAAAGTACGTTTCTTTCAAATGACAAGTGGCCCTATTATCTGATAAAACACTGGCGACCTTTAGTGTCAGTTTGAAGGATTGGGGTTTGATCTGTCGGTTTCTAGGATTCATGCTACCCTGTAGGCTGAGTGGTATTGTGGTACTGGTTGTGATCTGAATGCTGTGGTTAGCTGAAAGGCTGGATGGCTGATTTGTGATTATAGAGTGATGCTGAGACCTTGGGTTGAATTCCTGCACTGGCTGAGGTTACCATAAAGGACTTTCCTTCTCCACCTCTCCCTTGCCTGAGGCGTAGTGAGTCTCAGTTATAACCATCACCACTAGTGTCTCTCTCTCTCTCTCTCTCTCTCAGTGAACGAGCAGACCTATCAGCTGGTAAGACGCTGGTGACTTTACCTTGACAGTTAATGCCTGTTTGTAATCCTGTTTCTTGGATTAGTGCAGGTGTAGTGCTGGTTTTGTGGAATGAGGGCAGGGTGGTGCGATTTTGTAGGGTGAGGACGAGGGCTGGCTTGGTGACCCTCAGGTTAAGCCAGTCATGTCTCCATTGCTGTCACTTGTTCTCTTGAATGAGCAAGCAGTCCTATAGTCTGGTAAGACTATGGTGTCTTCATCTTTACCATTAGTCATGGTTTGTAGAATTAACACTCGGGCAGTACCTGTTTGCAGGATGATAGTGGGTCAGTGCTGGTTTCTAATATTTTTGCTGGGTCAGTGGTTGCTTTCAGGATCAGTGAGGGCTAGTGCTGGGTGCTGCCGATTTTGGGGTAATAAATACTGGGGCAAGCTCAGATGATTGGATGGCTGGGTTTATGATTACGATAGGGTGGGTTTAATTCCTGTATTGGCTGAGATTGACATGAAGGACTCACCTTCTCAATGTCTTCCTTTTGTCTGAAGCCAGTGAGATTCAATTATAACATCAAAAGTCATCTACCTCTCGATTGAGCGAGCGGATCTGTTGTCTGGTAAGCCACTGGCGCCTTTAGTGCAAGTTCAGAGGATAAGTGCTTGGTCAGAATCAGTTGTAGGCTGAATGATGGACCTTGCTGGTTTTCAGACTGAATGCTGGAAGTGTAATGGTTTGTCAAATTAGTGTTGCGGTTATGTAAGGTGACCAGATAGCTGGTTTGTGATGTAGAGTGACACTATCAGAATGGGTTTAATTCCTGCACTGGCTGACGTTACCATGAAAGATTTTCCTTCACAACTGCTTCCCTTGTTTGAGGTGTGGTGAGCCTCAGTTATAACCACTGCTAGTTCTGTCTCTTGCTTACAATGTCTCTTGCTTGCGCAGCACTGCCTCCCCATCTCTCGCACGTGCTCCACCGCCCCCTCTGGTGAGCTTCCCGTCACTCGCGATCTATCTTGCTTGCACGGACACTGTCGACTCGCTGGTGCCCCTCACCCCTGATGGTCTCCATTCCCTGCCATCTGCACGCCACCCACACCTTCCCAAATGCTTGTGCCCTTCCACCCCCTCACTCCCTTCACCTCTCTTTTGGTGCACCCTTCCCCCCCCCCTCGCGCGCACACCCTTTCCCCCTCGCGCGCACACCCTTTCCCCCTCGCGCGCACACCCTTTCCCCCTCGCGCGCACACCCTTTCCCCCTCGCGCGCACACCCTTTCCCCCTCGCGCGCGTACCCTTCCCCCTCGCGCGCGTACCCCCCTTTCCCCCTCTTGCGCGCGCACCCTTCCCCTCTCGCGCGCGCACCCTTTTCCCCCTCTCGCGGGCGCACCCTTTCCCCCTCTCGCGGGCGCACCCTTCCCCCCTCGCGCGCGCACCCTTCCCCCTCGCGCGCGCACCCTTCCCCCCTCGCGCGCGCACCCTTCCCCTCGCGCGCGCACCCTCCCCCCTCGCGCGCGCACCTTTCCCCCTCGCGCGCGCACCCTTCCCCCTCGCGCGCGCACCCTTCCCCCCCCCTCGCGCGCGCACCCTTCCCCCCCTCGCGCGCGCACCCTTCCCCCCCTCGCGCGCGCACCCTTTTCCCCCCCTCGCGCGCGCACCCTTTCCCCCCCTCGCGCGCGCACCCTTTTCCCCCCTCGCGCGCGCACCCTTTTCCCCCCCTCGCGCGCGCACCCTTTCCCCCCCTCGCGCGCGCACCCTTTTTCCCCCTCGCGCGCGCACCCTTTTTCCCCCCCTCGCGCGCGCACCCTTTTCCCCCCCTCGCGCGCGCACCCTTTTCCCCCCCTCGCGCGCGCACCCTTTTCCCCCTCTCGCGCGCGCACCCTTTTCCCCCTCTCGCGCGCGCACCCTTTTCCCCCTCTCGCGCGCGCACCCTTTTCCCCCTCGCGCGCGCGCACCCTTTTCCCCCTCGCGCGCGCGCACCCTTTTCCCCCTCGCGCGCGCGCACCCTTTTCCCCCTCGCGCGCGCGCACCCTTTTCCCCCTCGCGCGCGCGCACCCTTTTCCCCCTCGCGCGCGCGCACCCTTTTCCCCCTCGCGCGCGCGCACCCTTTTCCCCCTCGCGCGCGCGCACCCTTTTCCCCCTCGCGCGCGCGCACCCTTTTCCCCCTCGCGCGCGCGCACCCTTTTCCCCCTCTCGCGCGCGCACCCTTTTCCCCCTCTCGCGCGCGCACCCTTTTCCCCCTCACGCGCGCGCACACTTTCCCCCCTCACGCACACTTCCACCACCTATGTGCGCAACCTTCCCCCCTCTTGCGTGCACCTTCCCCCCCCCCCAACATGCCCTTACCCACCCTTGAGTGCACCCTTCTCCCCCCCCCTTGCGAGCCCTTGCCCCCTGCTCATCCTTGCCCCCACTTTGCGCACTCTTCCCCTGCTCTCGCATGTGCTCTCCTCATCTTGCACATGCCCTTCCCTCTCTCTCCCCACGCTCGCCCCTGCCCTCTGCATGCCGTCTTGATTTCCCCAGCAGCCCTACGTTGTAATGAGGTATTGTATATAAAACAGGCAGTTTGATATAAATTTGGAGGTGTGTCCATGGAGCCCTTCCAATGCAATCTCATGTGTGTCTGTATTCCTTTGTTCCCATACAGAGAGCCGAAAGCGAAGCGCAATAGTCAGTGGGTGCCTACCCTGCCCAACAGCTCCCACCACTTGGATGCTGTGCCCTGTTCTACAACCATAAACCGCAACCGTATGAGCCGGGACAAGAAAAGGACATTCCCACTCTGGTAAGTGTTATTGAGGTTTACTGCTAAGTTTGTCGGGGGCTGAGAGCCTTTTTCTCTCGATGACAATAGGTCAATGTTGCTGGTCCCGGACTAGGCACCCAAAGGTCCCCCATTTACATCCCATCATAGCGAACAATAAAACCAAATTCCTTAATCTGGTCAATTGCTGACATTGGGAAAATGAGAATGACATTTGAATTGATTAAATTCAACCATAATTCAGAGAAGGAAGCCTGCTTACTTTGCCCTGTTTAACAGTTAATAGGACCAAAAAATAGTGATCATGTTGTTAAATCTGCCTTGTGGAGGGAAAATAATCTTCACAGGAATCCCTGGGGAATTTTTGCTCTGGACCCACTAGCTTCTTGAGAGTCCCTGCTTATCGGAAGAGGGTTGGTGGGGATCATCTGTAGTGTTTATTGTATCTATCTGTATTGGTGCCTGGTTGTTAACTGTGGTGCCATTGGTAACAAGGGCATACTAGTGTGACTGTCATGGAAATTTGTTCTTTCACACATACTCAACTAGCTGCTGTGGGATTGAAGGTGGCTCATTTCCACTCCTCAGTGGGTTCTGGGGCAGCCGACAAATCCAATGTGCAATATGCTGACACTCACGCTCAATCAGGTGGTGTTTGAAGGATTGGGTAGATGCGATATTTGGAGGTGTGTGTGTTCCTTGAGTGCTTCAGCTTCACCTCTGCCTGATAAAGGCTCTTGGTGTTCATAGAACATAGAACAATACAGCACAGAACAGGCCCTTTGGCCCACGATTTTGTGCCGAACATCTATCCTAGATTAAGCACCCATCCATGTACCTATCCAATTGCCGCTTAAAGGTCGCCAATGATTCTGACTCTACCACTCCCACGGGCAGCGCATTCCATGCCCTCTGGGTAAAGAACCCACCCCTGACAACTACCCTATACCTTCCACCCTTCACCTTAAATGTATGTCCCTTTGTAACACTTTGTTGTACCCGGGGAAAAAGTTTCTGACTGTCTACTCTATCTATTCCTCTGATCATCTTATAAACCTCTATCAAGTCACCCCTCGTCCTTCGCCGTTCCAACGAGAAAAGGCCGAGAACTCTCAACCTATCCTCGTACGACCTATTCTCCATTCCAGGCAAATTCCTGGTAAATCTTCTCTGCACCCTCTCCAAAGCTTCCACATCTTTCCTAAAATGAGGTGACCAGAACTGCACACACTACTCCAAATGTGGCCTAACCAAAGTCCTGTACAGCTGCAACATCACTTCACGACTCTTGAATTCAATCCCTCTGCTAATGAACGCTAATACATCATAGGCCTTCTTACAAGCTCTATCCACCTGAGTGGCAACTTTCAAAGATCTATGTACATAGACCCCAAGATCCCTCTGTTCCTCCACCTGACTAAGAACCCTACCGTTAACCCTGTGTTCCGCATTCTTATTTGTTCTTCCAAAATGGACAACCTCACACTTGGCAGGGTTGAACTCCATCTGCCACTCCTCAGCCCAGCTCTGCATCATATCTAAGTCCCTTTGCAGCCGACAACAGCCCTCCTCACTGTCCACAACTCCACCAATCTTCGTATCATCTGCAAATTTACTGACCCACCCTTCGACTCCCTCATCCAAGTCATTAATAAAAATTACAAACAGCAGAGGACCCAGAACTGATTCCTGTGGAACTCCACTTGTAACTGGGCTCCAGGCTGAATATTTACCATCTACCACCACTCTCTGACTTCGACCGGTTAGCCAGTTTTCTATCCAATTGGCCAAATTTCCCTCTATCCCATGCCTCCTGACTTTCCGCATAAGCCTACCATGGGGAACCTTATCAAATGCCTTACTAAAATCCATGTACACTACATCCACTGCTCTACCCTCATCCACATGCTTGGTCACCTCCTCAAAAAATTCAATAAGACTTGTAAGGCAAGACCTACCCTTCACAAATCCGTGCTGGCTGTCCCTAATCAAGCAGTGTCTTTCCAGATACTCATAAATCCTATCCCTCAGTACCCTTTCCATTACTTTGCCTACCACAGAAGTAAGACTAACTGGCCTGTAATTCCCGGGGTTATCCCTATTCCCTTTTTTGAACAGGGGCACAACATTCGCTACTCTCCAGTCCCCTGGTACCACCCCCGTTGACAGTGAAGACGAAAAGATCATTGCCAACGGTACTGCAATTTCCTCTCTTGCTTCCCACATAATCCTAGGATGTATCCCGTCAGGCCCGGGGGACTTGTCTATCCTCAAGTTGTTCAAAACGTCCAACACATCTTCCTTCCTAACAAGTATCTCTTCTAGCTTACCAGTCCGTTTCACACTCTCCTCTTCAACAATACAGTCCCTCTCGTTCATAAATACTGAAGAAAAGTACTTGTTCATGATCTCTCCTATCTCTTCCGACTCAATACACAATCTCCCACTACTGTCCTTGATCGGACCTATCCTCGTTCTCGTCATTCTCATGTTTTTCACATACGCATAAAATGCCTTGGGGTTATCCTTGAACCTATCCGCCAAGGATTTTTCATGCCCTCTCTTAGCTCTCCTAATCCCTTTCTTCAGGTCCCTTCTGGCTATCCTGTATCCCTCCACTGCTCTGTCTGAACCCTGTTTCCTCAACCTTATGTAAGCCTCCTTCTTCCTCTTTACTAGACATTCAACCTCCCTCGTCAACCAAGGCTCCCTCACATGACCATTTCTTTCCTGCCTGATAGGTACATACATATCAAGGACACGTCGTATCTGCTCCTTGAAAAAGTTCCACATTTCCACCACATCCTTCCCTGACAGCCTATGCTCCCAACTTATGCTCCTCAAATCCTGTCTTACAGCATCGTAATTTCCCTTCCCTCAATTGTAAAATCTACCCTGTTGTACGCACCTATCTCTCTCCATAACCAAGCTGAAAGTCACAGAATTGTGGTCACCATCACCAAAATGTTCACCCACTAACAAGCCCATCACTTGTCCCGGTTCATTACCGAGTACCAAATCCAATATGGCCTCCCCTCTGGTTGGACAATCTACATACTGAGTTAGAAAAGCTTCCTGGACACACTGCACAAACACCGCCCCATCCAATCTACTTGATCTAAAGAGCTTCCAATCAATATTTGGGAAGTTGAAGTCGCCCATGACTACGACCCTGTGGCTTCTGCACCTTTCCAAAATCTGTTTCCCAATCTGTTTCTCCACATCTCTGCTGCTATTGGGGGCCCTATAGTAAACACCCAACAAGGTGACTGCACCTTTCCTATTTCTGACTTCAGCCCATACTACCTCCAAAGGCAGATCCCCCTCAAACTTCCTTTCTGCAGCTGTTATACCATTTCTAATTAGCAATGCCACCCCCCCTCCTTTTTTATCACCCTCCCTAACCTTACTGAAACATCTGTAACCAGGAACCTCCAACAACCATTCCTGTCCCTCATCTATCCACGTTTCCGTGATGGCCACAACATCGTAGTCCCAGGTACCGTTCCACGCCTTAAGTTCACCCGCCTTATTTCTGATACTCCTTGCGTTGAAGTATATGCACTTGAGCCCATCTCTGTATCCGCAAGTATTCCCTGTCAGTGCTACCTTCTCCACAGCCTCCCTACATTCTTGGACATCCTGACAAACAGCTAGCTTAATTGCTGGACTACAAGTCCGGATCCCATCCCCCTGCCAAATTAGTTTAAACCCCCCCGAAGAGTGCTAGCAAACCTACCCCCCAGGATATTGGTGCCCTTCTGGTTCAGGTGCAACCCGTCCTGTTTGTACAGGTCCCACATTCCCCAGAATGCAGTCCAATTGTCCAAATACCTGAAGCCCTCCCTCCTACACCATCCTTGCAGCCACGTGTTCAACTGCACCCTCTCCCTATTCCTTGCCTCACTGTCACGTGGCACCGGCAACAACCCAGAGATGACAACTCTGTCTGTCCTAGCTTTTAGCTTCCAGCCTAACTCCCTGAGCTCTTGAATGACCTCCCCACCCCTCTTCCTACCTATGTCGTTGGTGCCAATGTGTACCACGACTTCTGGCTGCACATCCACCCCCTTAAGGATTCTGAAGACACGGTCCGAGACGTCTCGGACCCTGGCACCCGGGAGGCAACAAACCATCCGAGAGTCTCGCCCATGTCCACAGAACCGCCTGTCCGTCCCTCTAACTAGAGAGTCTCCTATAACTAGCGCTCTCCTCCTCTCCCCCTTTCCCTTCTGAGTCTCAGAGCCAGACCTCACGCCACAGACCCCTTCACTGCAGCTTACACCTGCAAGGCTGTCCCCCCCAACAGTTTCCAAAGCTGTATACTTATTGTTTAGGGGAATGACCACAGGGGAACCCTGCACTGCCTGCTTCTTCCCCTTCCCACCTCTAACTGTTACCCAGCTACCTCTGTTTTCCGGCGTAACTATGTCCCTGTCGCTTCTATCAATCACCCTCTCAGCCTCTCGAATAATCCTCAGTTCATCCAGTTCGATGCTTTCCTGAATATTTATCTTCCATTTTGGGCGGTCACAAGCCAGGATTTTTCATGAGACTTCAGGGATGTTTGACCTCTCTGAAGAAGTTTAATGGTCACTCCTAAAGGGTTTCTGCTGCCCACCTGGGAGTTTCCTGCCTTGACTGAGTCCCAGTTAGAATATTTGCTCCTCATTCCTGAAGAAGGGCTTATGCCCGAAACGTTGATTCTCCTGCTCCTTGGATGCTGCCAGACCTGCTGTGCTTTTCCAGCAACACATTTTCAGCGTTTGTGAGTCCAGTGTCAGGCATCTCCACAACTCTACTGTCCAACACAGCTGGTGTCAAGCCATTAGCACCTTAATGCTGGGCATGTTGACTTCTGGGACGACCCTGCTTGTTTGACCACTTTGATACCAGATTTGAAGAAGTTTGCAAATGTATTGCCAGTGATACTGCTGTGCAGCTTGGTAATGCCTGCAAGCAGCTGTTGACGTTCCTGAAACAGGAGCAGGATCACTGCTGCCAATAAATCACCAGCTGTGTCTCAGGTGTGTGATTCTGATACTCGAGTACTGTCTTCCTCAATCAGCTGAAGGCTAGTAAAGATAGTGATGAATTTTGTCACAACAACTGAAAGAACTGCAGATGGTAGAGATCAGAAACAAAAATTGAAATTGCTGGAAAAGCTCAGCAGGACTGGCAGCATCTGTGGGAGAAATCACAGTGAATGTTTTGGGTTGTGTGACCCTCAGAACTGATGGTAGCTGGAAAAATATAGGTTTATATATAGAGGAGAGGGTGAGGAGTGGGGGGGGGGGGGGGGGAGGCATAAACGATAGGTAAGGATAGAGCCCAAAGAGAGAAGAACAGACAAAGGAGTAGGTAACAGTCTGGCTAGGAGGATGAGTATCTGTTAGTGGGGATTGTTAGTGGCTAACATTGGGTGGTGTATAATAGGCTGTGATTACGATGCCTAGTTGTGGGGGTTGGGGTAAGGGCATGGGTGATATTGAATCCAGAGGCTGCAGGGTTCCCAGGCAGAAAATGAAGTGTTGTTCTTCCAGCTTGTGCTAAATTTTGCAGGAGCACTGCAACAAGCCTGAGGCACAGATGTTGGCCAGGGAACAGGGTGGTGTGTTGAAGTAGCAGGCTACTAGTTGTTCAGGATCTTTTTGCGAACAGAATACATGTGTTCTGCACAGCAATCACCCAGATTATGGTTTGTTTCCCCAATGTACAAGAGGTCACATTGTGAGCAGCAAATGCAGTCGACCCGATTGTGTGAAGTGCAGATAAAGCACTGCTTCACCTGGAAGGTGTGTTAGGGCCCTTGGATACTGAGGAGGGAGGAAGTAAATGGGCAGCTGTTACACCTTCTGCAGTTGCAGCTGAAGGTGGCGTGGAGGTACTGGGATTGAAAGAAGAGTGGACCAGAGTATCCTGGAGGCTGGCAAGGGAGGAGAGGGGAATTCGTGTCTAGAGGTGGTTAATGATCCTCTGGATGTAGATGCTGATTGGACGGTAGGAAAGGACAAAGGGGAAGAGTGGGGGCGAGGGCTGAAGTGTGGCAGATGTGTCGGGCCTGGCTGAGAGCCCTGTCAACAGCAGTGCTGGGGAACCCTTGATTGAGAAGGAAGGTGGACATCCTGGCTCCCTTGTCAAAGTTGACATCATCGGAACAAATGTGACAGAGATGGAGGAACTGTGAAATCAGAGAGTCTTTACAGGAAGCAGTGTGGCAGGCAGAACATTGATTGAAGAGCTGAGGACCAGAGGACACCAATTTAAGGTTATTGACAATAGAAGCAAGAAGATGGTGAGGAAAATCTTTTAACACAGTGAATGGTTAAAATCTGGAGCACATTGCCTGAGACTGTGGTAGATGCAGGGTCAATACACATTTGAAAGAGAATTAGATCATTATCTGAAGAAAGATTTTCAGGACAACGAAGAAAAGGTGAAGGAGTGGCCCTGGATGAATTACTCAGTGCAGAGATGATTCGTGGACCTAATGACTTTTTACTGTGTTATAAGCATTTTATGATTATATTGACTTAGGTATACTGAAGATCATTGATTGAAGCTGGAGTGACTTTGGTTTTTAGATCGAAGGTAGTTTAAATTGATCAGTTTTACATTTAAATGTTTCTTCGTGCTTGTGGGTAGTGTGGCAGTGAACTGCAGTGTGGCAGGGAGAAAATATGAAAGATTATGGAACAAAATGTGGGAAAATGTGAGGGTTTGCACTTTGGTAGGAGGAATAGAGGAGCTGAAGATTATTTAAGAAGAGAAAGACTGCAGAAAGCTAAGGATTTGGGAATCCTCATCCATGAATCACAAGCTAGCATGCAAGTTAAGGTAGTAGGACAAATAGAATGTTAGCCTTTATTTCACAGGAAATGGAATATAAAAGAAGTAAAGCTTTGCTCAAACTTACAAGCTTCTAGTCAGGCCACAGCTGGAATACTGTGAGCAGTTTGGGCCCCTTCACTAAGGCATCATTTACTAGCAGTGGAAGAAGTCCAGGGACGGTTCACTTAGCTGAAAAGAGGAGGGACTGTGTAATGAGGAAAGATTTACTCATTGGAATATAGAAGAATGGGAGCCTACCTCATTGAAACACACAGGGTTCACACAAGATTGTGGACAGAATAAATGCTAAAAATGGGGTTTTCCCTCAGTGGGTGGGTCTACGACCAGAAGGCATAATCTCAAAATAAAGAATTGCATGTTTAAGACAGATGAGGAGGAATTTCTTCTCCGAGGCTAATGAATTGTTTACCACAGAGAGCTTTCGAGCTGGGTCATGAAGTATACTCAGTGCTGAGGAAGACTGGAAATCAAGAATTACAAGGAAAAGGCAGAAAAGTGGAGTTGAGGATTATCATATCGATCATGTTCTCATTGAATGGTGGAGTTTAATGGCCTATATCTGCTTCTATGCCTTAAGGTCTTATGGTCTGAAGGGTTGAAATGATGACAACCTCATTTAATTCAGGCTGCTTTGGTATAGATCACAGCTTGTGTGCCATCATGGATACAAGTATGCGTGGTTTCTTCAATGCTGTTAAGATTATCTATTGCCTAACCACTCAAAGACAGTCAGTCCTTGCTGGAGAATATTGTCAAAAACTCCTCAACCAAAACTGTTTGTAATTGCAGAGGAGTCTCCCTGATGTCTGTTGCAGCGAAGGTCACTGTGAGGATCATCAGTCACTTCCTCCTCGTGGCTAAAGAGCTCTTTCTAGAGACTCATGGGATATCCTTCTCAAATTTGGGCTGTCCTCAGAAATTTGTCACCATTCTTCATCTATTGAAAGAAACAGAATTAGATCATCTAGCTCTGCAATTTATTTTGTCATTTAGTGAGACCCTGGTTGAAGCGTGAGCCAGTTCCATGTGTCCACCTTTTGCCTCTTTTAAATTTATTTTCAGATTTAATCGATGTTTGATAAATTAATCATTTACCATTTTCAGCAGAGTGTTCCAAACTGCAAGAAGAACTGGTTACTCTGTAATTTCACTCGCAGCAGGACTAGCTCTACTGTTTTGGGTTGGTTTTCTTACGCCTGTGTTCTGATGAGGGCAAGACGTAGCTTCAATTTTGTTTCTTTTCAGAAATGTTTAAGTTCTACACTGACGAGCATTAAAACAAAATACAGACAATTCTTGGGCTCTCAATTCATGTGGCTCCGGGTTCTCAGGAACTCTAAGTAACAGGGACTGAGCAGTCTCTCCTGTGGCAATTGAAAGTGATGTGAAACTGACTAAGTGCCAGAGCTGAGGACAGTAATGGGAAAGTTATAATGTTAGATTATAGAGATGCTCTGTTATAACTGTTCTTGGGGGTGGAAGGGGGAACAGAAACTATTAAATAACAACATTGTTTTCACTAAGTTCAGTATAGACAATAGTGATAAAAATGAAAAAGATCCTTTCCTCAGTATCTTCATTCTCCACACTAATTAAATTAGCAGATAGAACGAAGGGGGATTGTCACCATGGACTTCTTTGAGGTTAGGTTCCCAATAAATGTCTCCAAACTGGGGAATTCTATGATGTTATGTGTCCAATTTGCACCTCTTCCTTGCCTTCAAGTGATCCAACATGAAAAACACACAGGAATGGCAGATTAATTCCAACTTGAAAACCGCCAGGAAAATTCAAAACAGGGTGGAAAATTGGGGTAGAGTCACCTCCATGTATAGGATGGACAGAATTGATGAGGAGCTACACCATGAAGGTATGAAAGAAAGAGAATTGTTGGGGTCAGGGAAGGAGACTGGAGACTGCCCAATGGGAGGCAACAGGCTTTTTTGATGATGGGGATGGAGGATTAGAAAGAGAATATGATGGGGGAGGGAGAAGGATGCCATGGGAGTGGGGTAGAATGAATATGGTGGGAATAGGCTGGGAACTGAGCTACTGTGGAGGCTATGGGTGCTGAGGCTGCAAGAGGGGATTTGTTTTGGAAGAGAATTATATGTTTGCAGGGAGGGGCAGTGGCTACAGGTGAGGAGGAGGGGAAGAGTGGAAGGTTGCATTGATGTGGAGAAAGGGGAAGACTATGGGGGAGGGAGGAAAATGTAGCGAAGCTGTGAGGGCGTGGTGGCAGAGGGTAAAGGGCGAGAGAATGGAGTGATGGGTGTGGACGACAGAATGTTGAGAGGTAAGGGGGGGAAAGAGAATGAGGAGACTTTGAGGTGGTAATGCAGAGGCTGAGGGGAGGCAGCGGTGGTTGCAATGTGGACGTCACAATATAGGAGGCAGGAAGGAGAGAACTGAGGGAAAAGGAATAGATTGAACCTGACAATGAAGGAAATCTTGGAATCACAAAGGTAATTAATTTCTTAGAAATGACTGTGGAATCTTTAGCTTTTGATCTCCTGGAAATATATAGTTTATCTAATAGAAAAAAACTGATGAGTGCTTCTATTGTGGTGAAGGCTGTCAGTTGTTAAGTTTAAATCTGAGATTGAGATCATAAATATAGTTAATTTCTTTTAGATTAAATTCCCTACAGTGGGGAAACAGGCCCTTGGTCCACAAGTCCACACTGACCCTCCGAAGAGTAACCCACCCAGACCCATTTCCCTCTGAGTAATGCACCTAACACTATGGGCAATTTAGCATGGCCAATTCACCTAACCTGCACATCTGGAGGAAACCGGAGTACCCGGAGGATACCCATGCCTGGCACGGGGAGAATGTGCAAACTCCACACAGTTGTGCCCTGAACTCCTTTCCTTCGTTTTTGCTTTCTCTACTATGTACGGCTGTTTCACCAAGATCCATGCTAATGTTGATTGTACTCCCACCCGTCCCTTTCTCCATCAGTATTGTACCATTCTCTCAGTTTCTCTATCTCTGTTGCACCTGTATTCTCAATTACATTTCCATGTTAGCACTTCAGTGGGTCATCCTTTTTCCTCAGTTGAGGACTCCTCTTCACAGTGATTGACAGGGTTCATAACTATGTCCAACTCTCAGTTCTGGGAAAGCAGGAAAAGGTTGAGAAGTGAACAAAATAAGGTTCCCCTGTTTATCACTTTTCACCCCATTGGCCTAGATCACTGTCTTCAACTTCAACCCCCTCCAGAGTGATGTCCAACACATCTTCCCCTCCTAGCATTCTGAAAAGGTCATTGCCTTCACCATTTCCCAGTTTCACCTATCCCATTAACTCCTCTCACTTCACCTTCTGGGTGAAATTGTTGTTCTTATATTTCTAGTTTGATAGACTGTATTCACTTCATTGTGTTGTCCTCTGACTGATTGGTTATATGGAATGTTTCTGTTCAGTCTAAGTGGATGTTTTGAATTCTCTGCTCCAGTCCCACTCTGACCCCTCTGCTGAAGCCTTCTCAGAGTGCTCGGTAAAGCTTGATGTAAGTTTGGGGAACATCAATTCCTCTTTTGATTGTGGAATCAGTTATTAGGTGTTTTCCAACCTTTCAGCCTCAACCTTGAACTGAAATTCAGATAATCGTCTCACCCCCATTTTTTCAGACTCACTTGTGAATTATGATTTTGTTTTGGCCATTTGTATCTATTTCTGGACTGACCTTTTCTGTCTTGGTGAACGATTATTTTTGCCTTATCTCACCATTTTGGTATCATTCAACCTTTCCAGGTTCCCATTCTGTCGTGGATTATCTCTTCTTCTTTACACCATTTCGAAGTTTGAATTAACCCTAGATGTCCAGTTCTGAATCAGGGTCATAATGACTTGAAATGTTAATTATTTTTCTCTCTTTACAGATGCTGCTACATTAGCTGAATGTTCCCTGTAAGAATGCATTAAATTAGTTTTGATTTGGAGATGTCAGTGTTGGACTGGGGTGGACAAAGTTAAAAATCACACAACATCAGGTTATAGTCCAACAGGTTTAATTGGAAGCACACTAGCTTTCGGAGCGCCGCTCCTTCAGGTAATTGTGGAGGACACAATTCTAAGGCACAGAATTTATAGCAAAAATTTACAGTGTGATGTAACTGAAATTATACATTGAAAAATACCTTGATTTTCTGTTGAGTCTTTCATCTGTTTGAATACCATGATAGTCTCACTTCTTTCAGGTGTAAATCACAAAACCTTTTTTTAAAAAGTTGCATTCTCAGGTTAGCTGTAACAATTGGTGTTAGCTAGACAGTATGTTGAAGGTGTTAGCCCCCTGTGTTCTCTGTCTATGCCATGATGTTTAGATTGATTCTAATCTAAAAAGTATGATAACAGAATTTTACATGAATTCATGCAGTTTTTGAGCAAAGTACAATGTAACTCTGCAAGTACAAATTCACCCCACTTATCTCACTTTTTAGATTAGAATCAATCTAAACATCATGGCATAGACAGAGAACACAGGGGCTAACATCAATTGTTACAGCTAACCTGAGAATGCAACTTTTTAAAAAAAGGTTTTGTGATTTATACTTGAAAGAAGTGAAACTATCATGGTATTCGAACAGATGAAAGACTCAACAGACAGTCAAGGTATTTTTCAATGTATAATTTCAGTTACATCACACTGTAAATTTTTGCTATAAATGCTGTGCCTTAGAATTGTGTCCTCCACAATCACCTGACGAAGGAGCGGCGCACCGAAAGCTAGTATGCGTCCAATTAAACCTGTTGGACTATAACCTGGTGTTGTGTGATTTTTAACTTTGAATTAGTTTCACTTTCTTTAGCAGTGGCCTGTGTTCTTAAAGTTTTAGATAATAATTGAACATTGAGAGGTTCACAGATCTGCAACAGAAGATAGATGTTACTGTGTATCAATGAGACCATTTCTTCACTCTCTACATCTTTCTCCTTCAGCTTTGATGACCATGACCCAGCAGTAATCCATGAAAATGCATCTCAGGCAGAGGTGCTGGTTCCTATTCGCCTCGACATGGAGATAGACGGACAGAAGCTGAGGGATGCTTTCACATGGAACATGAATGGTGAGTAGAAGTAATGGAAATACCTCCCCATTGCTATGACCCATAGAATAAATCTGGGCCATTCTGCTTCAAGCCTTTGAGCCAGTAGATAGGCTTCCTTCAGTTCACTAGCATAAACTGTGATATGAACAGAGGAAGTGTCCAGACAAGGAAGAGGCCATGGTTAACAGTGACAACCTACAGGGCAGGCCTAGAATAATCGAATGACACAGTACAGGGGCTTCAAGCAACTAAATCTGTCCAGTTAATCTCACATCCTACCCCTGCAAATATTTCCTTCAGGTTATCAGATTCCACTGTCCTTCCAGACAGTTCATTCTAGGTATTTGTTACACATAGCTTTTTAACAAAAATATCCTTCTCCAACTGTTGGAACTCTTTGAGGTTCCTCAAATTAGTCCATTCTGAGAGTAGAACCTGAAAATAAAAAGGGGGCATTATGTACTGAGATAGGGAGATGAAGTGCAAAATCTGGGCCTGCAAATGCATAGGTCCCTAAAGGCAGCTGTGCAAATAGATAGGATTGTATAGACATCATATGGAATGCTATCCTTCATTGGCAGGTGGACAGAATACAGTTCCAATAAATACATCAAGGTATAACGATGAAACTACATAAGATGCTGGTGAGACTACAACTGGAATATTGTGTGCAATTCTGGATACCACATTACTGGACAGGCGTATTGGCTCTGGAGAGAATGCAGAGAAGATTTTCTACAGTGTTGCCAGGGCTGGAGAATTGTAGCTACCTGGAGAGATAGCCTCGGAACAGAAAAGGCTGAGAGGTGACATGATTGAGGTAAACAAAATCATGATGGGTAGTGATACAGAAAGCAGGAGGAACCTGGCAAAGAATTCAAAAAGCAGGCGTCGTAAATGCAAGCTAAATGGCGGAAAAATTAAAGGGGACGTGAGGAAAAACTATTTTGTGCAGAGGATAGTAAGTCGAGAATTCACTGCCCAAGTTGGTGATGGAAGCAGAGACCTTAAACTTTTTTGAAAGTATCTGGATCTGCACTTAAGTACTGTAAGTTGCAGAGGTATGGGCTGTGTACAGGAAAATGGGACTAAAAGGTTGTCTGGGTGTCTTTGGCCCACTTCTGTACTGTATCAGTTCTTTGGTTCTATCCTGACTCCTATAAGAAGGCCAAGACTGCACACACTACTCCAGATCTGATCTGTATAATTGCAGGAAAACATCCCTATTCCTGTGCTTGAATCTCACCATGAAGACCAACAAACCATTTGCCACCTTCCCCGCCTCCTGTACTTGCATGCTTCCTTTCAGTGACATGGGTGCAACAACACCTAGATCTCATTGCATCTACCTTTTTCCAAATCTGTCATCATTCAGATAATGTGCCTTCTTGATTTTGCTTCCAAAGTGGATTGTCTGTCCTGTATCTATATTATACTTCATACATTTGCCCACTCACTCATCTTGTCCAAATCATAATGAAGCATTTCTGCATTCTCCTTTCAGTTCTTTCTCCCACCTAACCATGTCGTCTGCATATCCAAACTTGGATATATTAATTTCTAAATTATCAATATATATTGTGAATAGCTATGGTCCAAACAGTGATCCCTGTTGTACCCCACTAGCCACAGCCTGTCACTTGGAAAAAGACCTTTGTTTCTCTACTTTCTTTCCTCTCTGCCAGCCAGTGCTGTCTCCGTGACAGTACGTTATTCCCCATGTACTTCGATTTTACATGCTAATCTCTTAGGTGGGACCTTATCAAAAACCTTCCAAAATCCTGAGTCAACTTCATCACTGGCACCCCCTTCTGAACTCTTCTAGTTACATCCTCAATGAATTGTAGTAGATTTATCAAGTATGATTTACCTTTCCTAAATCCGTGCTGTTTGATCCTGTCAAGTGCTGTGCTCTTAAATCTTTATAATGGACTCTAGCTTTTTCCCCTGTTTTCTCACTCTCTGCTTTTCAAAAAAGTGGAATTATGTCAGCTATCCTCCAGTCCAGGTGGCAAAGCAGATCGATAGAGTGGTCAAGAAGGCATACAGCATGTTTTCCTTCATCAGACGGGGTATTGAGTACAAGAGTTGGCAGGTCATGTTACAGTTGTATAGGACTTTGGTTCAGCCACATTTAGAATACTGTGTACAGTTCTGGTCGCCACATTACCAAAAGGATGTGAATGCTTTGGAGACGGTGCAGAGGAGGTTCACCAGGATGTTGCCTGGTATGGAGGGTGCTAGCTAAGAAGAGAAGTTGAGTAGATTAGAATTATTTTCATTAGAAAGATGGAGGTTGGGGGGGGTCCTGATTGAGGCCTACAAAATCATGAGAGGTGTCGACCGGGTGGAGAGCAAGAAGCTTTCTCCCAGAGTGGGGGACTCGATTACTAGGGGTCACGAGTTGAAGGTGAGAGGGGAAAGGTTTAAGAGAGATATGCATGGAAAGTTCTTTACGCAGAGGATTGTGGGTGCTTGGATCACTTTGCCAACGGATATTGTAGAGATGGGCACGATAGCGTCATTTAAGATATATCTAGACAGATACATGATTGGACAGGAACCAAAGGGATACAGACTCTACTTATGGAGTAGTCATAGAGATGTACAGCATGGAACAGACCCTTCGGTCCAACCTGTCCATGCAGACCAGATATCCCAACCCAATCTAGTCCCACCTGCCAGTACCCGGCCCATATCCCTACAAACCCTTCCTATTCATATACCCATCCAAATGCCTCTTAAATGTTGCAATTATACCAGCCTCCACCATTTCCTCTTGCAGCTCATTCTCTGCGTGAAAAAGCTGCCCCTTAGGCCTCTTTTATATCTTTCCCCTCTCACCCTAAACCTATGCCCTATAGTTCTGATTCCCCGACCCCAGGGAAAAGACTTTGTCTATTTATCCTATCCATGCCCCTCATAATTTTGTAAACCTCTATAAGATCACCCCTCAGCCTCCAACGCTCCAGGGAAAACAGCCCCAGCCTGCTTCAGCCTCTCCATATAGCTGAAATCCTCCAACCCTGGCAACGTCCTTGTAAATCCTTTCTGAACCCTTTCAAATTTCACAACATCTTTCTGATAGGAAGGAGACCAGAATTGCAATCAATATTCCAACAGTGGCCTAACCAATGTCCTGTACAGCCCAACATGACCTCCCAACTCCTGTACTCAATACTCTGACCAATAAAGGAAAGCATACCAAACGCCTCCTTCGCTCTCCTATCTACCTGCGACTCCACTTTCAAGGAACTTTGAACCTGCACTCCAAGGTTTCTTTGTTCAGCAACATTCCCTAGTGTATAAGTCCTGCTAAGATTTGCTTGCCCAAAATACAGCACCTCGCATTTATCTGAATTAAACTCCAAGTTTAGATAGAGGATCTGGATTGGTGCAGGCTTGGAGGGCTGAAGAACCTATTCTTGTGCTGTAACTTTCTTTGTTTTTTTTATTCTAACATCATTGGAAACTATTGGAAGCAATTATGAGACAGGATTAATCAAGGAGAGTCAACAGTGCTTTGTGAGGAGAAGACCATGCTTAACAAATTTGATTGAATTTTCCAAGGAGGTGACAAGGTGTGGAGAGGAGTGCAACGCAGTTGATGTAGTTGAAATGGAACTTAGTGAGGCTTTTAGTCTCGCATGGCAAACTAGTTAAGAAACTAAGACCCCATGACAGCCAAGGCAGTTTGATGATTAATGGCTGGAAGCAGAGGGTGATAATCAAACGATTTTTTGGGACTGGAAGCCTTTGTCGTGTGATGTACCACAAGGGTTGGTGCTGGCTCCCTTACTGTTTATAGTGTACATTCATGATCTTGACATGATTGTAGGAGAAATGATCAGCAAGTTCGTGGAGCGGTCAGATGGGCTGAATGGTGGCAAATGGAATTTAATCCTGAAAAGTACGAAGTGATACATTTTGGGAGAACCGACAAGACAAGGGAGTACACATTGAATGATAGGACTTTAAGAAGTACAGAGGTTTAGAGGGACCTTTTGGGTGCATATCCATAGATCCTTGAAGGTTGTAGGACAGGTAGATGGTTGGTTATGAAGGCATATGGGACATTTGCCATTATTAGTCAAGACATTAAAAACAAGAGCAAGAAAATTATGATGAAGCTGTATATAACATTAGTTAGGCCACAGCTGACGTACTGTGTGCCGTTCTGATCATAACATGATAGGCAGGACGGGGGGTGCAAAAGACACTCACTCTGACTCAACTTGCATTGGAGTGATTGAACTATGAGGGTAGGATAGGTAGGCTGGGTTTGATTTCCTAAGAGCAGAGAAGACTGAGATGCAAACCCTGTTTTGAGGCGTACAACATTGAGAGGCATAAATAGCTAGTGTGAGAGAAACTTTTCCCGTTAGTAGAGGGAACACCGTTTTGAGCATCAGGAAGTTAAGGGCATTTTGAGGAAAATTATTTTCACCCAGAGAGTGATGGATATCTAGAACTCACTGCCTGAAAGGATGGTGGAGCCAGAAATCCCCTCACATTTTAAGACCCATTTAGGTGATCATTTGAAACGCCATAGTATACAAAGCAATGTGCCAAGTGCTGGAAATGGGGGTTAGAATAATACATGCTGACTGGTGCAGGACACTAATAACCAGACGAAGGGATGTTACATAATCTTGTGTAGGGAAAGAAATTCAAAGATTCAGACAACATCTGCTGGCAGGGGGCTAGGAAGTTGAGAACCAAATTATTGTTGAATCCACGGATCGTTTTAAACACCTTCAATCTCCCAATCGCAAACTACATTAATGCAACCTGTCCTCAAAATGTGACCTCTAAGCTTTGGCAGCTTTTAAGTCACTCTCGTGTCTCATTGAATTATAGAATCTTTACAGTGTGGAAGCAGGCCATCTGGCCCTTCAAGACCACCCCCACCACCTGAAGAGCATCCTACCTAGACCCTACCCCTGTAATCCTGCACTTACCATGGCTAATCCACCTAACCTACACATCCCAGGACATTGTGGGCAATTCAGACTAGCTGATCCACCTAACCTTCACATCTTTGGACTGTGAGAGGAAACCCACACAGACATGGGGAAATTGTGCAATCAAAATGGTGTTATCAACAGCATTACTATTTGCTTATATGTGTGGAATGAGACTTAAACCAGGACCTTCTGACAAGAGTTACCCACTGGACTACATCGGCATCTTAATAACTCCAACTGTCTCTGAGTACATGTGCTGGAGCATCAGTGGAGCTAAGTGAGTTATTATTCAAGTCTTCAGATTAGTGTTGTGTCTGCTGTAATTGAGCATTGCTTTTCCTGTTCACAATTAGTTTCTCACCAATCTTTGCAGAAAAGTTGATGACACCAGAGATGTTTGCAGAGATTTTGTGTGATGACCTCGATTTGAATCCTTTGACCTTTGTCCCTGCCATTGCATCAGCGATACGCCAACAGATTGACTCCTACCCAACAGATAGTATTCTAGAGGATCAGTCTGATCAGAGAGTCATCATTAAGGTGAGTTCTTCACATTGTGAGATGTTCTACTCAGGCCCAGTGCTATTGGATAAAAGAGTGGAGTAAATCTAGGTAAATTTATGCCCTAATTTTCTCGCCACCTGCTGTAAATTCTGGTAGAACTTGAGATTAGGCTCAAGTGTGATGGAACTCCCTTATGTCCAACCGATCTGCTGCCACTGACTGTCAAGGTTTGGACTGAGGTACCACAAGGGGCAGCAATTGATGCTGTTGTGAAACTGTGATATTTATTTTCATTTTGGCTGACATCTGGTGAAAGGGCCAACTCAGCTTTGTTTTTAAAAAAAAAACAAAGAAATGTAGATGCTGGAAAACAAAAATAAAAACAGAAATTGCTAGGAAAACTGAACAGGACTGGTAGTATCTGTGGCACGAAAGCAGAAAATACCACCTTGACCAGTTTTGCAGACTTCTCCTCTTTTCACTGGATCTGTCAAAACGATATAACACCCCACTGAGACCTCCCATAATGAGCACAGAAACCAGTTGCAATACTGAGAACAAGAAGATCCCAGGTTTTGTCTCCAGGCCTCTGCTGAACTTGCTGATCCTGGGCAGGATAAGTCTGGGTTGGCCTTACTGCCACTGGAGTCTGCTTACTAGAATAATGACCATCCCTTGCAGATATCATGATAGGCACATGTCTGACCCAGAGCAGGGAGCCTGGCTGTGTTTGAAAAGCTGGCTGCACTCTCAGTGGAAGTGCTCTGGCTCCTTCCTGCACTCAGCCTGTCTCTGTCTCTCTCTCTCTCCGTTGGTTATTTATATAGTCGGGCTGTGTGAACCTTGGCACTAATGGAAAATTGTTTGTGCAGCTGAACATCCATGTGGGAAACATCTCGCTGGTCGATCAGTTTGAGTGGGACATGTCTGAGAGGGAGAACTCTCCTGAGAAATTTGCTCTGAAGCTGTGTTCCGAGTTGGGTCTTGGAGGGGAGTTTGTTACCACCATCGCTTACAGTATCCGGGGTCAGCTTAGCTGGCATCAGCGCACATACGCCTTCAGGTAGGCCTTCTGTCATTTGGCAAAGGTCAGAAGATGGCATGTTTTAATTGTCTTTAAAACTGACTGACTAGTTTTTAATGACTTGTGAACATGATCCCTCTGCCTTCACAGTTCTTCTCACTGTCTCAAAAATTATTTCAATCTCTTTCTTACATTCAAAGTGGATGATGTCACACTTGAAAGTATTGAAATCCATCGGTCACAGTTTTGGCCACTCATTTAATTTACTAATAGCCCTTTGCATCTTTTTATTCCCATTTATCCTACTTCATCGATGAGCTTGGATATACAGCTTTTCACTCCTTCATTTAGTAAATTAATATACAGAGCTGAAAATGTGTTGCTGGTTAACGCGCAGCAGGTCAGGCAGCATCCAAGGAACAGGAAATTTGACGTTTCGGGCACAAGCCCTTCATTATTTTCAGCTCTGATCTCCAGCATCTGCAGACCTCACTTTTTACTCGAAGATTTTAACCTACTGCGAATCCTCTTGCAAGGATGCCTTCCTTGAAGAAGCTCTCTTCCTCCCTTTCCTGTTTCTTGGATGCTGCCTGACTTGCTGCGCTTTAACCAGCAACACATTTTCAGCTGTGATCTCCAGCATCTGCAGACCTCACGTTTTGCTCACTAATTAATATACAGACCCTAGTACAGAATCCTGATGGACATGGCGGCACAGTGGTTAGCACTGCTGCCTCACAGCACCAGAGACCCGGGTTCGATTGCTGTCTCAGGCGACTGACTGTGTGGAGTTTGCACATTCTCCCCGTGTCTGCATGGGTTTCCTCCGGGTACTCCAATTTCCTCCCACAGTCCAAAGATGTGCCGGTCAGGTGAATTGGCCATGCTAAATTGCCCATAATGTTAGATAAGGGGTAAATGTAGGGGTATGGGTGGACTGCACTTAGGCAGGTCGGTGTGGACTTGTTGGGCCGAGGGCCTGTTTCCACACTGTAAGTAATCTAATCTAATCTAATGACTGGTAATGTCCTGCTAATGCCAATTTGTTCTTTCAACTTAATTCCCTGCCCATGTTAGTAGATTGCCTCCCTCACTGTTCCCATGCTTAGGGAGTCACCATCTCTTTCCTGTGCACTGTGCTCTGGCTGGGTTTGAGGGGCTGAATGGACTATCCTGCTCCTATTTCTTGGTTAGTTAACCAATCTGAATCCAGTGTTCTCTGCAGTTCCATGAACCTGACATTTGTGAAACATCTTGTCAAATGCTGTTTGAAAATCCGTATGAGATCCATTGGTCCTCTCATTATCTCCCTCACTGGTTACAATCACAGAAAACTTCAGTAGGTTTGTAAAAAAAAAAATGCTGTTCCATTCATACATTCTTACTAACTCTGCAGCATATGATTTTTCTCTCTCTTTTTCTTGAATAACTAGGCTGAATTTAATTCCTGCCAATCCATTGGGACTGCTCTTAACATTTGGAAATTATATAAGACCATTCTTTGGAGCCATGCTATATAAGACCTTTAAGTTAGATTTTTTCCAAAAGCATTCTCATGAAGTGTTGGGCGGCACGGTGGCACAGTGGTTAGCACTGCTGCCTCACAGCGCCTGAAGACCCGGGTTCAATTCCCGACTCAGGCGACTGACTGTGTGGAGTTTGCACGTTCTCCCCGTGTCAGCGTGGGTTTCCGGTTTCCTCCCACAGTCCAAAGATGTGCGGGTCAGGTGAATTGGCCATGCTAAATTGTCCGTAGTGTTAGGTAAGGGGTAAATGTAGGGGTATGGGTGGGTTTCGCTTCGGCGGGTCGGTGTGGACTTGTTGGGCCGAAGGGCCTGTTTCCACACTGTAAATCTAATCTTAATCTAATCTAATCCCAGCCTATGTTATTGCCAGACAAGTCAGATCCCGATAGGAACCTGGCTCGATAAATCATGTTATTGTTTTGACAAAAATGTTTCGGCAAGACACCAAAGCATGAAGTGTTATAGATGTTGCTGCAACAGTAAAACAAAAGTTTATTCACCAAATAAATGAAGATACAATAAACCAAAGTATTTACTTCTAACTCAATTTCAAAGATTTTTAAACACATGGTAACAGTATAGCCTCATTAATTTCAAAAGAGAATCACCAGGTCTTGTATAGTATCCGAGACCTTGGTATAGTATCGAAAATCTCTTACAGTACTCACACCAGGGTCCATGTTTCTTAATACCTTGGCAGGTTGAGATTACTTGTTACTTTAATTTATAGATTGGGACTGCAGACAGTATCTTCCTGGAGTTATAATACATTGATGCTTGAACATACTCAACTTTCTGTAAACTCTTTGGAGCTTTATCCCAACATTTCTGGTCTTGGACTAACTCTGTACTACAAAATAATCTAGCTTCACTAGAGCCTTCTCCCCTCAAGAGCATCAGTCTATGCAGCCATCTTCATGCATGGACTTCAAAAGTCTTCTCAAAAGTCAAAATATAGAAAGCAATTTTTAAAATCCTCTCTAAGCAATGGATGTTTTCTTTAGTTTATTTAAAATAAACCTCCTTGGACAAGCTTAACTATCTTGTTCAGGTGTGAAATCTGCCAGCGTCCACACAAACACATGATTTTGCGACGAATAGAGGGCATCAATTTAAGGTTAAAGGGAAAGAAATAAAAGGGAACCTGAGGGACAATTTTTAAACAGAAGGCAATACACACAAGGAATGAACAGTCAGCAGAAGTGGTTGAGGCAGGTACATTAACAACATTTAAAGGGCATTTGGACAAATATATGGTTAGGAAAGGATTAGAATGATATGGGCCTAGTGCAGGGAAATGGGGTTAGTGTGGACAGACATTTTGGTCGGCATGGACCAGATTGAGACCAAGGGCATGTCTCTGTGCTGTAGAACTCTATGACAGGCGTCAAACACTGATTTAAAAGAAATTGCCATGGTTACAGGAATACTTGCAAGCTAATATTAACAGCAGACTCACAGAAACTCCATGTTACTTACTCAAAAACCATTAAACCCTAAGCTTGCAATACATTTATTTTAAATGTATATACTATGCACAGTCTAAATCATACACTGTACTGCCAGCAGGAACTACTGTACCTAGTGTTAGAATCCCTGTGAAACCTAGCATCAGGTCAGTGATGGAGCCTGGGCCCCCCCCTCCTCAGTGCGGGGCTTAGAGCCAAATCAATACAGGCAAGAGGTGAAATCTGAAGATCATTGTTGGTGTCTTAGGCATCACTTAGTTATTCATGTTATTCATTTCATGATTGTTCATGGAATCCTACTGTGTATAAAGTGGCTGCTACAGTCAGACATGAGTTCATTGTGTGAAGTCCTTTGGGGCTTTGGCTGGTTATCTGCAGTATAATTACCAGCAATGCTGGCTGTTTGAGAGTTCTATAGCCAGTAACTAATGTCTGTTATTCATTCTCGTCATGTGGCAGTGAGAACCCTCTACCCACAGTTGAGATTGCAATCAGGAATACGGGCGATGCTGACCAGTGGTGCCCCCTACTAGAAACACTGACTGATGCTGAAATGGAGAAGAAGATTCGAGATCAGGATAGAAACACAAGGTGCGTCAATGTCATCAGGGCTAGAATCCCCAAACTGTCATGTAGAGTGCACATCCCACCCTCAACACATGACTCATGCATGTACACACACATCCCATCTTGCCCTGACCGATTGACACAAGCATGTTGCTCATTATCAGCATCCTGGGGTTGGGAGGGGGAGAAAAGGAAGAAGTCCGTTGACCAGAGGCTCAACTGGTCCAATCATGTATGTGCTGAGACTGTAAAAGGTCATAACCTGGGGATTCTGTAAAAAGTAACTGACCTTCTGACTCCCGAAAGCCTGTCCACCATCTACAAGACACAGTCAGGGGTGAGTACTGGATACTCTCCATTTGCCTGAATGAGCACAGCTCCAACAACACTTGAGAGGCTCAGCACCATTCATGCCAAAGGAGTCTGCTTGACTGGTACTATAGCCAGTCCCTGCACCACTAATGCATAGTGGCAGCAGTGTGTACCATCTACAAGATGCTGTGCAATAACTTGAAACTTCCTGGGCAGCATCTTCTAAACCCATTACTGCTACCATCAAGAAGGATGAGGGCAACAAATACATCAGAGCACCATCACCAGCAAGATCCCCTCTAAGCCACTTACCATGATGACCTAGAAATATGTTCATGACGTGGAGGTACCCTGTTGGACCGGGGTGGACACATTTCAAAAATCACACAGCATCAGGTCCAACAGGTTTATTTGGAAGAACTAGCTTTCAGAGTGCTGCTCCTTTATCGGGTAACCTGGTGTGTGATTTTTAACTTTACAAACGTATTGCAATTCCTTCAGTTTCACTTTGTCAAAATCCTGGAGCTCGCTCTAATGGTTCACTTCCTGATGGGCAACTAGTGATGGGCTGGCCCAGACTGTGATGTCCGTAACCCCTGAATTAATTCAGAAAACACACTCTCACTCCCCCATCCTAAAATCTTCACAGTTGTTAGTGCACTTTTGAAATGCCGTTATTCCTGTGTTGAAAAGAACATAGATTACTGGGCATATGCTGGATGCCATGTTAGAATGTTTGTTTGAGGATGCCCAAGCATGAGTGAGAGATCTGCTTTTCTAAAAGTGTATAGGATGTTTTTACAGCTGTGTGCTAAATCAGATGAGGCCTCAGAGGTCACATCTAGAAAGACTGCACCTCTAATGATGCTGCACTCCCTCAGTATTATAAGTAGAGTATCAGTTTTTTATTTAGTGACTCCAATTCCACCATGGCTACATGGTTTGTAGACAAGGTCATATCATAGCCAAGGGATGAGCCAAATATCATGTTAGAATATGGGACACTCTACCACAGGGGATGGTAAAGGCAAATAGCATTTGGTGGTGAGGTGTCTTCACCCACTGCAGACCTTGTGTTGGGACACCGTAGTGCTGTTAGGAAGAGTGTTTCAGGATTTTGACCCAGCAACACTGAGGAAACAGCAATATATTTCCACATAGTTATAAATTAGTATACGGGCAATTCAGATAAACACGAGGGATGAGAGAGAAAGAGGGAATATGTTGTGATTGTGTTGTGAATACTGTCATTACAGGAGTATTATTTTTGCTTTACAGGCGCATGAGACGTCTTGCAAACACAGCTCCAGCTTGGTAACTGAACATTGGTCACCAGTCTGGATCAAGTAATGAAGTTCCTTGCAATCAAGGGCTAGTTCTGAGAGAATAGACATTCCCCACAGCGGCCTTATCGCAGACCCCACACTGTGTATAAGGACTGGTGCCGTAGTGTCAGTGCTCCTTAAGATAACTTGGTCTTATCCAGTTCCAATCCCTGCAGTCAGTGCACAGGAGTCTTGCCTTAATCTGTTTTTTGTATAGGTGCAAATTGCATTTCTGGAGAAGTTTTTTAAATAAAGTTCTTAATTTTAATAATATTGTGATCATGTTCATTTTTCATACTTTGTGAGAATTTTCTTGGCTGATGTTGCAAGAGTGATTTGGTTTTGATGTTATTGTCACATTTACTTGTGAAAAAAGTACAGCAGTATGATGAAAAATGTTTAATGTTGCCAATGAGGCACTATCTTGGGTACGAATACTGAGGTAAGAGTCTTAAGAATAATATGGAAAAAAGAACAAAGTTAAATATTAAACATTGTAGCAATTATACTATAACATAAACCATATGAAATAAGCTTAAGAGTTATACAATGCAGAGTTATACAATGAGTTATACAATGCAGACCTCCTTTGTTTCAAGTAGACAATAAAGAAATAAGCTGAAAATTCAACCATTACAGTTTGTCTTAAGTGCTTAGCTATGCTGGGACCGCACTTTGAGGAATGACCTTGAGACCAGAAGTTCACGCTGAGGCCACGCCAGGTCTGAGGCTAGGAGAAAAAGAAATAAAAAAGGAAAAAATGGAAATAAACAGAGTGCACAAGGTCCTTCTGAAGCTGAAATGTCTTACTCCACCATTGTCTTGCTTATAAATTGGTCATACATTCCAGGTATTAGTTATTTTAATTTACTTCACTACATTGCATAGCCCACTGACTGTTTGCTTGGTAAGTGAATCACTGCCTGCAGCTGTGAGAGCTGACAACTGTTGTGAATGGTTTGGTGTCTCTGTGATGGGTGAGCCATATTTGTATTTACAGAATGCACAAAGAACCAGAGTTGTTGAAGTGAAATTTGTTGTTTGTGATAAGCTGAATCTCTAAGCTCTCGCGTTATTTAGAATAGGTTTGATGAGCTTCAGCCAGTCCCTTTTAAATGCTGGCTGTAGAGGTATCGGTCTGTTAGAGGCATCTTTACGCCTGTCTCTCTCGGTTTGAGGATACTGACACACAAGGCTGCTTCTCAAATCTATAGCCACACTTTGGAACACATAGAACTTGGATTGAGTGCTGTACCATTCAGGGCAATGGTTTCTTACTGTTCTGTAATATACAGATGTTCAAAAGCTTAATGGCAGTTGTATGCAATTGTTGGAAAGAAAGGGAGATTATTTTTGAATGATGCAATGTAGGATAATGCTGATTGTTTAACAAGGTTATGTTGTCCTTGGGATTTTTTTCAAGCAGGGTAGTAAAGGCAGAGGTGCTGATTTGCCTGGAATTGGTTACTTTGAACAATGTCAAGGGAAGGCCAGTTCTCCCCGTTTTTTGCTAAAGCTGCTGGAAACCTAGAGGAGCAGCTACAGTGAAGAGAATCCATGCTTTAACACAGGTCCTGCCTGGACTTCCTGTCTCAAGTCTCACCTGTCTGTGAGTGAATTTACCTTTTGCCAACATGGGATGTTGTAGGGACTGGAATAGCTTCATTAAGTTGCGATAGTGTGTCGGTTGGGTTATCAAATCAGATATTCTAAATTTTTCTCGTTACTGTTTCATTCCATAATGATAGGATCTGTTATGGACCCCCGAAAATATTTTAAGGTGTCCCAGACACAACTTTTATTTTTGGAAAATCAGATGTAAAGTGGAAAATCCAGGAGAAATGCAGCTGGTCAAATCACTCCGCTTTAAACAAAATAGCATTTATTTAAACAGTATGGATGAAACACGAACAAAAATTTGTCAAAAGGTAAATTTTAACACAAGGCAGGTGAGAGTTCAGAGAGAAAGTTCATGTGCTGAAGTGAAAATACCTTTTCACTGTAGCTGCTTCTGTAGGTCACTAGTTTTTTGAGTCTTTGCTAAAACAAACCAGAGAAAAAAATGTGAACTGGGAGAACTGCCCCCTCCCCCCGCTATTGTTCAAAGTAATTATTTCCAGACAAATCAGCGCCTCTGCCTTTACAACCCCAGCATCGTCACACAGTTGACTGAAGATTGCATTCCGCTGCCCATTCTTTTTAATACATGTAACTAGAATAGGGGCATCAGCAGCAAGACTAACATTTATTACCATTCCTGACTGACATTTAACGTGGTGATGAGCTACCTTCAACCAATACAATCTTTATGCTGTCGTATTATCACCAGTGCTGTTAGGATGAGAATTCCAGGATTTTAAGCCAGTGACAATAAAGGAAGATCAATGTCAGTGGCTTCAACTGACTACCCTTGTCTACTACCCTTGTCCTTGGTAGTGGTGGTTGAGGTTGCATGTTTGAGAGGTGCTGTCAAAGGAGCATTGATGCATTAGTGTGAATCTTGATGGAACATCCTGCTGCTACTGGGCACTAGGTTTGAAGAGAGAACGTTGAAGTTAGTTAATGATGTTCAAGTCAAGTGGGCTGCTTTGACCTGGATGGTGTTGAGTTTTTTCAATGTTGTTAGAGTTGCACTCATCCAGGTAATTGAGTATTTTTTCACACTCCTGACTTGTGCCTTAGACACTGTGGAGCCTGGAGATGGGTTATTTGCTAGTGAATGAACTTTGAGTCATGACTACTGAGCCAATGGTGGGGCCTGGTACCACATTCATCTACACTTCTTCATATCATTTACTTTCAAGTCAAGAAATGGATTTGGGCCTCAATAGTTGACCATTCATATAGCATTTTCACCTATAAAAAATGCAATTTAGATGGGAAAGTTTAATTAGACAAAGTATACAAAATATAACAAGTGCAGTTATAGTTGTTGTGGTTCTGTTCGCCAAGCTGGGAGTTTTTGTTGCAAACGTTTCATCCCCTTTCTAGGTGACATCCTCAGTGCTTGGGAGCCTCCTGTGAAGCGCTTCTGTGATGTTTCCTCCAGCATTTATAGTGGCTTGTCTCTGCTGCTTCCGGTTGTCAGTTGCTGTCCGCTGCAGTGGCCGGTATATTGGGTCCAGGTCAATGTGTCTGTTGATACTAGGAATTCCCTGGCTGTTCTCTGTTTGGCTTGCCCTATAATCGTAGTGTTGTCCCAGTCGAATTCATGTTGTTTGTCATCTGCGTGTGTGGCTACTAAGGATAGCTGGTCGTGTTGTTTCGTGGCTAGTTGGTGTTCGTGGATGCGGATTGTTAGCTGTCTTCCTGTTTGTCCAAAGGACTAGCCACACTACCATACATCAGGAGCATTTCTGAACTGACAGCCAGACTGCTGCGACCACTAGGACTCATAGCAGCACACAAACCAACAGCCACTCTCAGACAACAACTCACCAGAACGAAGGACCCAATACCCAGCATGAGCAAAACCAATGTAGTGTACAAAATCCCATGCAAGGACTGCACAAAACACTACATAGGACACACAGATGACAAACAACATGAATTCGACTGAGACAACACTATGATTATAGGGCAAGCCAGAGAACAGCCAGGGAATTCCTAGAGGCATGGCACTCATCCACTGAACTATCAACAAACACATTGACCTGGACCCAATATACCGGCCACTGCAGCGGACAGCAACTGACAACCGGAAGGGGCAGAGACAAGCCACTATAAATGCCGGAGGAATCAGCACAGGAGGCTCCCAAGCACTAAGGATGTCACCTAGAAAGGGGATGAAACGTTTGCAACAGAAACTCCCAGCTCAGTGAACAGAACCACAATGAGCACCCGAGCTACAAATCTTCTCCCAAACTTTGAGCAGTTATAGTTTATATAACTGACAAAGGGTTTTTGCCCGAAACATCGATTCTCCTGCTCCTCAGATGCTGCCTGACCTGCTGTGCTTTTCCAGCACTATACTCTCTACTCTAAATCTCCAGCATCTGCATTCTCACTTTCACCGAGGTGGAGTTAGCTGCCTAGAGTTCGACTGCCAGTCAGCTGTCTTACCAAAGTAAGACATCTCCATCTGAAAGGTCTAGTAAGCCCTGTTGCCTGATTTGAACACTGAGCAGTTGAGATGCCATTTCTAGAGCATGTAGTTTATGCTGTCGATCACATAGGTGGGCATGACACAACAACTCCCATCAGGATAACCACCTTTCCCAGTTTCATCCGAAGCTCACTTTTGTGTTTGGGAACGAAACTTCTAGTTTTATCAATACTGAAGCAACAAAACAACCTTTAAAAAGGGCCAAGGAAGGAGTGGGCATTCTGGAAAGCTGAGAATACTGGGAGATTGGGTTCTCCAAAGCTGGTATAGTACGATGTTTATTAAATGTGCTAACATGATAAAATTCACAAGAATTTATGTCTGGGAGAAAATATAGGAAATACAAGGAAAGTATCAGAAAATATCAATACCAACAACTCCTCAGCTTGTCTGTACAAGATAGATTAGTCTCCTTTCACATCAGTAGGCAACATTGTGTTAGAAGTGCAAGACTTTAAAATGTCTCATTAAACTTAAGGTGAATTGTTCTGGTGGTTAAACAAGTAGTCTTCTTAGAGACCAGTTGAGGTGATCTGGCCATCCTGGAAAAGAAGCCCATATGGAAATCTGTTGAAAAATCAAAAGTTTTCCCACCTAACCATGGAAAAGGGGTTGCTGCTTTTTTCAAATACATAAACACTAAGTGAACAATACCAGCATTTTCTGTGAAGGGCAGGGAAAGACGTAACAGGATGGCTGTCTGTTCAAGGATGAGATTTAAGGGACAAGAAATAGATTCACACATTAGCTAATGGTGTAAGTTGGTCCTGGAATGCTCAGGCAGAATGGAACAACCTTTAAAAAGGGCCAAGGAAGGAGTGGGCGTTCTGGAAAGCTGAGAATACTGGGAAACTGGGTTCTCCAATAACATACATCTTTTAAAAGAATTATACACAGCAAGGGTTGTAAGACAGTGCTCAAATACAAGGACAGCTTTAGTTGATTGTCTGTGAACAACATTTGGCCAATGTTAATTCTGGTTTCTTTATTACAGTAACAGTCTTAATACATTCAGTTTATTTTTATTTTCATCAGGTACTATAAAATTAACTTCAAGTTATTGGTCTCTACAGGGATCATAATTGTAAGCAACAGGCTTCCCAAATCCAGCCTCATAGCCTCTATACAATTTATTGATACCAAATCAACAATCTGAAATATCAACAAACCGCACAAGAATCAGAACTAAACATCATATAATGAATTAAGAAGATAGAGGGAGTATCCAATCACATACACATACACCCTTGAGTGCAAGTCTCTTCACATAAAATCAAAACCTTCAGTCCTCACATTTAATCCAAGTATGAAACAAAAACAAAAGATGATCCTGGTACCTCTCAAAGACTTTGCAACAAATACTTGTGACTTTTTTTAAAATTAGGAGCTGGTTTTAAAGAGATTATCATTATCAGAAAGTATCATTTCTCTAGGCATAAATAACAAGGCTTAATCCAAGTGGACAAAAGCTTTTCCATTTCTGTCCCAAACAGCTCATCCCTTTGCTGAATCTCAGTTCCAGAATGCATTTGGAACAAGGACAGGAACTTAGATAATGATAAACCAAGTGCAGAAACCCCAGTCAAAATCACACCCAAAGATTCCTTGCCCCACTTTCCTGAAGGTGCTAACTCTCAATGCTGCCTTGTGAGTTTCAACACTAAAGTCAATAAAGTATTTCGACACAGGAACATCACAGTAGCCCCACAGTTTCCTTGGTAGGATCAAAGATTCTTTGACACTACATTCATACAGCAGCCTGGAAAAAGCCAGCAGGCCTGCTGTCTTAAATATTCAGTTGCACGAAGAATCTCTCTCATTATAAGCACCTAGGATACAATGACCTTGCAATTAAAATGTTCAAAACAGAATTAAATAGATACTCCATACGGAGAATATCCTGCAATTTGCTCGTGATAGTAACTGTGATCAATTTGCATTTTAATTGCCAAAAGTTGGAAATCAAAGACCATGAAAGCAGCACAAATTCTACATAAAATAACATTATTAAAAAACTTCATTTCAGAAGTGTCCAGTTTCTCGATGGAATGTGAAAGATCACTGCTGTCCATTAGGGTTCTGTTCATTCTGTTCCCCAAGTCTTTGCCCCTGACCCCAACCAAACTCTCCAGGCTGGTCCTCAGGCAACACGTCGTAATTGGGATCTTCCTCTGCAACATCAAATATTGCCTTCCTGTAAGAGGAAGAAACACAATTACATTGTTTATGAACATTACTATAAAAATTCTCAAAAGCTACAGTAGTGTCTGAGAGACAGGGACCCAGAGCACTAGCAGCTCATTCACAGGATTGCAACTGAACAATTTGCATCAGGCAAGCACTGCCTGAAAAACCAAGGAAATCTGATAGGCACTTGCCAAAGAATGTGCCACACTCCATCAGTCAGCTTGGGTTTACCGTGACAATACCCACTAACTCATCAGCACATGCACTGGAGAGTTAACCAATGCCATAACACGTTAGCCCAGTATCAATAAACAGCTTTCAGAAAAGGTGCTCTGAGAGGATCTTAAACGTACGTAAACAAAAGTAACAAATGATACTGATGAAAAGGTAGAAGAATGGTCATATTACTGGAGTGATGGGTACTCCCCAATGCTTAGTCAAAGGTAGTCAGATTCCCTCAACCATCATATTGTCTTTTGCATGAACAAACATTAGTCAGTATAAAGGACAAACAACACTTACAGAAATCCTGGAGTAACCAGCAACCTCACTCCTCCTGGTTGGTTTGGGAATACATCTTCCAGAAAGTAATAAATATGGCCGACAGCAATTCCTGTAGCAAAAGGGATGTGGAAACACCTGTTCAAGGCAATCAAAATTGGCATCCACTGGCTCTAGGGACTGGAGAGCTGATAGTGCCTTTGAGGCTCTCACAAAAGGTTCATAGTTACAAACAGGAGTAATCACTACACAATTCAAAGCCTGGTGTCCTTCTCTGGTCCCCTGAGATTCTTTCATTTGTACACGATTCGTGATCTCCTGTGCACTCCTCTGCCTCTGAATCTAACACTTATCTCCTCTAATCTCACTCCCAAATCAGCCCCACCACAAAACTGTCAATTTCTCACCTCTCTCCTCCCTGTCCCTCCAACACTGACCTCTACACTCACCCACCCTTCCTGATGTCAACACCAACCTGTACTCTCTGCCCTCACTCCATCCAATGCCAGTCTCTCCTTCCTCCCCCTAACCCTCTGCAACATGACAGTGATGTCAGAATGATAACAGTTGAATGCATGGCTAAAAAGCTGCTGAAGGAGGGTCAGATTCAGATATCTGAATTATTGGGATCTTTTCCAGGGCTGGTGACCTGTAGGATGACAGTGGGACATTAATATCCTATCAGGGAGGTTTGCTGGTGCCATTCAGGAGGATATAAACTAGCGTGGGGTGGATTTCAGTGCAGTAGGTCAGCATGTGGAGTGATTGAGAACAAAGAAAAGGTTTAATCAACTAAGTCTAACTGGAAACACAGGCAGGGTCAGGTTAACAAATGCAGCTAGACTGATGGCCTGAAGTATATTTACTTCTGTTGTGGTTCCGTTCACCGAGCTGGGAGTTTGTGGCTTGTCTCTGCCGCTTCTGGTTGTCAGTTCTTGCTGTCTGCTGCAGTGGCCGGTACATCGGGTCCAGGTCAATGCGTTTGTTGATAGAATCTGTGGAAGCGGCAGGGCAAGCCACTATAAATGCCAGAGGAAACATCACGGAAGCGCTTCACAGGAGGCTCCCAAGCACTGAGGATATCACCTAGAAAGGGGACGAATCTTTTGCAACACAAACTCCCAGCTCGGCGAACAGAACCACAACAACGAGCACCCGAGCTACAAATCTTCTCCCAAACTTTATTTTACTTTTATCTATTGAGTATAACAGATCAGACAGTTGAGTGAAGAGTCCGAATTATTACATGAAACTATGCTGTAGCCATTACAGAAACTTGGTTAAAAGAAGAACAGGACTTGTAGCTCACAATACTCCAGGATTTCAATGCTTCAGACATGATCGAGGGAGAATGGAAAAGAGGTGGGGGAGCTCCACTACTGATGAAGGGGAATGTCACAGCTGCAGCAAGTGGATATCTTGGATGGCTCATCCAGCAAGGACATATTCTTAGAACTCAGAAGCGAGGAAGGCATAATCACAATGATGGTGCTTTAGTACAGGCCTCCCAATAGCATAAGCAGATCATGGTGAAATGTAAAGACAACAGTGGTGTTGTAGTGGGTGATTTTAACATCCCCTCCCTTAGTGCTAGGAGCTTAGACGGGTCAGAATTTGGTAGTTGTCTGATAGGATTTCTTCAGAATAATATACAGGTTGTCCAACTAGGGAAGGGGCCATATTGGACATTGTACTGGGGAATAAGCCTGGCCAAGGGATCAAAGTTTCATTTAGGGATTATTTTGGGAAGTGATCATAAGTCCATTGTTTTAAAACAGTTATTAATAACACTGGTCTGCAGGTAACTTAGAGGTGGCTAATATCAACTGTATGAGGCAGGAACTGGAGAAACTAGAGGTGGCTGTTTGAGGGTAAATCAACATTTGATATGTGGGAGCCTTTCAGGTTAAAAGATCTGGGAACCCTTGGATGACAAGAGACATTGAGAGTTTAGTCAAAAAACAGTAAGCAAGCTAACATAAGGTTTAGGGAACCAAAGTCAGACAAGGCCCTTAAGGAAATACTTAACTCCTTATTTCAACTCTTTCATGTTTCCTTTAGGAGAGCTAAAAAGGACCATGAAATGTGGTTGGCAAGTCGAATTATTAAGAATCCTAAGGCATTCAATATATATATATATATATTCTGAGCAAGAGGGTGGCTAGAGAAAGAGTAGGTCTACTCAAGAACAAAGAGGGAATTTATACATGGAACCAGAGGGAGTAGTCCTTAATGACTTTGCATCAGCATTCACCGGGGAGAAGGAAGCGAATAATGGTAAGATTAGGAGGGGTATATTGATATTCTAGGGTATATTGATAATAAGGAGCAGAATGTGTCGGGTGTCTTGAAAAACATTAAGGTGGATAATAGGGCATGCTGGGATCTTTCCTAGAATACAGGGGGAGGCAAGGGGGGCAATTGCTGGGACTTTGACAGACATCTTTATATCCACTTTCACCATAGGTGAGGTGCCACAAGACAGGAAAATAGCCAATGTCGTTCGTTTGTTTAAAGGAAGGCAACAGAGATGACCCAGGAAATTATATAGTTGCCGGGAAATTGTTGAAGAAGATTCTTAGGAATGGGATTTGCTCACATTTTGATAAGAAGCATCTTATTAGAAATAATCAGCATGACTGTACAGAGAGGTCATGTCTCAAATTTGATTGAGCTTTTTGAGGATGTGACGAGGTGATTGATAAGAATTGGACAGTGGTTGTTATCTACATAGACTTTACTAAAGTTCATAAGATATCGGAGCAGATTTAGGCCATTTGGCCCATCTAGTCTGCTCCGCCATTCGATCATAGCTGATATGCTCCTCGCCCCCATTTTCCTGTCTTCTCTGTATGTCCCTTCAAACCATTACCAATTAAAAATCTAACATCACAAATTTACTCACTGACCCAGCATCCACCGCATTTTGGGGTAGTGAATTCCACAGATTCACATACCTTTGTGAGAAGTAGTTTCTCCTCAATGGTTTTAAATTTGCTATGCCTTATCCGAAGACTATGACCTCTTGTTCTACAATGTCCCACAACAGAAAGCATCTGCTTCATGTCTATTTGATCTCTCCCCATTCTTCTAAATTCCAAAGAGTACAGGCCCAAAATATTAAATCCCTCCTCATATGACAAAGTCCTCATCTCTGGGATCAATCTCGTGGACCTCCTCTAAACTGCCTCCAATGCCACTACATCTTTCCTCAAATAAGGGGACCAAAACTGTGCACAATACTCCAGGTGCAGTCTTACCAATATCTTGTACAGTTGCTACAATACTTTCTTACCTTTATATTCTATTCCTGTAGCTATAAAAGCCAACATTCCATTCACTTTATTATTTGCTGTACTTGCATGCTAGTCTTCTGGGACTCAAACGAGTATTCCTAGATGCCTTCTGCACTGGAGCACCCCAAAGTCTCTCCCCATCAAGATTAGATCACCTTCCCACTTTTTCGACCCAAATGCATGACGTCACACTTTCTGCGTTCAACTCTATCACCACATTTTGACCCACTCTAACCTATTGAAATCCATTGGAAGGTTCTTTTTCCTCACTGCAATTTACCATCACACCCATTTTTGTATCATCTGTAAGTCTGGTTATAGAGCCTTCTATTCCTGTACCCAAGTATAATGTAGATTATAAATAGCTGGGGTCGAAGGACCTATTTACCACAACACACTCTTCCGTCCAAAAGCCAACCATCTATCCAGGCTAATAAATGACTCCTAATCCCATATGATCCAATCTTTTGTGCAGCATCTTATCAAATGCCTTCCAGAAGTCCAGATAAATTACATCTACAGCATCCCCATTATCCACTTTGCTTGTTATTTCTTCGAAGCATTCTCACAAATCAGTCAAATATGATTTTCCCTTCGTAAAACCATGCTGACTCAGATGGATAGTGTTTTGGCTTTCCAAGTGTCCTGATATTGTTTCTTTGACATTAATTCCAACACTTTCCCCAAAAACAGATATTAAACTAACTGGTCTATAAATTTCCACATTTTACCTCCCTCCCTTTTTGAATTAAGGGCATTATATTAGCCAATTTCCAATTCACTGGAACCTTTCCTGTATCCAGGGAATTTTGGAATATTGTAACCAATGGATTTATTATCTCCGCTGCACTTCCTTTAATAACCGAGGCCGTAAGCCATCAGGCCCAGGGGACTTGTCCATCCTCAATCCTAATCGTTTGCTTAATACCTTTTCCCTATCGATGTTGATTGTTCTATGTTCTACCTTATCGATTGCCTCTGACCTGCCTATTCCAACAGGAATGATACTATTGCCTTAGTTTTCAGGGTGGAGGACAAAGTATTGATTCAACACCTTTACCCTCTCACTGACCGCCACTATTAAGTCTCCAGTTTCATCTTCCAAGGAAGCAACTGTCACATTAGTGACTCTTTCCTTTTATATACCTATAGAAGCTTTTGCTATCCTTTTTGATATTTTGTGCTAGTTTTTTTTGTAATTTACCATAGCTTTTTTCATTAATTTTTTTAGTATCCCTTTGTTTAATGTTTGAAAGTTTCCCAATCTTCTATCCTGTCACTGGCCTTTGCAATATGGTAGAATTTACTTTTTGACTTTATTATATCCTTGACTTCCTTGTTTAACCATGGATGATTTTTTTGAGCTCCCTTACCATCCTTTATTTCCTCACTGGGATATATTTTTGTTGTGATGAATGGAGTATCTCCTTAAGCATCTACCGCTACTCATCTGCCTTACCATGTAGCCTTCCCGCCCAATCTACTCAGACCAACACTGTCCTCATGGCTAAGACTCAGGGCAGCATGGTGGCTCAGTGGTTAGCAGAGACCCGGGCTCTACTCCACCCTCGAGCGACTGTCTGTGTGGAGTGGGCACATTCTCCCAGTGTCTGCGTGGGTTCCCTCTGGGTGCTAGATAATCAAAGAGTGGTTTGAAAGAAGTATATAAAATTTTGAGGGGCATGTACGGAGTGGATAGGAGTCTTTTTCCCAGGGTGGAAATGTCAAATACTATGGGCATTGATTTAAGGTCAGAAGGGAAAAGTTTAAAAGGAGATGTGTAAAGGATTTTATTTTTAAACAGAGTGGGTGGGAGGTGCCTATAAACGTGCTGCCAGAGGAGGTAATAGAAGCAGATATGATAGCTATGTTTAAGAGGCATTTGGATGGATCCAAGAATAGGCAAGGAATAGGGGAGTACAGACCGCATTCAGGTAGATGGGATTAGTTTAGAACAGCACAATGGTTAGCACAGACACAGTGGCCGAAAGGCTCGTTCCTGTGCTGTACTATGATTTTTTTTTACCCGCACCAAGCACCCCCCCCCCCAAACTCAGTGCCAGCTACTCCTCCCTCACGTCCCCTCCCTCTAACCACCAGCATCTTCCCCTCTGCCCAGCCCCACACACCCCAAATTCCCATGCAGGCGTCACCTGACCCCAGGTCAGGCATCTCCTGTGAATCAAGAAACCAAGTTAACATTGCAGAATTTGATTTCTCCTCAGCTGTTATGACTTGAAGTCTCCTCTTCACATGGGCTACCAGTCCTGTTGAACGTTTGCATAATTCTCTGTTTCTAACTTAGTCAGGTGGAGGAACAGAGGGATCTTGGGGTCTATGTACATAGCTCTTTGAAAGTTGCCACTCAGGTGGATAGAGCTTGTAAGAAGGCCTATGGTGTATTAGCGTTCACTAGCAGAGGGATTGAATTCAAGAGTCGTGAAGTGATGTTGCAGCTGCACAGGACTTTGGTTAGGCCACATTTGGAGTACTGTGTGCAGTTCTGGTCGCCTCACTTTAGGAAAGATGTGGAAGCTTTGGAGAGGGTGCAGAGAAGATTTACCAGGATGTTGCCTGGAATGGAGAATATCTTCGGGTAAAAAATGACGTCTGCGGATGCTGGAGATCACAGCTGAAAATGTGTTGCTGGTTAAAGCACAGCAGGTTAGGCAGCATCCAAGGAATAGGAAATTCGACGTTTCGGGCATAAGCCCTTCATCATTCCTGATGAAGGGCTTATGCCCGAAACGTCGAATTTCCTATTCCTTGGATGCTGCCTAACCTGCTGTGCTTTAACCAGCAACACATTTTCAGCTGGAATGGAGAATAGGTCGTACGAGGATAGGTTGAGAGTTCTCGGCCTTTTCTCGTTGGAACGGCAAAGGATGAGGGGTGACTTGATAGAGGTTTATAAGATGATCAGAGGAATAGATAGAGTAGACAGTCAGAAACTTTTTCCCCGAGTACAACAGAGTGTTACAAGGGGACATAAATTTAAGGTGAAGGGTGGAAGGTATAGGGGAGATGTCAGGGGTGGGTTCTTTACCCAGAGAGTGGTGGGGGCATGGAATGCGCTGCCCATGGGAGTGGTAGAGTCAGAATCATTGGCGACCTTTAAGCGGCAATTGGATAGAAACATGGATGGGTGCTTAATCTAGGATAGATGTTCGGCACAACATCGTGGGCCGAAGGGCCTGTTCTGTGCTGTATTGTTCTATGTTCTATGTTCTAACTTCAGATTTCCAACAACCACAGAAGTTTGCATTACTAAGGGAAACCAAGGTAACTGGGTAGAATTTTGATTTGACGAGGAGATAGCCAAATTAAATATCTCCTCTCAAGTTACAGCTGAAGAATAATATTAAAAATAAGGAGAGGAATGTGTGCATAGATATCCAAGACCTCTCTTTCATGTGGAAAATTTGAAGCATTTGTTCATGAACCCGGTTCTTAACTGTAATTCATTAAATTAGGCTGGGAAGGGATGATATAAACTTGGTAAATTCCAATATTCCAAATCTTACCCAACAAGTCAACGATGACAGAGTTTCCCAAAAGCAGTGAGAATCCCATCAACACCCAAGGCAGGAATGGAGCCTGGAAATTTAGCAGGCCAAAGAAATTCATTCGTACAAACGGGTTCCTCCTGCTCCACACATACACGAGCATGATGGTGAAGGCCTGACCCAGGAAGAACAAGCTCGCAAAGATTCCAAACAGCTGAGTACAAGAGTCAAGGATCCTGGACAGGAAGAGCAGATTAGGCTAGGTTCTCATTCAGTGGGCCATAGTTTCATGGAACTTGGCTGCCATTTGGTTGGTTCACTCACTGTTTAGTTCAGCTATCACAAACGAGAATGATGTTTTACTTTTTAATCAGAAGATGAAACACCTCAATCTAGTTTATTCTGATGGATGACTGGACTCAAAACATTAACTCCATTTCTCTCTCCTCAGATGCTGCCAGACCTGCTGAGTTTCTCCAGCAATTTCTGTTTTTGCTGTTGATGAACATGGAACTGAGTAAGATGTTAAAAGGTAACATTAGCAGCATGCCCTCCCATACTGAGCTAAAAGGTCAGCATTTCTCTGTTTGCCCATTAGTGATGTATAAACTACTCCTGACCTGAACAACATTGTTAGCAATTTCTAGATATAACTATGCCACGTTCCCCTTCATTCTCTATTTTGAATTTAACTTCTCCAAACCAGAGACACCAGCTCATTTCTGACCAAGGTCATTTACACATGGTCAGAGCTGAGAGATGGAAGCCAATCGAAAGTAAATAGCCACATCCAGATTACAGTGGTATACCAGTCTTTGAAAACACTCCTGGTATTTTAGTGATTAACAGCAGCTTTCTCCACCCCAAATGATTCTCACTGCCGACTGGCCCAGTCAGAAACCTGTGATTCTCATTGTTAATTGGCCTTTCAGTCAGAGTCCAATGATTCCTGCTCCTGCATGGCTGATCAGTCACAGCCCAGTGACAGATATTGCTGAACATGTTGAGTGAGACCACAGCGTGACAACACTGGTCATAGAGTCAGTCAAAGAGATATACAGCACAGAAACAGACCCTTCAGTCCAACTTGTCCATGCTGACCAGAGACATCCTTGATCCTGGCAACAAAGAGGCAACACACCATTCCGATCTTTCGCTGCTGGCCATAGAAACGTCTGTCTGTGTCTTGGACTAGAAAGTCACCTAACACAATTGATCTCTTGTGTTAGAGCCAGTCTCGATACCAGAAACTTGACTGTTCATGCTACATTCCCCTGAGTATCCATCACCCCCTACATTTTCCAAAACAGCATACCTGTTTGAAATGGGGATAGTCACAGAAGACTCCTGCACTACCTGCCTCTCTCTCTTACCTTCCCTGGAGTTAACCCATCTATGTGACTGTATCTGCAACTTTCCCCCTTTATAACTGCCATCCATCACATCCCCTTGCTCTTGTAAATTCCTCATTACCTTTAACTGTCTCTCCAACTGATCCATTTGATCTGATAGGATTTGCAACCAATGGCATTTATTGCAGATATAATCCTCAGTAACTCAAACTCTCCCTAAACTCCCACATCCAACAAGACGACCATATCACTCTACTAAAGGCCGTTTCTGCTTCTTTCAATCTACAGACCCAGAAAATAGCACTGTCTTATTCCTCTACAGAATGCTGCTCCAGGCTAACTTAATCGTCATGTTTTACTATAAACCATTTCCCAAAATTGCAATATTGAGTAAGTACTTAATTTCCTGGGATATACAGAGGCTGTGAAACATATAAATATGAACCTTTCTTTCTATCACAAACAGCTCAGCCTGGATATTCAGGATGGTGGACAGTTAGAGAAGAGCTTTGGAATGGTCACTGCACAGTCCACAACAAGTTCAGAATGATCTTCAATGGCTTAGAAAGAAGCACTCAGCAATCTGAAAAATATTCAGTTTATAAAGAAGCACTATATGAGAGACCACAATCATGACCACTTTCGCTATCAGGTACACTGCAAAAAGGATACTGTCATTAAAAACCCACCAAAAATAAACATGAGCAGAAAGTCAGCCGTTCTTCCCCTGAATGATCCTTCTTCCAACATTCGACAGTATCTGTATCTGGGACAGAGTAAAAGAAGACAACCTGCAATTTACTATCAGATCTAGTCCCTAGGAGCCAGGGGTATTCAACCCAAACTCCGCCCAGTGACACACACAAAACCAGCCAGTTTTCAGAGTTGGGGATTCAGTCATTACAGATGGATTATGGACAGCAGCTGGTGTGAAATCCCAGATTCCATTCAGTTCTGTGCCTGCTGGGGTTCTGAAAGGTTGGAGGTAAGGCTGCAACCTCCGTCTTACTGCCTGACTACTGAAATTTCCTGCACTTCAACCATGCTGGGTTGGGACTCATTAACCTCATTCTTAGAACTTCCCACAAATGGCCACATTTGGAACCTGCCGAGATCTCCACACAATCAGTCAAGTATTCAGATATCAGAAGTGAGCCTGACTCTGTACAGCAAGAATTGCTAGACAGGGGTCATGAGCAAATCTGATGGCTGATCTTGGTGAGCTGAAGCCAACTTAATATAGATGAGCTGAACTGACACAGAACAAAATTCACTTTTGGGGATCAAACACATGGACTGCATTGGGTAAAGGTTAAACTTTGACTCAGCCAATGTTTTCGCATATCCTTTTGTATTAGCTTTTAAATGATCTGACTGCTTGCTTCTTCACTTTGACAATTACTGTAGATTTTGTGATATGATTACAGAATTGCACAGAGTTTGCAGCACAGAGAAAGGCCATTCACCCCACCAGTGTGTGCCAGTTTTCAAGCTCCACCTGAGCATTCTTTCTATTCCCTCCTTTCTCATGTGTATGTTCAGCTTCCCTAAAATGACTCAACTATTCCCGTACTGCTTATTCCAGTTAACAACAGGGACAAGTTAACATAGTTTGTGGGATTCAAGGAAAAGTACAAAACTGACACTTTCCACATGGTCAGATATCCTTACAGGGTAATTTTGTTTGAAAGCACAAAGATGAGACATCATTTTACTATTAAACACAAGAAACAGTGATTCAAACCTTCAGGAAAAAGACAGTCTTATAATCATTCAGTGCACAGAGTTTGGAGAAAAACTGTCCTTGATCATATCGACATCTGATACAGCCATTTTATCACCCATTACTTTCTGATGACAGAGGTGGCCCACTTTTTAAAATCTCAAGTGTTTTCAAATTGGTGGTTTTGACACTTCTCGGAAATCTCCTCCAACAATCCAAAATCTCTGGCAAATATCACATTTTCCCAGATGCTATCAATTTTGAAGGGTCACTGTACGTGAAATATTAATTATGTTTCTCTCTCCACAGATGCTGCCAGACTACCCGAGTTTCTCAAGGAACTTGTACTTTTGTTTCAGATTTCTAACTTATGGAGTTCTTTTATTATTGCAAGGTGGTGGAATTAGATTAGATTTGGGGAAAATGGGATAAGTTTGGGAATGGATATAGGGTCATGGAGAGATAGCAGGGCAGTGGAATTAGTTTTGGATTGCTCTAACAAGCAAGTCAAACAGCCTGATGAGTCAAATGGTTTTTAATCTATTTAATACAGTATACTCTAATGAACTTCCTCTATTTTCATATTTTTTGTAACAATTAGAGAAAGTTTAATTATTGATAGTATGTTCACATGGACAGGTTCTGTTATAAATATGAACAAAGTAGTTTATACTTTTTCAGAAATAAAGACAGATTTCTGACTTTAAGGGATTCTGAATTCCACTGTCCTCCAATTACATTCCAACTCTCAATCCTGCTCTACATGAAGTTTACATTCTATCAGCACTACTCACGCACTGCACTACAGACAGCTAAATAGTTTAAAAATGTGCAAGGGTCACAATCTCAAATCTTAATACACACATCCTCCTATGCAAATAAGAACTAATTATAGCTCAAGAACAGAATAAGTTTATGTACAGGTTTCTAATAATGTCAGCTCAAGAAAACCTGAAGTTTATTCAGGTTTCGACAGTCTTCCGTGTTTATGAGCCTAAGAGACAGCACACAATCATCAGAGAGCAGGTAACTCACGCACAATTGGTTTGTTCTTGCTGTCTGTGGCTCAATCAATAGTACACTTACTTCTGATTCAAGAGGTTCTGGGTTCAAATCACACAGACTTTGGCAAAATTATTGAGAGGAGAAAACAGTGACTCAACTACCTGCTTGGGTGGATGTAAAATATGCCAAAGCACTACTTTGATCATCAAGGAGAGTTACCTCCAGAGCTGTGATTAATAACTATCCTCTATCAACATCACAAAACAGATTATTGTGTCATTATCTGATTGCTGTTGTGGGATATTGTCTGCAATTTCTTTTTATTTGTCTATTTTCTAATCTCTCTGTTCAGAGATGCTATTATACACCTCTGGAGCATGTGGGCTTGAACTTGGGTCTCCAGGTCCTGAAGTAGGAACACTACTAGTGCAGAAGAGCCCTTGCTATTTGCAAATTGGCTGCGACGTTGTCATTTGTAACATAGGCAATATTCCAAAAGTACTTCATTGATTGTAAAGTGACTTGAGACATCTAGTGCTTGTGAAAGGTTTGGTAACAGAGATTTTTTAGTTTTCTTCTCTAGAAAGACAAGTATAGTAATGTTTACTGTTTGCTGAATACTGAGAAGATCCTAAAAACTCACTTGTCAGTGGTTCCATCTGGGATGTGATGGGTAAAGGTGCAGTCTAACAGCCGTATCTCAATTTACAAATCCTACCCATGTAGAGTGAGCAGAATACAGCCACGCTGTATTAGGATGCTAGGATCAGGTTCAGAAAGGTGAAACATAAACATGTTTGATCAATCTGAACAGGGCTTGAACTCTTTTCTCTAAAAATAAAAGGGTGATCTAGTTTTTTAAAAAAAATTATGATGGGATTCAACAAAGTAGAAGATGGATCTACTTGTGGGGAAAGTCCAAAACTCAAGATCATAAATACAAGGACTCCGTAATAAATCTAGAGATCAATGAAAAACTTATTTACCCACAGACGGGAACTCGTTGGCACGGGGAACCGAGCAAACCAATTGGATAGATGTAGTTAAGAGGAAGATAGATAAATAGTGGGTGGCACGGTGGCACAGTGGTTAGCACTGCTGCCTCACAGCGCCAGAGACCCGGGTTCAATTCCCGACTCAGGCGACTGACTGTGTGGAGTTTGCACATTCTCCCCGTGTCCTCCGGGTGCTCCAAAGATGTGCAGGTCAGGTGAATTGGCCATAGTGTTAGGTAAAGGAGTAAATGTAGGGGTCTGGGTGTGGACTTGTTGGGCCGAAGGGCCTGTTTCCACATTGTAAGTCATCTAATCTAATCTAATTACAAACGCACAAATCTGGTGGGCTACATGGCCTATTGCTGTGCTGAAATGCTCACTCCTTCAACAGAAGCTTTCAAATCAGTGACGTCTACCACCCTGAAGGACAAGGGCAGCAGAAATACGGGAACACCATTACCTGATTTTCCTCCACGCACTCTTGTGGCTTGAAAGTACATTACCATTCCTTCACTACCTCACTGGATCAAAATCTGAGAATCTACCAATCCTAACAGCAGCAGCAGCTCTTCAAACCTTCTCATGGGCTGGACTGGTCAGCAATTCCCAAACTCTTAGAACAAATAAAAATACATAGCTCCAGCAGACCTCAGCTGGAAAAAGATAGTGAGAAGGTGCACTGGAAAAGAATGAGATTGGATTTGATTTTCTGTCCCCACAACTGGTTATCTTGGCTATTCTTGCTAGCTGATTTCAAACATGAAATATGCCTACGTTACACAGGCTCTGGTAGGCATTCATGAATCCCACCAAGAGTTAATGCCTTTGGGTTACAGTGCAGAGGTGGTCAGTCTGGTGGGAACTCAGGCTGAATGGCCACCTCTGTGCAACCACAGCTAATTATAAGCACTTCTAACTGTGTGTAGTTGTCAATGACTCATTTCTTTACCAAAACATTTGCATTAAGATTTTCCAAATGAGAAACCATTGACAATTTACTCCCAGCTGTAAAATGATAGACATCAAGAAGGCCACAAGCAGATTTCTAAAACTATATTGAAAAGAACTTTGAAAAGGTTCAAAGTGTTAAGGACCCCAGAAAGCTGTGTAGCATCAAAGGCACATGACCTTTACAGGCTGCAGAGAAGAAACCATGTACCTCCAACTGATCTCAACACATTCTTATCCAAGAAGGAAGGGTTGCAGACCTTGGACAGCTTTCAGTCTCCAGCTGCTTCACATGTGGGTCAAAGTTTGTAAGAAGGTGCTGCCCACTCACTGAAGTGTTTTGTAAAGTGAGCATATTTCATCCTGGACCAGCAAAGGCCCAATATTTCAAACCTTTAACCAGCTGCAGGAGAGAGATTGCAAAGTCTCTGGACGATGAGAGAGGATAGAAAAAGGGTGAATTTACAACACGCACCAATCTGGTGGGCTAAATGGCCTGTTGCTGGGCTGGAAAGCTCACTCCTTCAAGCTTGACTCATCAGCAGCAAGTGAACTCGCAATGAAACAAGTTCAACGATAACTCCACTAAGCAACCAAACAGGATTAGAGTTCTTTAAGCTCTAACTTTATATTCAGTTTCACTTCCTGGCATTAAAATAAATCAGAACAAAAAACAAGCCACACTGCTGCTGACAGTCAGCTCCTATTTGGGTTCTGGGGTTTGTGTTGTCTTCCCAACACCATCAGAATCAGGTCAGAACTCACGGCTGGGTCTGTAAAACTTATTCAACTCAAACCCATCTGCCATCCCATTCTATCACACAAAAGGATACAAGAAGATCATATTGAACAGAAAACTAAATCCCAAAGGCCCAAAGAATAGAAAGTTGGTTAGTAGTCTCCACACCTGCAAATAAATAAGAGGAACATGAATGAATTAAGTACACACATGCATACTATACGATTTAATAAACTTTATAAACTCTCAGCATATTATACTGGAAGTTATTGAATTAAGATTACCAAACAAGGGGTGAACTACACAACTGCTGGATTCAATGCAGTGCAGTGTGGAAATAAATCAAAGATATCACAGGGCAATGCATTGCAAAATATGAGTTGATATATATTGTTTAAATGTACCTGATATTTCTTGACTATCAAGTCAGGATTGAAATAAAGTTGGAATGGAGTAATGAACTCCAGTTGCTGTGAAAAAGAGAAGAGAGTGAGTTTACTGGAAACATTAACTAGAGGATACAAGCTCAATAGCAGCCTGAATAAACAAGCAGCACACAAACATCCTATTAAACAACATGCAAAAGAACAGAAAGGATACTGGAGACAGTCAAGTTCATGCTGCTGTACTCAGGTAGTTAAAGATTACCTTTACCTCTCTCAGAAAGATAACGATCATTGCGGTTAACAGGTTAAGGTTGGTTTTATTTGGTTAGTACACAGAAAAGTGCAATGCAGACTGGAAATTCCTAAACTTAATCCTTGCTTTTGATGCAGTAGGCAATCTGAGCCACTGCCCTGGACCAGGGATTGAAGGAAGGAAGAGACAAAAATCAGCAAAGGTTCTTTGCTGTAGAGTATACAATTATACAGAGGAGTCAGTCAACTGCAAGGTGCACCAAGGTCACAAACTAAAAGCAATAATCAAAAACATATCAAATATCACAAAAACTACTGTGACATTATTTGGCAGGACAAATGTCCCAACTAAAATATCATCCTCAAATCAATGCCACTAATAATAGATTGCCTGCTTGATATCACTTCGTTAACGGTAGGCTCAGGCTGTGCATGAGATTGATGCCACATTAACTGCACTACAACACTGATTATACTCTAGTGGCTCAAAAGCATTTAGGAAGTCCTAAGATCATCAAAGGTACCAGGCGGCACGGTGGCACAGTGCTTAGCACTGCTGCCTCACAGCCCCAGAGACCTAGGTTCAGTTTCTGCCTCAAGCGACTGACTGTGTGGAGTTTGCACATTCTTCCCGTGTCTGCGTGGGTTTCCTCCGGGTGCTCCGGTTTCCTCCCACAGTCCAAAAATGTGCAGGTTAGGTGAATTAGCCACGCTAAATTGCCCGTAGTGTTAGATGCAGGAGTAAATGTAGGGGAATGGGTCTGGGTGAGTGCGCTGCGATGGGTCGGTGTGGACTTGTTGGGCCGAAGGGCCTGTTTCCACACTGTAAGTAATCTTAAAAAAAATCCAAGTTTTCTCTTTAATGAGCCTCACTCTTTTGCTGGTGTGATGCATTCAAGACAAAGGAGCACGCTTGGCTGGCACTACCTTCAATATTCACTCCTTAGCACCAACGCTCAAGAGACCAGTCTGTATTTCCAAGATGCACTGCAGTAACTCACAAACATTCCTTCAATAAAACCTTTGAAACCTGCAACGTCCACCACCAAAGCTTGGGCTGACAAGTGGCAAGTAACATTCACATCATTCACATGACAAATGCCAGGCAATGATCATCTCCAATAAGAGATGACATGACTGCTGCCCATTGGCTGCAGCGGCAGCGGCAGAGGCAGGTCTGGCTTCCCAGCAGCATCTGTGGCCAGTGCAGATTCATGGAGGCCTGAAGCAGACTCTCAGTGGTGGCAGAGTTGAATTTGGACTGGTGCACCACTCAGCGGCATCAACAATATCTGCATTGGCAGAATTCAGCAAGGTCATGGGTGGAAGCAAGTTGGCATCCAAGAGTGGCAACTTTCATTCCAGTGGCAGCAGCGCAGCAAAGGGGACTCAGGCCCACGGCAGAGCACTTAACAAGAACAAATGTGAGGACGGACACTTTCTTTATTCTTCTGCCTTTATATTCTACCTTTTGGGTGTTTTTTGTGCTTTAAAGATGGTGCCAGACAGTGGCAACACTACACAATACTTTTCACTGTAATTTGTAACAAAATGCACGAGACAATAACTCAAATCAAAATTCAATGGTTTTGTCATCACTCAATGTCCTACTACCAACACTCTGGGGATAAACAGTGACCAAAAATTCCAATGGACTCACTTTATAAACACAATGGCTACAACAGCAGGTCAGAAGCTACGAATATCGCACCTTGCAACTCATCTCCTGACTCCCCAAAACTTGTCCTCAATCTACAACGCACAAGACAGGAGTATTTAGATTTAGATTACCTACAGTGTGAAAACAGGCCCTTCGGCCCAACAAATCCACACCGACTCGCCGAAGCGCAACCCACCCATACCCCTACATTTACCCCTTCACCTAACACTACAGGCAATTTAGCATGGCCAATCCACCTGACCCGCACATAGAACATAGAACATAGAAGGATACAGCGCAGTACAGGCCCTTCGGCCCTCGATGTTGCGCCGACCGAATCCTACCTAACCTATACTAGCCCAATAACTTCCAAATGCCTATCCAGTGCCCGCTTAAATGACCATAAAGAAGGAGAGTTCACCACTGATACGGGCAGGGCATTCCATGAACTCACAACCCGCTGTGTGAAGAATCTACCCCTAACATCTGTCCTATACCTACCACCCCTTAATTTAAAGCTATGTCCCCTAGTAACACCTGACTCCATTAGCGGTAAAAGGTTCTTAGTATCTACCCTATCTAAACCCCTAATCATCTTATACACTTCTATCAGATCTCCCCTAAACCTTCTCTTCTCCAATGAGAACAGCCCCAAGTGCCTCAGCCTTTCCTCATAAGATTTTCCTACCATTCCAGGCAACATCCTGGTAAACCTCCTCTGCACTCGTTCTAAAGCTTCCACATCCTTCCTATAGTATGGCGACCAAAACTGCACACAATACTCCAGATGAGGCCGCACCAGAGTCTTATACAACTGCAACATGACCTCAGGACTCCGGAACTCAATTCCTCTGCCAATAAAGCCCAGTACACCATATGCCTTCCTCACAGCACTATTTACCTGGGTGGCAACTTTCAGAGATCTGTGTACATGGACACCAAGATCCCTCTGCTCATCCACACTACCAAGTAGCCTACCATTAGCCCAGTAATCCATCATCTTGTTATTCCTACCAAAGTGAACGACTTCGCACTTAGCTACATTGAATTCCATTTGCCACATTTCCGCCCAGCTCTGCAACTTATCTATATCCCGCTGTAACCTACCAATTCCTTCCTCACTATCCACAACTCCACCGACTTTTGGGAAGAAACCAGAGCACCCGGAGGAAACCCACGCAGACACGGGGAGAATGTGCAAACTCCACACAGTCAGTCGCCCAAGGCAGGAATTGAACCCGGGTCTCTGGCGCTTTGAGGCAGCAGTGCTAACCACTGTGCCAGCGTGCCGCCCAGTATGATGAACTTTCCTCAATTGCCTGGATGGGTGCAACTCCAACAACACTCAAGAAGCTCGACACCACCCAGGATGGAGTAGCCTGCTTGACTGGCACCACATCCAGCATCGACACTCAGGAGCAGCAGTATTTACTATATACAACATACACTGCAAAAATTCACCAACGATCTTTTGGTAGCACCTTCCAAACCCATAATAACTTCTGACTAGAAGGACAAGGGCAGCAGATGCATGGGAATATCACCACCCGTAAGTTCCCCCCCAGACCACACGGCATCCTGACTTGGAAATATATCACCTTTCTTCCAGTGGGTTCAAATCTGATCTCCCTCAGTAGCAGTATTGTGGATTTCCCTGCACTACAAGGATTGTAATTATTCAAACAGCCAGCTAATCAACATCTGCTCCAGGCTAATTACAGATGGACAATGAAAGCTGGCCATTCAGTGATGCCCACACCCTAAGAATGATTTATAAAAGTATCATTCAGGTCCACTAGCAGATTGACAATGTTACTACATGGGAGACCAATTATAATAACCGAGACAGTGAGAATTCAAATTGCAATATTGTAGTTCAAGAATTCAATATAAAACAGATGAATTACATGGAGTCATTCAGCACAGAACAAGGTCCAACTCATCAATGCCAAACAGATATCCCAATCTGCCACAGTTCCATTTGTAAACGTTTGGCCCAAATCCCTCTAAATGCTTTTATTCATAAACCAATCCGAATGCCTTTATATACGTTGTAAATGTCCCCACCTCCACCACTTCCTCTGGCAGCTTGTTCCATACACACACCACCCTCTGCGCGAAACATTTACCCCTCAGGTCTTTTTTAAAATCTTTCCCCTCTCGCCTAAAACCTATGCCCTCTAGTTCTGGACTCCCCCCACTACAGTAAAAGACAAAGGTTATGTCCCTCATGATGTTATAAACCTCTACAAAAGTCACCCCTCAGTCTCTGATGCTCCAGGAACAAAAACCCCAGCCTATTCAGCCTCTCCCAATATCTCAATCCCTGTAGTCCCAGCAACAGCCTCAAAGCTTTTCTACATTCTCTCAAGTTTAACAAAATCTTTCCCATAGAAAGGTCAACAGAAGTGAATGTGGTATTCTAAAAGTGGCCTTACCAAAGCCTTGTACAGCTGCAACATGACATCCTAAGTCCTATACTCAAATGATCTGATCAATGACAGCATGCATGCCAAACACCTCCTTCACCACCCTGTCTACCTGCCACTCTACTTTCAAAGGAACTATGCACCTGCACTTCTAGGTCTCTTTGTTCAGCAACACTCCCAGACCCTACCACTAATTGTATAATTCTTGCCCTGGTTTACCTTACCAAAATAAAAACACCTCATATTTACCTAAATGAAACTATCTGCCACTCCTTGACCCATCTAATCAAGGTCCTATCGTACTCTGAGATAATCTTCTTCACTGTCCACGACATTACACTATCTTGGTGTCATCTGCAAACTTACTAACCATACCTCCAATATTTGCGTCAAAATCATTTATAAAAATACCAAAAAGCAGTGGACCAGCACCAATCCTTGTGGAATACTGCTGGTCATAGGCCTCCAGTCCAAAAAGTAACCCTCAACACGTGAGGTTTCTGTGCTATTCCCCACCCTCTGAATCTGCTTGCATTGACCCTATATTTGCAATGTTACAGGAGAACCACTGGCATGTTATACAATATGGATAGAATAACCTAATGGCTCTGCACCCAGAGATCAGGAGTACAAATCCATCATGACAAACTGTTACCACAATCGCTTTCTCACAACATTCTCTATCAACACTTGCTCTCATACCCACAGCTGCAGGAACTGCTGCTGCTTAACATGTGCCCAGAATTGTAGAATGCTACCTCCCAAACATTTAGCGCCCTTGAAGCAGTGTCTACTGCATCCAGAAATCCTCGTACAGTACAACCTGTCCAGCAATCCCAAACATAACACTGCTCCTCTCTGCAAAGTAACCGTTAAAGCTTTCCAGCGTGTGGTGTTTCCTAACCCATTCTACACAGACACACAGACACAGACACACAGACACAGACACACACACACAGACACACAGACACACAGACACACAGACACAGACACAGACACACAGACACAGACACACAGACACAGACACACAGACACAGACACACAGACACAGACACACAGACACACAGACACAGACACACAGACACAGACACACAGACACAGACACACAGACACAGACACACAGACACAGACACACAGACACAGACACACAGACACACAGACACAGACACACAGACACAGACACACAGACACAGACACACAGACACAGACACAGACACACAGACACAGACACACACCTGCCAAATGTACCATGAGAAATTCTGACAGTATTGACTACACACATCAGACCCACATTCCCTCCCTCCCTCACCTTCACCCCCACCCCCTCACCCTCACCTTCACCCCCACCCCCTCACCCTCACCCTCACCCTCACCCTCATCCCCCTCACACTCTCCCCCCCACCCCAATACTCCACAGCCACTCTCTCCCCCCACCCTCCTCCTCACCCTCACCCCAATACTCCACAGTCCCTCACCCACCACCCACCACCCACCACCCACCACGGCCGCAGTGGTGAGCACACAGGCGCTGGTATAGGCCCGAGTGATGCTCGGCATCCTCCGATACTCCTCCAGTAAACTTGCCGCCGCCATGATCCTTCCACCGCTGACTGACAGCGACAGCCGCCAATGGCAGAGCCACGCCCAGACCACGGACCAGTCACACCGCAGGGAAAAGGCGGGACCACAGCAAAGCCAATCAAAGCGTGAGGGGGTGGGGACAGCGCCACGTCTGCTTTCACCGGCCAATAAGGGCCCGCAACATTCCCCCAGAGGCACCCAATCGGTTCATCCCAAAACAAAGGTGCAGCCAATAGGGAAAACGCACGTGAGGAACCGGAACAGAGTGAAGACAATGGAGGTCCCTGGGGAGGGTCAGTAATACAGCACAGACCCTTCGGTCCAACCTGGTCATACTGACCCAGTTTTGCAAACTTACTCCCGCTGCGATCTCATGCATTTTATTTTGTTTTTAGTCCCACTTGCCAGCGTTCGCCCCACATTCCCGTAAACCTTTCCAATTCATACACCTGTCCGAATGTCTCTTCAATGTTGTAACTGTGCCTGCACCTGTTATTTCATCCAGCAGTTCATTCCACAGTGAAGCACCCTCTGTGTGAAAAAGTTGCCTCTCAGCTCCCTTTTAAACCTTTTGCCTGTTACCTTAACAATGTGGTAGTTTTGAACTTCCCCACCCTAGGGAAAAGACGTTTGCTATTCACTTTATCTATGTCCCTCATGAGGGGTGAACCAGAGGGTGTGGATCATAAAGGGCGCATCAGAGGGAGTAGGGTGGATCATACGGGGTGGGAGAGGATCGGAGGAGTGTGTCATTGAGGGTTGGGGTGGATCTTAGAGTGTGGAGATGGGCAAAAGGGAAGAGTAGGAAACAATTGTGGAGGGAATTTTTGTGTCATCTGTAAATTTATTTATTATTCCCATGCCCCCTCCCCCACATTCTCATTGGCATTGAAGGTTTGGCAACATCTGTGGAGAGGGAAATGGTGTTAATGTTTGAAACCTCCACCAGTACTGAAGACAGCTGGGAAAATATTTTCAAATCAGCTGTGTGTGGAACTTAAATGCAAGCTTCCTGTCTCAGAGACAGGGACACCACCACTGCACCATAAGAGTTCAAGCCTACTGCATCCCGTATGGCATCCCAGGTGGCCTCCCATTCATGTACTAACAAGTCCTGAATGTGCTTAGCTTTTGAGATAAGATGTTTTCAGACTAGTATGGCCATACAAAAAATGTCAAAATGACTCAGTATTCAAATTGTAACAGAATGATGGGATGTGGGATTGGAGAGGGCGAAAGGAAGTGAGTAGAGTAGATGAAGACAGTGCCTAAAGAGACAGAAAAATAAAAATAAAATATTGAATTGGTTCAGCTGTCTGTCACCATGTTATAACATTACCCAATACTTTTCATCAATCTGACTATAAATGGTGACCAGTGCTGCGTATTTTTGCCTTGCTGAATGAGACATAAGGCATACCAGAGATAATATACACCAGAGACAACATACATCAACACACCTGATGAAGAATAGAGGCAAAGAAGTAAAGCAAAGAGGTCACTGGTTTAATCTCAGTTGAGCACCGAGTACAAAACTAGTCATCATTTTCCAGAAAGGATGGAGAGGGTGCAGAGAAGGCTTGCTGGAGTATTGCCAGTTTGGAGGGATCTTGGTCAGAGATTAGGGATGGTCTGTTTAGATTAAAAAGGAGATTTTATAGTCTTCACAACATTGAGTAATATTGAAAGAATAAATAAGGAGAAACTGTTTCCACCAGGGTTCAAAACCAGAGGACGAAGAAACTAAGATCAGGCTTTTTGGCCCTTCAAATCTGTTCTGCAATTCAATCTGATCATGGTTGATTCTCTATTCAATACCACTTTCCCACTTTCTCCCCATATTCCTTGATACCTTTTGTGGGATATAGGTAAAGCAGTGTTACTTCTGCAATCATAATTGCTTATGTAAGAACTCACACCAGTGTATAGTTGTTTCAGTCAAGAAATGAGTTAACAAGAATTAAAACTATGTGAAGGAAATATATAATTGCTTTTGCATTAGCTAAAATGTGCATACAAGAATCTACCTGCAAACAATGGTAGATGTTACAGACAAATAGATAAGGTGCTGTGAGAGGAAGGGGTGTAGGTTAAGCTAGGTGTCCTTGTACAAACAGTTACAAGCATCTGTTTCCCGCTTCTGTAAACACAAAAAAGACCACAATCAAGAGGTCATAAGGCTCAGTATGGGTAAAGAATGGAAGGAAATGTTGCTTTAGCAGGCAAGGAAACAGATGGCAGGCAAGGAGGATATATAACAATGGACCACAGCGGATGTGGTGAAATGGCCAAGCAAAACTTGTGCTTTGTTATGCACAAGGCCGGATGAGGCAAGAGATAAATAGCTGGGTTTAGAGATGTAAACAGGGGAGGAGCAATGGGAGGAGGGAAAGAGGAATGAATTGTATAAAAAGTTGTGTACTTGTTAAACTCAGTGTGCCTGTCTTATAGACACCATGCTTGCAAGCATATAATAAACGATACTGCTGCTTCAGATCTTGTCTCGGACTGAAATTATTGAAGTGAGTGGGTTCTATTTCCCACACCTTTGAAATCTAAAAATGTATATTTATCTTTCTTTAAAATATTCAGTAACAGCCTCCGCAGCCTATTGTGGTAGAGAATTCTGTCATTTCACTACCATTTGTGTGAAGAAACTGTTCCTCAGCTCAGTCCTGCATCTTGAGACTGTGTTCCTGGTTCTACATTCCCTAGCTAGGGGAAACATCCTCCTTGCATCCAGTGCGTACAGCTGTCTTGGATCACAAATTGTGTCCAAGCTGTTCTTCAGATTCGGCTAAGTGTAGTTAAGAAAAGACTTGACAACACAAATTTACTTAAATATGAACAATTACTAAGTAAATAAAAATAATGAAAAAGAAATGATAAGAAACAGGGGTGTTCCATTTGGATCATTTCTGAGTTCTGTTTTGTTTGCCGTTTATATAAATAATTTGGGTGAGAATGTAGATGACATGGTTTGTACGTTTGCGGGTGACACCAAAATTGGTGACATAGAAAACCTTCTTCACTGTCTACCAAGATTACAAAGGGATATTGATCAAAGAGTCAATGGGCTGAAAATGGTAAATGGAGTTCAGTCTGGAAAACTGAGAGGTATTGCATTCTAGTACAACAAACTTTGGTAGGGCTTTGGGTAGTGTTGTAGAACAGAGGGACCTAGGGAGCAGGTACATCACTGTTTGAAGTTTGCTTCACATATAAGAGAGGGTGGCTAAGAAGGCGTTTGGCACACCTGCCTTCATTGCTGAGTACTATGAGTATAGGAGTTGGGAAGTCATGTTGACATTATACAGGCATTGGTGAGGCATCTTCTGGAATACTGTGTCCGGTTCTGGTTGCCCAGTTATAGGATGAATGTTATTAAACTGGAGAAGGTTCAGAAGAGATTTACTAGAATGTTGCCGGATATAGAAGGTTTGAATTATAAAAAAAAGGCCGGATAGACTGGGACATTTTTTTATTGGGGTGTAGGTGGTTGAGAGGCGACCTGATAGAAGTTTAAAAAATAATGAGGGGTATAAATAGAATTAATGGTAGTTGTCTTTTCCTGAGGATGGGGGATTTCAAGACTAGGGGCACATTTTTAAAGGTGAGAAGAGAGAGATTTAGAAAACACACAAGAGGCAAATATTTTACACAGAGGGTGGTTCATGTTAGGACTGAAAGTGTTGGATGTGGGTACAGTTACAACATTTAAAAGACATTTGGATAAGTACATGAATAGGAAAAGTTTGGAGGGATATGGGCCAGGAGCAGGCAGGTGGGGTTAGTTTAGTTTGGGATTACGTTCAGAATGGACTAGATGGACTGAAGGGTATGTTTTTGTGCTGTATGACTCTGCCTCTGTCTCTTCTGCTCATCAGGGACCTCTCAATGGCTGGCTGGTCTGGAGGCTTAGGTTCATTCCTGGCACTGTTCACCAACTTGGTCTGAGATGAAGTTCAACAACTCGGAACAATGATTTGAAGGTGCTGGTGTTGGATTATGGTGTACTAAGTTAAAAATCACGCAACACCAGGTTACATCCAACAGGTTTATTTGGATGCACTAGCTTTTGGAATGCTGCTCCTTCATCAGGTGGTTGTGGGGTATAAGATTGTAAGACACAAAATTTATAGCAAATGTTCACAGTGTGATGTAACTGAAATTATATACTGAAAAAGATCTGGATTTTTTGTTAAGTCTTTTAGAATGACATTGTTGGTTTCAGTTCTTTCATGTATAAATCGCAAAACTTTTTTTAGAAGTTACATTCTGAAGTGAATTTTAACAATTGGTGTCATGGCGGCCCAGATAATGCATTGAAGGTGCGAGGTGCCCCCTTTGAGACTGTGTGTGCCACAATGGTCAGATTGATTCTAATCTTAAAAAATGGACTTAAAGAATCTTACATGGATTCATGCAGTTTTTGAGCAAAATAAAATGTAATTCTGCAAGTACAAATTCATCTCACAAATTATATGTATATATGTGGGGGGTGGTGATTATGAGTGTCTGTAAGAGAATTGTGTGTATGTGTGTGAGTATGAGTATAAAGGGGTATACGTCTGTGAGAGGGTGTGTGTGGGAGTGTATGTGTGAGTGTATGAGAGAGGGTCTGTGCGAGTGTGTGTGTCTGTAGGAGTGTGTGTCTGTGTGTGTATAGTGCAGTGGGGTCACCTGTAGTGTGATGTGAACCCAAGGGCCCGGTTGAGATCATCCCCGTGGGTACTGAACTTGGCTATCAGCCTCTGCTCGGCCACTTTTCATTATTGCCTGTCCCAAAGTCCGCCTCGGAGGATGGTCACCTGAATGTCCGAGGTGAATTGTCCCAGACCACTGAAGTGTTCTCCGACTAGGAGGGAACATTCCTGTCTGTCCATTCATCCATTGCCATAGCCTCTGCTCCGGCCCGCCAATGTACCATGCCTCAGGGTATCCTTGCCTGCAGTGTATGAGATAGACAACATTGGCTAGTCGCATGAAACTCTAGTGAATACGGGCCCAGTCAAATCAATCTCTCCTCACAGGACAGTCTTACCATCCCCAGTACCATCTCCATAGCCACCTGATGAAGGTGCAGCACTCTGAAAGCTAGAGCTTCCAAATAAACCTGTTGGACTATAACCTGGTGTTGTGTGATTTTTAACTTTGTCCACCCCAGTCCAACACCAGCTCCTCCAAGTCATCCCCAGTATCAGCCTAATGAAACTCTGCTCCATTCCCTCTATGGTAAGAATATCCATTTTTTTAGGTAAGGAGACTAAACCTTCATTCAAACCTCCAGGTGTGTTCTCACTAAGGCCCTGCATAACTACAGTAAGGCATTCTTGTCTCTGAAGTCAAATCTTCTTGCAACGAAGGCCAATTTACAATGTGCCTTCCTAAATGCTTGCTGCATCTGTCTGTCTATTTGCATTGACTAGCGGGCAAGGACACCTGGATCATTTTGTACATCCCAATATATCTCCATTAAATAGTGTTCTCACTCCAAAGTGTATAACTTCACATTTTGCCATGTTGTACTTCATCTGTCATCGATTTACCCACTCACTCAACTGAAGCACACAGACTTAATGTGACTGTGGAAAGAATTAGGGACAACATATTCTTACAAAGCAAGGTATTATGATTGAGAATGCACTGCCTGAGAAGGCAATGGAAAGGGATTAAAATAGCATTCAGAGAGAACTGGCGAAATACTTGGAAAAAGGGAAATAATGGAACAAGAACGAGAAAGTCTGTTTCAAGTCATCTGCAAATGAAACAAGGTTGAAGTCAGAAAAAACCTTTTCACTCAGCAAGGAGTTAGTGTATGGAATGCAATGCCTGAAAGTGTCGTGGATGCAGATTAAAGGGAATTCAATAGAGCATTGGATAATTATTTAGATAAAAATAATGTGCAAGAGTGTGGGAGAAAAAACAGAGATTGGCACTAGGTAATGATGCTTATTTAATGAGCCAATATAGACTCAATTGGGCTGAATGGCCTCCTTCTGCCTGATGCTGTAACACTAATGTGATTCTGTGAAAAGTAACAAATGGAGGAGAGTGGAACACTCAATGGCATTACTGAATCCTCCACTATCAACATTCTGGAGGTTACCATTGACCAGAACCTCACCTAGACTTGGCCATATAAACACTGCAGTACAAGAGCAGGTCAGAAGCTTGGAGTCCTGCAATGAATAACCCAGTTCCCAAAGCTTGTGCACCATTTTCAAGATACATATCAGGAGTGTGTAAGAACATTCCCCACCTGCCTGGATCGGTGCAACTCCAACAACGCTTAAGAAGCTTGACACCATCCAGGACAAAGCAGCCTGCATGATTGGCACCACATCGACAAACATAGAACATACAATAGTTCTGAAAAGACCACTCCCTCCGTGACTCCCTCGTCAGGTCCACACCCTCCACCAACCCAACCTCCACTCCCAGCACCTTCCCCGCAACCGCAAGAAATGCAAAACTTGCGCCCACACCTCCTCCCTTACTTCTCTCCAAGGCCCCAAGGGATCCTTCCATATCCACCACAAATTCACCTACACCTCCACACACATCATATATTGCATCCGCTGCACCCGATGTGGCCTCCTCTATATTGGGGAGACAGGCCGTCTACTTGCGGAACGTTTCAGAGAACACCTCTGGGACACTTGGACCAACCAACCCAACCACCCTGTGGCTCAACACTTTAGCTCCCCCTCCCACTCCACCAAGGACATGCAGATTCTTGGACTCCTCCATCACCAGACCATAACAACACGACGGTTGCAGGAAGAGCACCTCATCTTCCGCCTGGGAACCCTCCAACCACAAGGGATGAACTCAGATTTCTCCAGTTTCCTCATTTCCCCTCCCCCCACCTTATCTCAGTCGAACTCAGCACCGCCTTCCTAACCTGCAATCTTCTTCCTGACCTCTCCGCCCCCACCCCACTCCGGCCTATCACCTTCACTTTGACCTCCATCCACCTATCACATCTCCATCGCCCCTCCCCCAAGTCCCTCCTTCCTACCTTTTATCTTAGCCTGAGGAAGGGCTTATGCCCGAAACGTCGAATTTCCTGTTCCTTGGATGCTGCCTGACCTGCTGCGCTTTTCCAGCAACACATTTTCAGCTCTGATCTCCAGCATCTGCAGACCTCACTTTCTCCTCGAATGGTTCAGCATAGACAAGGCCTTTTGACTCTCGATGTTGCGCCATCCTACTCTAAGATCAAACTAACCTACATACCCTTCACTTTACTATCATCCATGTGCTCATCCAAGAGTTGCTTAAATGTCCCTAATGTATCTGATTGTACTACCACTGCTGGTAGTGCATTCCACTCACCCACCACTCTCTGCATAAAGAACTTATCTCTGACATCTCCCCTAAACCTTCCTTCAATCACCTCAAAATCATGCCTTCTCATGATAGCCATTTCTACCCTGGGAAAGAGTATCTGGCTATCTACTCTATCTATGTCTCTCATCATCTTGTACACCTCTATCAAGTCACCTCTCATCCTTCACTCCAATGAGAAAACCCTTAGCTCTCACAACCTTTCTTCATAAGACATGCCCTCCAGCCCAGGCAGCATCCTGGTAAATCTCCTCTGCACCCTCTCTAAAGCTTCCATATCCTTCCTATAATGAGGCAACCAGAACTGAACACAATATTCCAAGTGTGGTCTAACCAGGGCTTTATAAAGCTGCAGCATAATCTTGCAGCTCTTAAATGCAATCACCCTGCTAATGAAAGCCAACACGATTAACCTTCTTAATAACCCTATCAACTTGGGTGGCAACTTTGAGGGATTTTTGGATGTGGACCCCAAGATCCCTCTGTTCCTGCACACTGCCAAGAATCCTGCCTTTAACACTATAATCTGCATTCAAATCAACCTTCCAAAATGAATCACTTCACACTTTTCCAAGTTGGACTCCATTTGCCGTTTCTCAGCCCAGCTCTGCATCCTGTCAATGTCCAGTTGCAACCTACAACAGGCTCCCCACTATCCACACACCACCAATCTTTATGTAATTGGCAAACTTACTAACCTACCCTTCCACTTCCTCATCCAAGTCATTTATGAAAATCACAAGGAGCAGAGGTCCCACAACACATCCCTGTGGAACATCACTAGTTACCGAGCTTCACGCTGAATACTTTACATCTACTACCACTCTCTCTGTCTTCTATGGATGAGCCAATTCTGCATTCATAGAGCCCAATTTCCCCATATCCCATGCCTCCTTACTTTCTGAATGAGCCTACCATGGGAATCTTATCAAACGCCTTGCTAAAATCCATATACACTACATCCACTGCTCTACCTTCATCAATGTGTTTTGTCACACCCTCAAAGAGTTCAATAAGGTTTGTGAGGCATGACCTGTCCTCACAAAACCATGGTGACTATCTCAATCAAATTATGCTTTTGCAAATAATTGTAAGTCCTATCTTTTAGCATTCTTTTCAATAATTTGCCGACCATCGACATAAGACTGACTGGTCTATAATTCCCAGGGTTATCCCTATTGCCTTGGGGTCTCCCTTGAACAAGGGAATAATATTTGAGACCCTCCAATCTGCTGGCCCTACTCCTGTGGATAGTGAGGACACAAAGATCATCAGCAAAGGCCCAGCAATTTCTTCCCTTGCATCCTAAATTAACCTTCCTATAATCTCATCTGGCCCAGGGGACCTATCTATCCTCATGCTTAAACTTACACCACATCCTCCTTCTTAACATCAACCTGATCGAGTGTATCAGCCTGTTTCACACTGTTCTCACAAACAACAAGGTGCCTCTGGCGAGTGAATACTGAAACAAAGTATTCATTAAAAACCCTTCCCATCTCCTCCGACTCTAGGCACAAGTTCCCTCCACTATCCCTGATCAGCCCTACCCTCACTCAGGCCATCCTTTTGTTCCTCACCTAAGTGTAGAATGCCTTGGGGTTTTCCTTGATCCTACCTGCCAAGGTCTTGTCATGCCCCCTCTATCTCTCATAAGTTCATTCTTCAGTTCCTTCCTGGCTACCTTGTAACCCGCTAGAGTCCTGTCTGATCTTTCCCTCCTCAACCTTAAATAGGCTTCCTTCTTCCTCTTGACTAGATGTTCTAGGAGGACCAGTTCCACCACAGACCATCCCGTATTCCCAATTCCTCTGCCTCCGCAGTACCTGCTCCCAGGAGGACAAGTTCCACCACAGAACACACCAGATGGCCTCCTTCTTTAGAGACCGCAATTTCCCTTCCCACGTGGTTAAAGATGCCCTCCAACGCATCTCATCCACATCCCGCATCTCCGCCCTCAGATCCCATCCCTCCAACTGTAGCAAGGACAGAACACCCCTGGTGCTCACCTTCCACCCCACCAACTTTCGCATAAACCAAATCAGCTGCCGACATTTCTGCCACCTCCAAAAAGACCCCACCACCAGGGATATATTTCCCTCCCCACCCCTTTCCGCCTTCCGCAAAGACCGTTCCCTCCGTGACTACCTGGTCCACGCCCCCCCACAACCCACCCATCCTGGCACCTTCCTCTGCCACCGCAGGAACTGCAAAACCTGCGCCCACACCTCCTCCCTCACCTCCATCCAAGGCCCTAAAGGAGCCTTCCACATCCATCAAAGTTTTACCTGTACATTCACTAATATCATTTATTGTATTTGTTGCTCCCGATGCGGTCTCCCCTACATTGGGGAGACTGGGCGCCTCCTAGCAGAGTGCTTTAGGGAACATCTCTGGGACACCCGCACCAATCAACCACACCGCCCCGTGGACCAACTCCCACTCAACTCCCCCTCCCACTCTGCCAAGGACATGGAGGTCCTGGGCCTCCTTCACCGCCGCTCCCTCACCACCAGATGCCTGGAGGAAGAACGCCTCATCTTCTGCCTCGGAACACTTCAACCCCAGGGCATCAATGTGGACTTCAACAGTTTCCTCATTTCCCCTTTCCATCACCTCACCCTAGTTCCATACTTCCAGCCCTGCACTGTCCCCATGACTTGTCCTATCGATCTATTTTCTTTTCCACCTATCCACTCCACCCTCCTCCCTGACCTATCACCTTCATCCCCTCCCCCACTCACCTATTGTACTCCATGCTACTTTCTCCCCACCCCCCACCCTCCTCTAGCGTATCTCTCCACGCTCAGGCTCTCTGCCTTTATTCCCGATGAAGGGCTTTTGCCAGAAACGTCGATTTTGCTGCTCCTTGGATGCTGCCTGAACTGCTGTGCTCTTCCAGCACCTCTAAACCAAAATCTGATTTCCAGCATCTGCAGTCATTGTTTTTACCTAGATGTTCCACATCCCTTGTCACCCAAGGTTCTTTCACCCTACCATCCTTTCCTTGCCTCAGTGGGACAAATCTATCCAGCACTCACAGCAAGTGCTCCCTAAACAACCTTCACATTTCCGTCGTGCATTTCCCTGAAAACATCTGTTCCCAATTTATGCTCCACAGTTCCTGCCTAAAAGTAGTATAATTCCCTCTCCCCCATTTAAATACTTTCCCATACCATCTGCTTCTATCCCTCTCCATGACTATAGTAAAAGGTCAGGGAGTTGTGATCACTATCATCAAAATGCCCTCCCACTGAGAGATCTGACACCTAACCTGGTTTGTTGCCAAGCACCAAATCCAACATGGCCTCCCCTCTAGTCGGCCTACCTACATATCCACCAAATCCAACATGGCCTCCCCTCTAGTCGGCCTACCTACATATCCACCAAATCCAACATGGCCTCCCCTCTAGTCGACCTACCTACATATCCACCAAATCCAACATGGCCTCCCCTCTGGTCGGCCTACCTACATATCCACCAAATCCAACATGGCCTCCCCTCTAGTCGGCCTACCTACATATCCACCAAATCCAACATGGCCTCCCCTCTAGTCGACCTACCTACATATCCACCAAATCCAACATGGCCTCCCCTCTAGTCAGCCTACCTACATATTGAGCCAGGAATCCTTCTTGGACACACCTGGCAAAATCTGCTCCATTGAAACTATGTGGACTAAGGAGGTTCCAATCAATATTAGGGAAGTTAAAGTCACCATGACAACAACCTTGTTACTTCTGCACCTTTCCAAAATCTACCTCCCAATCTGCTCCTCTGTGTCTCTGTTGCTTTGGAGCATCTATAGAAAACTCCCAATAAAATAACTGCTCCTTTCCTGTTTCTGACTTACATCCATAATGACTCAGTAGATAAATCCTCCTCGATGGCCTCCCTTTCTGCAGCTGTGATACTATCCCTGATAAACAAGGCCACTCCCCCACCTCTTTTACCTCCATCCCTATTCTGTTTGAAATATCTAAACCCTGATACATCCAAGAAACATTCCTGCCCCTATGATATCCAATGGCCACAATATCATAGCTCCAAATTCTGATCCATGCTCTAAGTTTATAACCCTTATTCCTGACAGCTCTTACATTAAAATAGACATACTTCAACCCATCACACTAACTGCAACCTTGCCCTATCAATTGTCTACCATTCCTCACAGACTCTGCACACTGTATCTGCCTGTTCACAAGCGACCCCATTCTCTGATCTGTAGCTCCAGTTCCCATTCCCTTGCCAAACTAGTTTAAAACCCTCCCGAAGAGCTATAGCAAACTCCCACCCAGGATATTGGTAACCCTCCAGATGAGGTGCAATCCATCCTCCTTTTACAGGTCCCACCTTAACCAGAAGGTATCCCAATGATCCACATATCTGAAGTCCTCCCTCCTATACCAGCTCTGCAGTCACATGTTCAGCTGCATTCGCTCTCTGTTCCTAGCCTCACTAGCCCGTGGCAGCGGTAGTAATCCTGAGATTACTATTCTGCTTGTCCTGCCTTTTAGCTTCCAACCTAACTCCCTATATTCACTTTTTAGGTTCTCATCCCTTTTCCTAGTTATGTCATTGGTACAAATATGTACCACGACTTCTGCTCACCCTTCCCCAGAAGAATCCTGTAAGCTTGATTCGAGACATCCTTGACCCTGGCACCCAGGAGGCAACATACCATTCCGAAGTCTCACTCTGGACAACAGAATCTCCTGTCTGTCCCTCTAACCATTGAATCTCCTATCATTATTGCTCTCCTATTCTTCCCCCTTCCCTTCTAAGGCACAGAGTCAGGCCCAGTGCCAGAGTTGGCCGATGTGGCATCCCCACTCCCCCCACTAACAGTACCCAAAGTCGTATACTTATTACTGAGGGGGATGACCACAGCAATTCCTGCATTGTCTGCTATTCCCATTCCTTCTCCTGACAGTCACCCAGCTACCTTTATCCTTAATGTAGGTGTGACTACCTCTCTATCTTCCGAATGATCCGAAGTTCATCCAGCTCCAGATCCAGTTCCCTAACACGGTCTGTGAGGAGCTGGAGTTGGGTGCACTTCTCGCAGGTGAAGTCAGCAGGGACACTAATGGTGACCCTTACCTCCCACATCCTGCAAGAGGAGCATGCAACTACCCTAGTTTCCATCCCCTCTGCTATAAATTGCCAAAAGAGGTTAAAAAAAAGCCTTATCTTACCAACCCACCACAGTCTTTTTTTTTGATTAGAGGAGAAGGACGATGGGTGGGAGATACTACACATGTACCGTTTCGGTTTTAGCCAACGCCTGTGGACTGTGGGAAGAAACTAGAGCAAGACCATGCAGATACAGGGAAAATATGCAAACTCCACACAGACTATCACCCAAGGCTGGAATCAAACCCAGGTCCCTGGCACTCTGAGGTAACAGTGCTAACCACTGAGTCACCGTGCCATCCTATTCATTGGTGTGTATTTTATATGAGAAGTTATGTATTAGAACTGTGAATTAAATTTATGTATGAGTGTCTCAGTAGGGAAGATGTTCATGGCTACACATGCAAAGAATGTAACGTGTGGCATAATCAGCTTAAACAGGTCTCTTGTAAACCAGCAACCTGCAAATTAAACACAATTAAACACATCAAACATCACAGAAACCACATCAACATATCATGATAACACTGTGTATCTGTGAGTAAACCAAACACATTTTAAATTAAATACATAATTAATTAGAACACTGACCCATAGTAGTGCCACAAAACAAATTCATTTAAACCTATTTTTAAACAAAAGTGAAATCTTAGTTGGCAATGATTGTACAGCTGCAGCTCAGAATGGATTGGGAGTTGATTACTTCATAGACACATGTTGTAAGTAAATCACCAGAAGTTACCTTTAATTTGGCTACTTCTAAAAAAAGGTCTTATAAGCAATCAATACTGAAACAATGATTTAAATTGTGTTCCCATGTAACAACCGAAACAAGACCACTCAAGTAATTAAGTTAAGCCTCACAGCTCAATGTAGCTCTTACCCAATTAATGGTGGAACCTAGCCATGATCCCACCAATTAGTGTCTGCCTCTGAATGTGTCCAGGCTTTGATCCTTATCCAAAGATGTTCTCTGGAATTCTGTTGAAGAGGGAGTTCTGATGTTTGAATCTAATACAGATGTTCATCGTTCATAGAACATAGAACATTACTGCGCAGTACAGGCCCTTCGGCCCTCGATGTTGCGCCGATCAGTCATACCAACCTCAAGCCCATCTAACCGACATTATTCCACATATATCCATTTGCTTGTCCAATGACGACTTAAATGCATATAAAGTTGGAGAATCTACTACCGTTGCAGGCAAAGCATTCCATACCCTTACTACTCTCTGAGTAAAGAAACTACCCCTGACATCTGTCCTATATCTATCACCCCTCAATTTAAAGCTATGCCCCCTCATGCCCACCATCGCCATACTTGGAAAAATGCTCTCCCTGTCCACCCTATCTAACCCTCTGATTATCTTATACGTCTCTATTAAGTCACCTCTCAACCTTCTTCTCTCTAATGACAACAGCCTCAAGTCCCTCAGCCTTTCCTCGTAAGACCTTCCCTCCATACCAGGCAACATCCTAGAACATCACCTCTGCACCCTTTCCAAAGCTTCCACATCATTCTTATAATGTGGTGACCAGAACTGTACACAATACTCCAAGTGTGGCCGTACCAGAGCTTTGTACAGCTGTAGCATAACCTCATGGTTCCGGAACTCAATCCCTCTATTAATAAAAGCTAAAGCACTGTATGCCTTCTTAACAACCCTGTCAACCTGGGTGACAACTTTCAAGGATCTGTTTACCAGGACACCAAGATCTCTCTGCTCATCTACACTACCAAGAATCTTACCATTAGCCCAGTACTTTGCATTCCAGCTACTCTGACCAAAGTGAATCACCTCTCACTTGTCCGCATTAAACTCTATTTGCCACCTCTCAGCCCAGCTCTGCAGCTTATCTATGTCCCTCTGTAACCTACAACATCCTTTTCACTATCCACAACGCCACCAACCTAGGTGTTGTCTGTTCAGGTCTATGTGTGATTGTTTATAATCCTTTCATCCAAAATATTTATTACTCTCCTGGAGTTCTAGAGATTGCAACTTGCTCCCTTATCAGAAGTAAAGTCTTTCTTCCTTGTCTTAACTGTCTGTTTGAAGACACAGATTTCCTGCAGTTCCTTAAATTCTTCTGAAGAGAAATCACATGTCCTTTGTGACATAAAGCAGCCAGTTATTAAAGAGTTATAGAGTCATAGAGATGTACAGCATGGAAACAGACCGTTTGGTCCAACCCATCCATGCCGACCAGGTATCTCAACTCGATCTAGTCCCACCTGCTAACACCCGGTCCATATCCCTCCAAAACGTTGCAATTGTACCAGCCTCCACCACTTCCTCTGGCAGCTCATTCCATACACGTACCACCCTCTGCGTGAAAAAGTTGCCCCTTAGGTCCCTTTTACCCTAAACCTATGCCCTCTAGTTCTGGATTCCCTGACCCCAGGGAAAAGACTTTGTCTATTTATCTTATCCATGACCCTCATAATTTTGTAAACCTCTATAAAGTCACCCCTCAGCCTCCAATGCTCCCGGGAAAGCATCCCCAGCCTGTTCAGCCTCTCCCTGTAGCTCAAATCCTCCAACCCTGGCAACATCCTTGTAAATCTTTTCTGAACTCTTTCAAGTTTACAACATCTTTCCGATAGGAAGGAGACCAGAATTGCAAGCAATATTCCAACAATGGCCTAACCAATGTCTTGTATAGCCGCAACATGACCTTCCAACTGCTGCACTCAATACTCTGATCAATAAAGGAAAGCATATCAAACGCCTTCTTCATTATCCTATCTACCTGCGACTCTGCTTTCAAGGAGCTATGAACCTGCACTCCAAGGTCTCTTTGTTCAGCAACACTCCCTAGGACCTTACCATTAAGTGTATAAGTCCTGCTAAGGTTTGCTTGCCCAAAATGCAGCACCTCGCATTTATCTGAATTCAACTCCAGCTGCCACTTCTCGGCCAATTGGCCATCTGGTCCAGATCCTGTTGTGATCTGAGATAACCCTCTTCGCTGTCCACTACAATTTTGGTGTCATCTGCAAACTTACTAACTGTACCACTTATGCTCGTATCCAAATCATTTATGTAAATGACAAAACATAGAGGACCCAGCACCAATTCTTGTGGCACTCCAATGGTCATAGACCTCCAGTCTGAAAAACAACCCTCCATCAGCATCCTCTGTCTTCTACCTTTGAGCCAGTTTTGTATCCAAATGGCTAGTTCTCCCTGTATTCCGTGAGATCTGACCTTGCTAATCAGTCTCCCATGGGGAACCTTGTCGAACGCCTTACTGAAGTCCATATAGATCACATCTACCACTCTGCCCTCATCAATCCTCTTTGTTACTTCTTCAAAAAGCTCAATCAAGTTTGTGAGGCATAATTACCCATGCACAAAGCCATGTTGACTATCCCGAATCAGTCATTGCCTTTCCAAATACGTGTACATCCTGTCCCTCAGGATTCCCTCCAACAACATGCCCACCAACATCAGGCTCACTGGTCTATAGTTCCTTGGCATGTCCTTACCACCCTTCTTAAACAGTGGCACCACGTTAGCCAACCTCCAGTCTTCTAGTACCTCACCTGTGACTATCAATGATACAAATATCTCAGCAAGAGGCCCAGCAATCACTTCTCTAGCTTCCCACAGAATTCTCGGGTACACCTGATCAGATCCTGGGGATTTATCCACTTTTATGCATTTCGAGATATCCAGCACTTCCTCCTCTGTAATATGGATATTTTGCAAGGTGTCACCATCTATTTCGCTACTTTCTATATCTTCCACATCCTTTTCCACAGGAAATACTGATGCAAAATACTCGTTTAGTATCTACCCCATTTTCTGTGGCTCCACACAAAGGCCACCTTGCCGATTTTTAAGGGGCCCTATTCTCTCCCTAGTTACCCTTTTGTCCTTAATGTATTTGTAAAAACCCTTCGGATTCTCCTTAACTCTATTTGCCAAAGCTATTTCATGTCCCCTTTTTGCCCTCCTGATTTTCCTTTAAGTATACTCCTACAGCCTTGATACTCTTCTAAGGATTCACTCAATCTATCCTGTCTATATCTCACATATGCTTCCTTCCTTTTCTTAACCAAACCATCAATTTCTTTAGTCATCCAGCATTCCCTACACCTAGCAGCCTTTCCTTTCACCCTGACAGGAATACACTTTCTCTGGATCCTCGTTATCTCATTTCTGAAGGCTTCCCATTTTCCAACCAACGCTTTACCTGCGAACATCTGCCCCCAATCAGCTTTTGAAAGTTCTTGCCTAATACCGTCAAAATTGGCCTTTCTCCAATTTAGAACTCCACCTTTTAGATCTGGTCTATCCTTTTCCATCACTATTTTACATCTAATAGAATTACAGTCGCTGGTCCCAAAGTGCTCCCCCACTGACACCTCAGTCACCTGCCCTGCCTTATTTCCCAAGAGTAGGTCCAGGTTTTGCACCTTCTCTCGTAGGTACATCCACAGACTGAATCAGAAAAATTTCTTCTCCACACTTAACAAATTCCTCTCCATCTAAACCCTTAACACTAAGGCAGTCCCAATCTACGGAAAGTCAAAATCCCCTACCATAACCACCCTATTATTCTTACAGATAGCTGAGATCTCTTTACAAGTTTATTTCTCAATTTCCCTCTGACTATTAGGGGTTCTATAACATAATCCCAATAAGGTGATCACCCCTTTCTTATTTCTCAGTTCCACCCAAATAACTTCCCTGGATGTTTGCCCCCCACCCCCATCCTTGAGCCATGTTTCTGTAATTTCTATGATATTCCAGTCCCATGTTCCTAATCATGCCCTGAGTTCATCTGCCTTCCCTGTTAGGCCCCTTGCATTGAAATAAATGTGGTTTATTTTGTTTGCCCAACCTTGTCCCTGCCTGCTCTGACTGTTTGACTTGCTTCTGTTCTCAACTGTACCAGTCTCAGATTGACCTCTTTCCTCACTATCTCCCTGGGTCTCCCCACCCCCCCACATTACTAGTTTAAATCTTCCCGAGCAGCTCGAGCAAATCACCCTGCCAGTCCCCTTCCAATGTAGGTGCAAACCATCCTTCTTGTACAGGTCACTTCTACCCCAAAAAGAAATTCCAATGGGCCAAAAATGTGAATCCTTCTCCCATACACAAGGTCCTCAGCCATGCATTCATCTGCTCTATCCTCGTATTCCTGCCCTTACTAGAGTCATAGCATCATAGAGATGTACAGCATGGAAACAGACCCTTTGGTCCAATCCATCCATGCCGACCAGGTATCCCAATCCAATCCAGTCCCACCTGCCAGCACCTGGCCCATATCCCTCCAAACCCTTCCTATTCACATACCCATCCAAATGCCTTTTAAATGTTGCAATTTTTCCAGCCTCCACCACTCTTCTGGCAGCTCATTCCATACACCTACCACCTTTTGCATGAAACAGTTGCTCCATAGGTCACTTTTATATCTTTCCCCTCTCACCCTGAACCTATGCCCTCTAGTTCTGGACTCCCCAACCCCAGACTTTGCCTATTTACCCTATCCATGCCCCTCATAAATTTGTAAATATAATGTCACCCCTCAAGCCTCTGATGCTCCAGGGAAAACAGTCCCAGCCTGTTGAGCCTCTCCCCATAACTCAAACCCTCCAACCCTGGCAACATCCTTGTAAACTTTTTCTGAACACTTTCAAGTTTCACAACATCTTTCCAATAGGAAGGAGACCAGAGTTGCACGCAATATTCCAACAGTGGCCTAACCAATGTCCTGCACTAGCTCGTAGCACCGGGAGTAATCCAGATGTTACTACTCTCGAAGACCTCCTTTTTAAATTCCTGCCTAACTCTCTGTAATCTCCCTTCAGAATCTCAACTTTTTCCCTTCCTATGACATTGGTTCCAATGTGGACAATGACCTCTTGCTGGCCCCTCTCCCCGTTGAGAACGCTCTGCACCGTCTCTTAGACATTCTTGATCCTGGCACCAGGGAAGCAGGATACCATTCTGATTTTTACCTGCTGGCCACAGAAACGTCTGTCTGTACCTCAGGCTAGAGAGTCCCCTAATACAATTGATTTCTTGGAACCTGATGTACCCCTCATTGCATTCGAGGCAGTCTCAATTCCAGAAACTTGGCTGTTCGTGCTTCGTTCCCCTGACAATCCATCACCCTCTACATTTTCCAAAACAGCATATTTGTTTGAAATGGGTATAGCTACAGAAGGCTCCTCACTAGGTGCCGACCTCTCTTACCCTTCCTGGAGTTAACCCATCTATGTGACTGTATCTGAGACTTTCCCCCCTTCCTATAACTGCCATCCAACTCATACTGTTGCTGTTGCAAATTCCTCATTGCTTCTATCTGTCTCTCCAACCGATCCATTCGATCTGATAAGTTTTACATCCAACAGCATTTATGGCAGATATAATCTGCAGTAACCCTTAAACTCTCTTTAAACTGCTACATCTGACAAGAAGAACATCTCACTGCAAAGGTCATTTTTGCTCGTTCACAATCTACAGACCCAGAAAATAACACTGTCTTACTCCTCTACAAAACACTGCCCCAGGTTAAATTAATAGTTATGGCTTATATTTTAAGTTTAATCAAGAGACATGTCGCAAAAAACATAAATCAAGAAAGAACCCAGTCTACTCACTACTGCAGGCTTTCTGTAGGTCCCATTTAAAAACAATACACTTATCTGCTTCTGTGCTGTGAACTTCACCCAAACAGTTCCTCCAAGATCAGTTGTGAATTTCACTGTTTGTTCACCGATGTGCAGCGATATATGAATTCAAACAGCGAAGGCAGTAACTATGCGGGTTCACTGCTGTAGCAGTTTCTTTCTCTCTCTCTCTCTCCTGCACTGACCTCACCATGGGCTTCCTTTGTCTGCTCTTCTCCCTTTTAAAACTGCTGTTATTTTGACTTTTTTTTCCCAAAGTTCAAAAACAATGCAACAGCAAATAAAGCAGTAATTGCTGCTCCTGGAATTCGGGGAAATCACCTCCAACACCTAAAATACCTCAAAAAGGGAGCAGTGGTTACAGCCAGAAATTTGTCCCATCCTCCATCTTAGATTATCCAGCATTTTTGTTTATGTAGTTTTAACTCCCTCTTTTTCCAGACTTTCAACTCCTGTATAAGTTATCCTTGTCCCTTCATTGTTTATTCCAGACAGAGTAATTGCTGCTATTTTCTATGTATAACAGTTTACCTTTGTTGATTCATTTGATCCATGAACAGTGTCTTGGACTCCAGGGGAGTTATGAAGTTTATAATATCACAGTGGAGCTGATTATGTCATAGTGGCAGTGAAGAACTTTAAGCAAGAATGCTAGTCAATTTTCAGTAGCTAATTTATAGACAAATAATAAAGTGAAAACCAGTTATATCCTGCTGTCGGTAGGAGATATAGGATTATATTTATTCAACAACTGGAAACTGACTAAAGAGGACAGCAAAAAAATGCAATTTTTGAAAGATTCAGCACCCATCTTTAGTTAAAATTGAATCACTGGATATGTCGGCAAGAATTCCAATGTTTCAGAGATGGTATAAGAAAATCTGTTGATAGCTTTGGAACATGATTAAAACATCAGTAAGTACAAGTTTAAGGACATAGATGAAATGTTGACAGGTCAACTAACTTGGGATTGTGCACCCTGAAATATGGAAAACGCTAATCACAAAGGATGAGTGTGCAATAACATAGGCTGTAGACACTGCTCAGGGACACAAAGCCACGAGGAGACAATTGAAGATATTGACCACTTAAATGGCTAGCCTTCAGTTGATGCATTGAAACAGAAACCAAAGAAGAACAGAAAGAAAAGGTACATAAATTGCAGATGACCACAAGAATTTTTATGCAGAAGGAAATGCTCTGCATGTGGATCAATCTACAGAGCTTGTGGGAAGGCCAATCTGGGAAAAAGTGTGTAGAACAAAGTAAGAAAGTGATAGATGAGACACCAGAGCCAAAGCTACAGTGAATGGATAGGAAAATGAATCAAAATATCCAAATCCTCGAAGATGATAAGAACATGAAAGACCCAGGAACTACAGAATGACATGAAATGTCTGGATGTGACAGCTTCAAAAAGAAAGCAATCCACACGACCAGGGCGAGAGTGGGACACAAGCTCACAATGGGGAATCTAAAGCAATCCACACGACCAGGACGAGGGTGGGACATAGGCTCACAATGGGGAATCTAAAGCCATCCACACGACCAGGGTGAGCGTGGGACACAGGCTCACAATGGGGAATCTAAAGATGACAATTGATGCCGAAGGACAAAGTAATATTATCCCATTCAGGCCACATCAGAAGATCTTACCTGAAAATGTGAATGAAAATGGTTATCCAAAGAAGTATTGAAACTGAGAAACATCACGCTAACAGTATTTAGGAAAAACTAGATTCAGCAACTAGACAGCAACTAGAAACAACCTAAAGGAAAAGATGCTAATTGTATGTTCTATATCACTTAAACAAATTGTCCCCGATTATGAAGAGCATAGATTTTCTCAGTAAACCAGAAAGGAAGTGGCACTGAAGGTTGAAGAAAATATACCCATTGAAAATCATCCTCCAATCAGGTGCAAAAAAGATTTGGTGTAAATGAGCGTTCAATGAGATAGATTGATGTTTTGAAGATTTTAAATACCAGATCACCATTGATCCTGGGATGAAGCCAGTGATTCCAATGAACCCCATTGAAAGCATCAACAGACTGAAAAAAGAAGCTGGAAAGACAGCTCAAAGAGATGGAAGAGGTGTTGTGCGTCTTAAGAATTACTAAGGTAGGTAAGTCCCAGGGTGCTGATAGGATCTATCCCAGAATATTGAGGGAGGCAAAAGAACAAATTGGTGAAGTCCCAGTGGACTACAGAAAGCCAATGTGGTCCCATTGTTTCAGAAAGGTACTAGGGATAATAGCCTTACGTTGGTGGAAGGGAAATTATTGGAAAAGGTTCTCAGGGGCAAAATCTGTATGCTTTTAGAAGCTAATGGACTTATTAGATAGCATGGTTCTGTGAGTGGGAGGTCATCCTCACTAACTTGATCAAGTTTTTTGAGGAGGTGATAAAGATGATTAATGTTGTCTACATGGACTTCAGTAAAGTCTTTGACAAGGTCCCTCATGGCAGACTGGTACAAAAGATGAAGTCACATAATATTAGGGTGAGCTAGCAAGATGGATACAGAACTGGCTTAGTCATAGGAGATAGAGAGTAATGGTGGAAGGTTGCTTTTTAAAATGGAGGGGTGTGACTAGTGGAGTTCCACAGGGATCAGTGCTGGGACCTCTGCTGATTGTGGTCCACCTAAATGATTTGGATGAATATGTAGCTGGTCTCATTAGTAAGTCTGCCGACGATACAAAGATTTATGGAGTTGTGGATAGTGAGGAGGATTTTCAGAGGATTCAGTAGGATATAGATCAGTTGGAGGCATGGGCAGAAAAATGGCAGTTGGAAGTTAATCTGGAAAAATTTTGGAAGGTCAATTACAGATGGAAATTATACAGTGAATGGCAGAAGCCTTAGGAGTATTGATATGCAGAGGGATCTCGCCAATCAGGTAGATAAGGTCTTTGGCATGCTTGCCTTCACTGGAAAGGGCATTGAGTAGAGGGATAGGCAGGTTATGCTGCATCTTTATAGAACTTTAGTTAGGCCACACTCGGAATATTGTGTACAGTTCCGGTCATCACACTACCAGAAGGTTGTCGATGCTTTGCAGAGGGTACAGAAAAGCTTTACCAGGATGCTGCCTGATACAGGGAATTTTAGCAATGAAGTAAGGTTGGATAGACTGGGTTTGTTTTCACTGGAATGCAGGAGGTTGAGGGGTAACCTGGTAGAACTTTATAAGATTGTGAATGGCATGGATAGAGTGGAAAGTATAAGGCCTTTTCCTGGGGTGGAGAGGCCAGGGTGGAGGGGACACAGGTTCCAGGGGTGGGGGGGTGGGGAAGGTGAGGGTGGATGTTTAAAGGGATGTGCGAGGCAAGTTTTTCACAAAAAGGGAAGGGACTGCCTGGAACATATTGGCAGAGGAGATGGTGGAAGCAGACACAATATCAGCAGTCAAGAAATACCTGGATGAAACTCGTATAGGGAGAGAATGGAGGGGTATGGATCCTGTGAATAGAACAGTTTTAGTATGAAAGGGCAAAATGTGTCGGTACAAGCTTGGAGGGCTGAAGGGCCTGTTACTGTTCTGTGTTGTTCTTTGTCCTTTAGAAGAAAAGAAGATGATTGCCAGAATCACAGATTCTACAAATTCAGTAGATTCCCTCTTGGAGAGAATCTTGGATGGCAAAGGTCTTAATCAAGCCACAAGGAGAGATCGCTACCATATCTTAACACTGGGAGTGATCACATCAATACTGGCGAAGGCAATAGCTTTCAGGAAACTCCAGTGGAAAGTGAAACTGAACACAGACTTTAGGATTGAGGAATACATACAACTTCATAGACGCTTCTCTTAAAGTCAATTTGGTAAAGTAAGTATTAGATTGCCTAAATATAACACAATGTTGAACTTCAAAGCAAAATGAAATATGAATGCCAGGAGGACCTGCTAAATGCGAAGTGGAACTAGTCCTGTATAGTCAGAACCAGAGTCTTTCTGTCAACTAGCAGCCTGCAAATTTAAACAAGCATGTTCTTATTACTTGAGTAGTAGAAAGTGAGGACTGCAGATGTTGGAGATCAGAGTTGAGAGTGTGTGTGCTGGAAAAGCACAGCAGGTCAGGCAGCATCAGAGGAGCAGAGAATCAACATTTTGTGCATAAGCACTTCATCAAGAATTATTACTTGAAGCTTAATGTGTGATTATTCAAGAATTGCAGAATGCATAGCATGTCAGGACTCCTATTAGTCAGTTTTAATTATGTTGATTGAGGGATAAATACTGGCCAAGTCATTTGGAATGGCTCCTTATTCAAATCATATCACAAGGTCTTTAATGTTCACCGAGACTGCAGTTGGGGCTTGGCTTAACATCTCACCAAAATATGGAACTTCTGATAGTGCAGATACTCTGAGTACTGCCTGAAGGTATCAGCTTGGTTATATGCTGTCAGTGAGGCTTTATTTGTACACAAAAGTGTTATTACTGAATGATGGCTCGCATTCATCTCATCGCCTGAAGTTTTAAATATGGCGCATTTTCACAGTTTTGTCAGGGATAGTACATTCTTCAAGTTTTTATAACAAGGTGGCTATTGGGAGAGAGAACAGGACAGAGATTATTGGATAGTGGAGAATGGGACAGTGATTATTGGAATAGGGAATGGGACAGTGATTAATGGGATAGGGAATGGGAAATAATTTTGAACTGGTTTGGTTAAGAACCATCACAGAGATGGTGGGCTCTGTGTTGAAAACATAAATAGTTCACGTTAAATGGTGCCCTGTGCCTCTCACTGTCATTGGTAACATCATTTACCAGCTTACAGGAAATGGAAGGTCCATTCTCAATCAATACTGGTCTGTTATTAATGAAGCAGGTAATTTCTAACATGTACAGATGCCACCTTGAACACTTATCTGTAAAAACGCAACAAATTGAGTTTGGAGCAGTTTATCACAGAGATTTGATTTATTATCAAAGAATAAAATTCACACTTCTGTAATGGAAAATCATGTGCCTTTATTGTTGTTGGAACTCCCACTTTACAGCATTGTGGGTGCCTTAGATGTTCCTACATCCCATGGATTATAATGAATCAAGATGTAGTGATGGTCTAATCCAATCATCACTAGACTATTAATCCAGAGACCCAGGTAATATTCTGGGTTCAAATCCTGCCACAGCAACTGGTGGAATTTAAAAGAAAATCTGAAATTAAGAATCTACTGATGACCATGAAATCACTGTCAATTGTCAGAAAAATTGGCAGCAATACTACTGACTGAGTTGGTCAGGTCCTAAAGGACATAGCTGCTAGACTGGGTCTGCAGCAGGTGGTGAGGGAACCAACAAGAGGGAATACTCGACCTCATCTTTACCAATCTGCCAACTGCAGATCTATCTGTCCATGACAGTATCCATAAAAGCAACCAACGTACAGTCCTTGTGGAGATGAAGTCCCACCTTCACATTCAGAATAACCTCCATCATGTTGAATGGCACTATCACCGTGCTAAATGGGACACACTCTGAACAGATCTAGAAACTCAAGACTGGGCATCCAGGAGGCACTGTGGGCCATCAACAGCAGCAAAGTTGTCCTCCAACACAATCTGTAATCTCATAGCTCGGCATATCCCCCCACTCAACCATTACCATCAAGCCAGGAGATCAACTCTTGTTCAATTGAGAGTGCAGGACGGCATGTCAGGAGCAACACTAGGAATACCTGAAGATGAAGTATCAACCTGGTTAAGTCATCAAGCTACTTGCATGTCAAACAGCATAAACAGCAAGTGATAGACAGAGCTAAATGTTCCCACAACCAATGGATCAGATCTAAGCTCTGCAGTCCTGCCACATCCAATTGTGAATAGTGGTGAATGATAAAATAACTCACTGGAGGAGGAGGCTCCACAAGTATCCCCATCCTCAATGATCAGCACATCAGTGCAAAAGATAAGGCTGAAGTTTTCACAGCAACCTTCAGCCAAAAGCGTGGAGTGGATGGTCCATCTTGGCCTCCTCCAGTGGCCCCCAGCATCACAGATACTAGTCTTCAGCCAATTTGATTAATTCCACACAATGTCAAGACACGGTTGGAGACACTGGATACTGCAAAGGCTACAGGCCCTGACAACATTGACACTGAAGATTTGTGCTCTGGAACTTTACACTTCCCTAGCCAAGCTGTTCCAGTACAGTTACCCAACAATGTGGAAAATTGCCCAAGTATGTCTTGTATATAAAAAAACCCCATCAGTCTACTCTTGATCAAGTGATGGAACGTGTCAGGCAGCATTCGACTGAGTGTGGCATAAAGGAGCCTTAGCAAAACTGGAATCAATGGGTGTTGGGGCTAACTTTCTGGCAGTAGGAGTCATACCTGACATGTAGGAAGCTGGTTGTGGTTTTTGAAAATCAGTCATCTCAGCCCCAGGACATCACTGCAGTAGTTCCTTAAGGTATTGCCTGAGGTCCAATCATCTTCAGCTGTTTCATCAATGACCTTCCTTCCATCCTAAGGTCAGAAATGGGGATGTTAGCTGATGATTGTACAATGTTCAGCACCATTCACAATTCCTCAGATACTGACGCAGTCCATGTCCAAATGCAACAAGATCTGGACAATATCCACACTTGGGTTTACAAGTGGCAAACAATATCAGCACCACACAAACGCCAGGATATAACTGTCACCAATAGGAGACAATCTAACAACCACCTCTTGACATTCAATGGTATTACCATCACTGAATCCTCCACTATCAACATTCTGAAACTTCACTGGACTCACCACATAAACACAGTGGCTACAAGAGCAGGTCAGAGGCTGGGAATACTGCTGTGAGTAACACACCTGACTCCCCAAAGCCTGTCCATTATCTACAAGGCACAAGTCATGAGTATGATGGAATACTTCCTACTTGCCCTGGATGAGTGCAGCCCCAACAACACTCAAGAAAGTTGAAACCATCCAGGATAAAGCAGCCTACCTGATTGGAACTACATCCACAAGTATCCACTGCCACCTATGCTCAGTAGCAATCATGTGTACTATCTACAAGATATACTGCCGAAATTCAGCAAAAATCTTTAGACAGCATCTTCCAAACCCATGACCACTTTTATCCAGAAGGACAAGGGCAGCAGATATATGGGAATACCACCACATGCAAGACCCCTTCCAAGCTACTCACCATCCTGACTTGGAAATATATCATGGTTATGTTGCTGGGTCAACATCTTGGAATTGTGGCCAAGCCACAGCAGGTGGACTGCAGGGGTTCAGGAAGGCAGCTCACCATTACCTTTGCAGAGGCAAGTAGGGACTGGCAAGAAATGCTGGACGGCCAGCATTGTGCACATCCCACACATGAATAAACACAAAAAAAAATGCTGGACTTAATAGCAATACATCCTGAATGTGATGTGATTTTGAAACGGTGCTGTCCATTGGAATGATTCTGAAACTGCAAGTCAGCAGAACCCATTTTGATTCAATTTAATTTTGAGCGTAGATTTATAATAATTTACAAACAGAGCTTTAAAATTTTCCCTGTCATGGTATTTGTTGACTGTACACAGAGATCTTGGCTAAACTTAGACTTAGTGTTACTAAAGCCAACGTAACTGTCAGAAACTTGACATCATTGGCAATTTCTTGCTGTGAATCTCAGTGCAGCTTTAAAATCAGCAACACTCCCTATTAAAAATAAACCCATATTTAGATCAGGCACTAGCTTTACATGGCAGCAAGAAATAAGGACTTTCCCAGTCCGGTCAAAGTAATTTAACTTTCCTCTGAAAAAATGAAATGCTTTGACATGCAAAACCACAGATGACAACATTAGAATGGAATGCTGCTTTGAAGCTACTGTTTATGTCAGTGCCAGGTGTCCAAAGCTGATTGTACCTGCAGATATGAAAAGGAACTTCTTGGCCACTTCAGCATTTCTTAGTCTCTTATACCGTGAGTTACATCTTCCATTTGGGTAACCCAGGGCATGTCCAATCTTATACAGCATGAGCATACACAGCTCTCACTTGATGGAAACGGTTGAGTAATTCTTTTCGTTTTACCACATATTAGCCCGAGGAATGGTTCAGATAAGAGGGATTCCAGTGAGGAGAGATTGAGGTGAGGAGAAATTTCAATGCAAAAGGACTGAGGGGTGGAAACAATGTTTACATGAGAGAATATCTTAATAAGAGGCTATTCATATGCAAGTATTTTAGGTTGAGAGGGTATTCACATGAGATGGTAATTGAATATTGCTGAAAAGAGAGACATCTTGCAGAAGATTTTCATCTTTTTCTGTATTTTATTCAGAATTTCATGTTTTGTTTTAAAGGTGTTTTATATTGAGTCTGACATAAATTGTGACTTGATTGGCATCATTTCAGAGCAGTTTTTCCTGTTTCATGAGTCAATCTTCCTGTTAGTCCTCCAGTTTACAATTCACTGCCTGTACACAGAAGCTGCTCAACTGCTTCTTATCAGTTACCTGACTTGCGCTATGTTGCCGTTCTTTCACTGTCACTCGGACAAAATCCTGGAGCTGTCTTTCTAATAGAATTGTGGTTCTACCATCTGGGCACCTTCTCAAGGACATTAATAAATGGTCAATAAATGCTGATTCTGGATTAGTGGTGCTGGAAGAGCACAGCAGTTCAGGCAGCATCCAAAGTGCAGCGAAATCGACGTTTCAGGCAAAAGCCCTTCATCAGGAATACGAAACATCGATTTCGCTGCACTTTGGATGCTGCCTGAACTGCTGTGCTCTTCCAGCACACTAATCCAGAATCTGGTTTCCAGCATCTGCAGTCATTGTTTTTACCTGGTTAGTAAATGCTTGCCTAACCAAAAACACACACATCTCATGAAAGAATGAAAGAAAAAGCCACCGCCAATTCATGAGACTGATTTAATCTATGCATTTCATCTGTGGCTTCTATTGTTGTATTGTGGTCAGTATATAAACAATCTTTCTTCCGAAACACAACCTCACATCTTTAGATTATTTCCATTTAAATATTTTCATTATCACAATGACTATCTCAGCAGCTCATGTCTGATTTAACCAATGCTACCCACATAAATGTTGATCGAATATGGCATTAGTTTGTGATGTCAATGCAATTAAAGCAGAAACAGAAGTTCACCAACTCAATACTGGAAATTTAACCCTTTTGTCTTCGTCACAATTTACACAGGACTGATGCCTGATATGAGGATAAAATGAAAACAGAAATATATTGGCCGCATTGATTTATCTTTCTGACTGCCACAGGTTTGGTGCTGAAGAGGGAAGGTAGTACCCAGCAACTTACTCAAATCACATAGCTGGCCAATTGATTTTATGAACTGGCTTATTTGTCAGCTCATCAAGAGCCAGTAGAGAATTATATGGGTTACATGTTGGGATCTGAAAGTGTCGAAGTGGATGGGGGATGCCAACACAGTAGAGAGGCAGAGAAGATCTTGCTATTCAAATTGGTGGGACGACACTTACATGAATGAGCTCACTATTCTCGTGGCTACCACGATGCCTTCACCTTTTGGCAGTCCAGTGTCACTGAAATCCTGAGGATAGCTACTGAGGGCAGGGATATCCCTGGGAATAATGGCTACTTGTGCCTTGATCGCCAGCTGCTTAGAAACTCAGCCTTGGCATGCTGCAATGAAGATGTTGTAATGGGGCCACAGCTTGTGAAAACTGAGCATGTAAGTGGCTGACTAAGAACACAGCTCACAAAAGTATCCCAATCCCCCATTGTGTGAGAAAGCTGTACCAGTGCTGGTCTGGTAGTGTGGCTATGTAAGTACAGATTCACCTGGGTCGAGAGAAATGACTTGTGCTTTCAGAGCTCAGCTGACATGGCCCTGTAGAAGGTCAGTGACACCTACATGGGGAGACTGTTCCAGCACAACAAATTGTGTGCTCGAGTAAGAAAGGCTAACCTGCTCTTTGAAGGGCTTTCAAAGGCCTTGGAGTGTGACATGAAACCAGGCCCAACTCATCAGACATGTTGGGAGAGAAGCTGCAGTGCAATTAAAAATGATGAAAACAAAAGCAAGAGTCTGGGAGCAGAGATTAGCTTTAGCTATTTTAAAGGAGATGCTGGACCAGCGCTGGTCATGAAATGCACAGTATTGTCATCAAGAGTTCAGATAAAAGTACATTGGTAGTTCCACACAATCAAGACCATCGTGAATAGAACTGAGGAGGTCCTGGATTAAGTGCATCATTTTTATGAAGATCAGATTTGTCAAAATTTAATTGGAGGGAACCTGAAAATTGATGGTTAAATCTCTGGAGAAAAGGAACTGGATTTCTACCCAATAGAGTTTCGAGCTATGAAATCTGAAAGTGGTGTTAGATATGTAGAGTGAACTGCTCTCTAAATCTGTGAGATCTACCTTTATTGAATCTACTATTTAGCATGTAATTTCTAATATACTGACTATAATTTGTCTGTTAATTCTTCTCAGGTTATTTTAATTATTGATTGTTAACATAAAAGTTATGAGAAATGAAATCTTGGGAGAAAGTGAGGACCAGAGTCGAAAGGTGCGGTGCTGGAAAAGCACAGTCAGTCAGGCAGTGTCCGAGGAACAGGGGAGTTGAATTATCAAGCATGAGCTCTTCATCAGGAATGGACGAGTGAAATCTAGCCCATTGATTTTCTTAATGAAGTTGTTTGTTAAATGCAATTTTACTTAATTTGCTGGTCCCTATGGGAATTCTGATGAAATTGAGGGCTTACCCTGGATCAACTTGCATTAGGCTGTAAAGTGAGTTAAAAAATGAGGTCTGCAGATGCTGGAGATCACAGCTGCAAATGTGTTGCTGGTCAAAGCACAGCAGGCCAGGCAGCATCTCAGGAATAGAGAATTCGACGTTTCGAGCATAAGCCCTTCATCAGGAATAAGAGAGAGAGAGCCAAGCAGGCTAAGATAAAAGGTAGGGAGGAGGGACTAGGGGGAGGGGCGATAGAGGTGGGATAGGTGGAAGGAGGTCAAGGTGAGGGTGATAGGTCGGAGTGGGGTGGGGGCGGAGAGGTCAGGAAGAGGGTTGCAGGTTAGGAGGGCGGTGCTGAGTTGAGGGAACCGACTGAGACAAGGTGGGGGGAGGGGAAATGAGGAAACTGGAGAAATCTGAATTCATACCTTGTGGTTGGAGGGTTCCCAGGCGGAAGATGAGGCGCTCCTCCTCCAGCCGTCGTGTTGTTGTGTTCTGCCGGTGGAGGAGTCCAAGGACCTGCATGTCCTCGGTGGAGTGGGAGGGAGAGTTAAAATGTTGAGCCACGGGGTGATTGGGTTGGTTGGTTCGGGCGGCCCGGAGGTGTTCTCTGAAGCGTTCCGCAAGTAAGCGGCCTGTCTCACCAATATAGAGGAGGCCACATCGGGTGCAGCGGATGCAATAGATGATGTGTGTGGAGGTACAGGTGAACTTGTGGCGGATATGGAAGGATCCCTTGGGGCCTTGGAGGGAAGTGAGTGTGGAGGTGTGGGCGCAAGTTTTACATTTCCTGCGGTTGCAGGGGAAGGTGCCGGGGGTGGAGGTTGGGTTGGTGGGGGGTGTGGATCTGACGAGAGAGTTACGAAGGGAGTGGTCCTTGCGGAATGCTGATAGGGGAGGGGAGGGAAATATATCCTTGGTGGTGGGGTCCGTTTGGAGGTGGCGGAAATGGCGGCGGATGATACGTTGTATGCGGAGGTTGGTGGGGTGGTAGGTGAGAACCAGTGGGGTTCTGTCTTGGTGGCGGTTGGAGGAGCGGGGCTCAAGGGCGGAGGAGCGGGAAGTGGAGGAGATGCAGTGGAGGGCATCGTCGATCACGTCTGGGGGGGAATCTGCGGTCCTTGAAGAAGGAGGCCATCTGGGCTGTGCGGTGTTGGAATTGGTCCTCCTGGGAGCAGATGCGGCGGAGACGAAGGAATTGGGAATATGGGATGGCGTTTTTACAGGGGGCAGGGTGGGAGGAGGTGTAGTCCAGGTAGCTGTGGGAGTCAGTCGATTTATAGTAGATGTCTGTGTTGAGTCGGTCGCCCGAGATAGAAATGGAAAGGTCTAGGAAGGGGAGGGAGGAGTCTGAGACAGTCCAGGTGAATTTCAGGTCGGGATGGAAGGTGTTAGTAAAGTTGATGAACTGTTCAACCTCCTCGTGGGAGCACGAGGCAGCGCCAATACAGTCATCGATGTAGCGGAGGAAAAGGTGGGGGTTGGTGCCAGTGTAGTTGCGGAAGATGGACTGTTCCACATATCCTACGAAGAGGCAGGCATAGCTGGGGTCCATGCGGGTGCCCATGGCAACTCCTTTAGTTTGGAGGAAGTGGGAGGATTGAAAAGAGAAGTTATTCAGGGTGAGGACCAGTTCAGTCAGTCGAAGGAGGGTGTCAGTGGAAGGGTACTGGTTGGTGCGGCGGGAAAGGAAGAAGCGGAGGGCTTTGAGTCCTTCGTGATGGGGGATGGAGGTGTACAGGGACTGGATGTCCATAGTGAAAATAAGGCGTTGGGGACCGGGGAAGCGAAAATCCTGGAGGAGGTGGAGGGTGTGGGTGGTGTCCCGAGCGTAGGTGGGGAGTTCTTGGACTAAAGGGGACAGGACCGTGTCGAGGTACGCGGAGATGAGTTCGGTGGGGCAGGAGCAGGCTGAGACAATGGGTCGGCCAGGGCAGGCAGGTTTGTGGATTTTGGGCAGGAGTTTAGAAACGGGCGGTGCGGGGTTGTGGGACTATGAGGTTGGAGGCGGTGGATGGGAGATCCCCTGAGGTGATGAGGTTTAGAAACGGGCGGTGCGGGGTTGTGGGTTAGAAACGGGCGGTGCGGGGTTGTGGGTTCACTGGAACTTTCCAGAATGTAAACAAACTGGTTATAACATTTGCTCTGTTCATTGGGGAACTGACAGAAATACGTTTGAGGAGAGAGATTAGCCTCTTTGTCTCTTGGCAAATTGACCAATGATAATTTGAAGGGTGCAGCAGAGAAAATGTTAAAACCAGGAGGCTTTGAAGACAGACATGAATAAATAATTAACTCATCACTTGAAGGTGAGGGAAGAAAAGAATAAGAAGGAAGAATATGCATGGTTACAAGGAAAAGGTGGCAGAATGGTACCAAGTGAACTTTTCATTTGAACAGCCAGGGGAAATACAATGGGATGAATTGCCTTACTCAGTGCTATAACAATTCTGAGATTCTGCTAGTGCTCAAGTAAAAGTAGCCAAACTTCAGTTCAAACATCCAAGGCCAAAAAACATCTTCCACCTTGGCTGTGAACCCTAGGACTATGTGAACATCTAGTGGGATGGAAGGAAAGAAAAATTCTTTTTGAGGGAACTTTGATGGCAGGGTGACAGCACACAGCTCCTATGAAGTAAATTAACATATAAAGTATCAAGCTTGCATAAATTATATTGTTTTATACATTACAAAGAAAAGGTGGTGGGATAGCATTGCTGGTTAAAGAGTCAGTTTATGTAATTGTGAGGAAGGACATTGAATTTGGTGCCGTGAAATCCATATGGGTAGAGTTTAGAAACACCAAAAGGCAGAACATAATAGTGGGTTATGTGTTGAGTGGCAATAATAGTGGTGAGACCATCACTAATTTTTCTTTATTTTATTCATTTTTGCTTTGGAACTGTGAGCAGAACTTGAGGATGGAATTTTGATCAGAGAAGACAAAGGAATGAGTAAGCTGATATGTGCTTATGGGAACTGGCCAACAAAGATAATTGTAGGTTAATTACTTTTCTAAGATCACTTGTAGACATTTTGGCACCTGACAGCTGGTCAATTGGTTGCATTGATCACTCAAGGAGAGGCCAGAGTTAGCCAGCCAACCACAGAAAAGACCTAATTTGAACTGGCTTTGGCTGGGCTTTAGAAGGAGAAGACTGTGGAAGTTGATGGAATTTTTCTTTTGAGTTAAAGAATTATTAAATAGTTTGAAAAAAGAAACTTAGTTTATAAGAGAAAAATGAATGCTAGAAACTGTTTGCAATGACTGAAGGTTTTAGAATATCAGAATTTAACCAAGATACAAATAACACAATGCACCAGTCAAAGATTCCATAAATACCTGGTACTCATTGTTGAAGTGGTTATTGAACTGACAAATTGCAATTTTTAAATTTTCTTTTAACTTATCCTTTAACTGTATCTGTCTGGCTGACTTTGTGTGTGAGTGGGTGGTACAGTGGCCTCACAGCACTAGGATCCCAGGTTCAATTCCAGCCTTGGGCAACTGGCTGTATGGAGTTTACACATTCTGCCTGGGGGTGCTCCAGTTTCCTCCCACAGTCCAAAGATGCGCAGGTCAGGTGAATTGCCCATAGTGTTAACATTAGTCAGAGGGAAATGGGTCTGCATGGGTTACTCCTCAGAGGGTTGGTGTGGGCTGAAGGGCCTGTTTCCACACTGTAGGGAATCTAATCTAAACAAGATTGGGCTTAGAAATCTTAGTTGTTAGTTAGATTGCCCAATATACCAACCACTACAGCGGACAGCTGAAACTGACACCCGGAAGCGGCAAGGACAGACCACTATAAATACCGGAGGAAACATCAAAGAAGCGCTTCGCAGGAGGCTCCAGAGCACTGATGATGTCTCCTAGCCAGGGGACGAAACGTTTGCAACTAAAACTTCCAGCTCGACGAACAGAACCACTACAACAAGCACCCAAGCTACAAATCTTCACACAAACTTTGAAGATTGCCTATTGTTTACTTTTGCTCCAATAAAGTTACATTATTATTTTTTGTTCAAGTTTTAAACTTGATATCAGATCTGTTATTTGTAATGTCTGGTTAGAAACAATTGGGAAGTTTTGAGATCATTGAATGCTTTAATTTCACTGTTATGAATACAGTTTTAGCAAGTCTGATTTGGTCTGACTTGCTATCCCTGTGTTGGAACATAACTGGAGGCTTGGGGCTGAGATCTTGGAATGCAGACAACGTAGGTTTGGGAGTGGAGGTTGATACACCTTGGAGTAGGTATCCTGACACCATGTTTGTATATGGTCTTTAAATAGCATGAAAAATCATAACTTTTTTTTGCAAGTGTCAGAACTTTCCCTGATATTGTTGCAGATCACAACTAGGAGAGTTAGCCAGCAGACTGAAAATCAACTTACCAGAGCAAGCTAAGAAAGCAGATTGTTTAATGGAAATACCAACTTAAGTCATTGGTGATCCCACAGTTAGGGGGACAGACAGGAGATTCTGTGGGAATGAGAGACACTCGCAGTTGGTGTGTTGCCTCCCAGGTGCCAGGCTTCATGATGTCATGGATTGTGTTTTCAGAATCCCTAAGGAGGAGGGGGAGCAGCCCCAAGTTGTGGTCCACGACATAGGTAGGAAAAGGGATGGGGGTGTAAGGCAGAAATTCAGGGAGCTAGGACAACCAGAGTTGTTATCTCTGGGCTCTTATCTGTGCCACATGCTAATGAGGCAAGGAATAGGGAGAGCCAGCAATTGAACATGTGTTTACAGGGATGGTGCAGAGGGAGGGATTCAGATACCTGGATAATTTGAGCTCATTCTGGGATATGTGGGAGCTCTATAAATGGGATAGACTAGACCTGAACTAGAGGGGTACCAATATCCTGGGATGGGGGAGTTGGTAGAGGGTGGGGTATTTGTTAATGCTTTCCGGGAGTGTTTAAACTAATTCAGTAGGGGAATAGGAACCTGAATTGTAGCTCCAGTGTACAGGAGGTTGAGAGTAGTGAGGTCATGAATAAAGTTTCAAGGTCGCAGGGGTGTACCAGCAGGCAGGATTGAAAATCACACAACACCAGGTTATAGTCCAACAGGTTTAATTGGAAGCACTAGCTTTTGGAGCGTTGCTCCTTCATCAGGTGGTTGTGGAGGACACAATTGTAACACACAGAATTTACAGCAAAAGTTTACAGTGTGATGTAACAGAAATTATATATTGAAAAATACCTTGATTGTTTGTTAAGTCTCTCATTTGTTAGAATGACCATGATAGTTTAACTTCTTTCATATGTAAATCCCAAAACTTTTTTAAAAATGTTAGCAATACCCAATACATTGGGTGCTGATATCCAATACATTGTCTGGGCTGATACCAATTGTTAAAGTTCACTTGAGAATGGAACTTTAAAAAAAGGTTTGCGATTTACATATGAAAGAAGTGAAACTATCATGGTCATTCTAACAGATGAGAGACTTAACAAACAATCAAGATATTTGTCAATGTATAATTTCAGTTACATCACACTATAAACTTTTGCTATAAATTCTGTGTCTTACAATCTTATACCTCACAACCTCCTGATGAAGGAGCAGCGCTCCGAAAGCTAATGCTTCCAAACAAACCTGTTGGACTATAACCTGGTGTTGGGTGATTTTTAACTTTGTCAACCCCAGCCCAACACCCTATCATGGCAGGCAGGAAGTTGGTTTGAAGTGTGTCTACCTCAATGCCAGGTGTAGCCAGAATAAGGCGGGTGAACTTGCGGCATGGGTTGGTAGCTGGACCTTCGATGATGTGGCCAGTTTGGAGACAGGAATAGAACAGGGACAGGAATGGTTGTTGCACGTTCTGGGGTTTAGATATTTCAGCAAGATCTGGGAACATGGAAAAAGTGGGAGAGGTGTGGTATTGTTAGTCAATGACAGTGTTACAGTGGTAGAAGGGACGTTTGTTGAGGACTCTCTACTGAGGTAGTATGGGCTGAGGTTAGTACAGGAAAGAAGAGGTCACCCTGTTGGGAGTTTTCTATAGGCCTCTGAATAGTTCCAGAGATGAAGAGGAAAGAATTGCAAGGATGTTTCTGGATAGGAATCAACAAAAACAAAGAAGAACAAAGAAAATTTACAGCCCAGGAACAGGCCCTTCGGCCCTCCAAGCCTGAGCTGATCCAAATGTACTGTCTAAACCTGTTGGTTAATTCCTAAGCATCTGTATCCCTCTGCTCCCCACCTACTCATGCATCTGTCCAGACACATCTTAAATGAATCTACCATGTCTGCCTCTACCACCTCTGCTGGTAACGCATTCCAAACACCCACCACCCTCTGTGTGAAGTACTTACCGCATGTATCCCCCTTAAACTTTCCACCTCTCACCTTGAAAGCGTGACCTCTCATTATTGAATCCTTCACTCTGGGAAAAAGCTTAGCTCAATCCACCCTGTCTATATCCTTCATGAGTGAATGTAACAGGGTAGTTGTTATGGGGGACTTTAACTTTCCAAATATTGACTGGAAATACTATGGTTTGAGTGCTTTAGATGGGTCAGTTTTTGTCCAATGCGTGCAGGAGGGTTTCCTGACACAGTGTGTAGATGGTGTGGTGCCGAAAAAGCACAGCAGGTGAGGCAGCATCCGAGAAGCAGGAGATCAACGTTTTGAGCAAAAGCCCTTCATTAGGAATGGGCTTTTGCCAGAAACATTGATATTCCTGCTCGTCAGGTACCACCTGACCTGATGTGCTTTTCCAGCATCACATTCTCGACTCTGATCTCCAGCATCTGCAGTTTTCACTTTCACACAGTGTGTAGATAGACCAACAAGGAGCAAGGCCACATTGGATTTAGTACTGGGTAATGAACCAAGCCAGGTGTTAGATTTGGAGGTAGGGTGAGCACTTTGGTGATAGTGACCACAATTTGGTTACGTTTACTTTAGTGATGGGAAGGGATAGGTGTATACCACAGGGCAAGAGTTAGAGCTGGGGAAAAGATGTTTATGATGCTATTAGGCAAGATTTAGGATGCATAGAATGGGGATGGGCACAATTGAAATGTGGAACTTGTTCATGGAACAGATACTGCGTGTCTTTGATAAGAATGAACCTGTCAGACAGGGAGGAAGTGATCGAGCGAGAGAGCTGTGGTTTACTAAAGAAGTTGAATCTCCTGTCAAGAGGAAGAAGGAGGCTTATGTGAAGATGAGACATGAAGGCACCGTTAGGCACTTGAAAGTTACAAGCTAGCCAGGAAGGACCCAAAGAGAGAGCTAAGAAGAGCCAGAGAACATGAGAAGTCTTTGGCAGGTAGGATCAAAGAAAACCCTGAAGCTCTCTTATAGGTATGTCAGGAATAAAAGAATGACCGGGGTAAGATTAGGGACAGTCAAGGTCAGTAGCGGGAAGTTGTGCGTGGTGTCCAAAGAAATAGGAGAGGTGCTAAATTAATATTTTTTGTCAGTTTTCACACAGGAAAAATACAATGTTGTTGAGTAGAATACTGAGATACAGGCTGTTAGATGGGGATTGAGGTTCATAAGGAGGAGGTGTTAGCAATTCTGGAAAGTATGAAAATAGATAAGTCCCCTGGACCGAATGGGATTTATCCTAGGATTCTCTGGGAAGTTAGGGAAGAGATTGCAGAGACTTTGGCTTGGATCTTTATGTTATCATTGTCTACAGGAACAGTACCAGAAGACTGGAGGATAGCAAATGTTGTCCCCATGTACAAGAAGGGGAGTAGAGGCAACCCTGGTAATTATAGGGACCAGTGAGCCTTACTTCTGTTGTGGGCAAAGTTTTGGAAAGGATTATAAAACAGAGGATTTACAATAATCTAGAAAGTAAAAAGTGAGGTCTGCAGATGCTGGAGATCAGTGAAAATGTGTTGCTGGTTAAAGCACAGCAGGTTAGGCAGCATCCAAGGAACAGGAAATTCGACGTTTTGGGCCAGAGCCCTTCATCAGGAATGCATTCCTGATGAAGGAATTTCCTGTTCCTTGGATGCTGCCGAACCTGCTGTGCTTTAACCAGCAACACATTTTCAATAACCTAGAAAGGGTTAATTTGATTAGGGATAGTCAACAAGGTTTTGTGAAGGGTAGGTCGTGCCTCACAAACCTTATTGAGTTCTTTGAGATGGTGACCAAACAGGGAGATGAGGGTAGAGTGGTTGCTGTGGTGTATATGGATTTCAGTAAGGTGTTTGATAAGGTTCCCCACAGTAGGCTATTGCGGAAAATACAGAGGCATGGGATTGAGAGTGATTTAGCATTTGGATCAGAAATTGATTAGCTGTAAGAAGACAGAGGATAGTGTTTAATGGAAAATATTCATCCTGGAGTTCAGTTACTAGTGGTGTACCACAAGGATCTGTTTTGGGGTCACTGCTATTTGTCATTTTTATGAGGGCGTAGAAGGATGGGTCAGTCAATTTGCAGATGAGACTAAAGTGGAGTTGTGGACAGTATGGAAGGATGTTGCAGGTTATAGAGTGACATAGATAAGCTGCAAAGCTGGGCTGAGAGGTGGTAAATGGAGTTCAATGCGGAAACATGTAAGGTGATTCACTTTGGAAGGAGTAACAGGAATAAAGAGTACTGGGCTAATGGTAAGATTCTTGGTAGTGTGGATGAGTAAAGAGATCTTGGTGTGCATGTGCATAGATCCTTGAAAGTTGCCACCCAGGTTAATGGGGTTATTAAAAAGGCGTAAGGTGTGTTAGCTTTTGTTGGTAGAGGGAAATACGTCTCTGGTGGGGGTTGGGGGGGTCTGTCTGGAGGTGGCAGAAGTGGAAGAAGGAGGCCTTCTGGAGACTTTCTGAGGAGGAATTGGTCACCCTGGGAACAGATGCGGCAGAGGCAGATGAATTGGGAATAAGGGATGGCATTTTTACAGGAGGTAAGGTGGGAAGAGGTGTAGTCTAGGTAGCTGTGGGAGTCGATAGGCTTGTAGTATATGTGTGTGGTTTATCAGTTGCCAGAGACGGTGATGAAGATGTCGTCAAGCAGATCCTCTGCCCTGAAGCTCTTCAGCCATGTCCTCAAGCAGAACCCCACCACCTATTTTCCTCCCACTCCTATTAGCGTTCCAAAAAGACCATTCCCTCCACGACTCCCTCATCAGGTCCACACCCCCTATCAGTCCACACCCTACTCCCGGCACCTTTCCCTGCCACTGCAAACTTGCGCCCACACCACTCCCTTCACCTCCATCGAAGGCCAAGGGATCCTTCCACATTCATCAGAAATTTACCTGTGCAGCTGTACAGGGCCCTGGTGAGACCACACCTGGAGTACTGTGTGCAGTTCTGGTCGCCAAATTTGAGGAAAGACATTCTGGCTATTGAGGGAGTGCAGCGTAGGTTCACGAGGTCAATTCCTGGAATGGAGGGATTACCTTACACTGAAAGACTGAAGCAACTGGGCTTGTATACCCTCGAGTTTAGAAGACTGAGAGAGGATCTGATTGAGACGTATAAGATTATGAAAGGATTGGACACTCTGGCAGCAGGAAACATGTTCCCGCTGATGGGTGAGTGCCGAACCAGAGGACACAGCTTAAAAATACGGGGTAGACCATTTAGGACAGAGATGAGGAGAAACTTCTTCACCCAGAGAGTGGTGGCTGTGTGGAATGCTCTGCCCCAGAGGGCAGTGGAGGCCCAGTCTCCGGATTCATTTAAGAAAGAGTTGGATAGAGCTCTCAAAGATAGTGGAATCAAGGGTTATGGAGATAAGGCAGGAACAGGATACTGATTAGGAATGATCAGCCATGATCATATTGAATGGCGGTGCAGGCTAAGAAGGGCTGAATGGCCTACTCCTGCACCTATTGTCTATTGTCTACTGCATCCGTTGCATCCAATGTAGTCTCCTCTACATTGGGGAGACAGGACACCTTCTTGCAAATCATTTCAAAGAACATCTCTGGGACACCCGCACCCACAAACCCCCACTGTCCCGTGGCTAAACACATCAACTCCTCCTCCCACTCCGTCAAGTACATGTAGGTCCTGAACCTCCTCCACCGCCAAACTGTTATGACCTGATGCCTGGAGGAAGAATGCCTCATATACTGCCTTGGGACCCTGCAACCACATAGGATAAATGTGGATTTCAACAGCTTCCTTGTTTCCCCTCACCCCCCAATCATCCCAGTCCTAAGCTTCCAATGCGACACCACTCTCCTGACCTGTCCATCACTCCCCCCTGACCTTTCACCTTTTACCTCATCTTCAGCCACCTAGCATTTTCTGAGCTATCTTCCCCCAAACTCCACCCCCTCCTATTTATCTCTCAGCCCCAACCCACAAGCCACATTCCTGATGAAGGGCTTATGCCCAAAATGTCGATTCTTCTGCTCCTCTGATGCTGCCTGACCTGCTGCGCTTTTCCAGCACCACACTCTAGACTTTGATCTCCAGCATCTGCAGTCCTCACTTTTTCCTTCTGAAGTATTTAGAATGACATCACTAACTGAGGCTCAGAATTAAGTAAATCAGCACAGTCAGCTCATCCTGAGGTAGAAGCTGAAGAGGCTTCAGAATGCTCTTATCCTAAAGATTAGAGTGCTGATGAGGAAATGGAAAATCCCTCACTGACCTTCAGATGAAGAGTGGATAGTTATTCGTCAGATAGGTACCACCCAGCTACCGTGGGGAGATTATGCAAGTAACACGTGAAATTCCCATGGCAGGATAAGAGGGGATCTTCAGGCTTCGGGTGTCCAAGCACATGTATTTTAGCTGGTGTTATGACCAAATACCCAAAAAAAGCTTGTCTTGCCTCATAATCTGTTAAAATGTGAGTGACAGAGAACTCCCAAATTCCACTATTTAAAGAAAAAATATCCATTCATTTTTCTAACTCTAATAGTGAATATTAAGCAAAAGAATTATTCACAAATCTGAAACCCTCTAGTCTCTTAATTGCTTACGATCTCGCTTCAACTCTGTAACGCTAGTCTGTTCCAATCAGACACTTATTAAAATTATATTAACTTAATCTCAAAACCACACACTGTCTGTTTTCTTCTGTGTCTTCACACTTCCAGCAGCAGATCTCCCTGGGTTGTCTTCTTTCTTTTTATTGTGAGTATGTTTCACATTAAGAGGGACCTTTGACAGAGGTTGTTTTCTAATTTCTTTGAGAGCAAGATGTTAGATTGACAGTTAGCTGTACAGCAGTTGCTTTCTGATCAATTTTCTAAATGTCTGCATTTTTATACTCCCGATTTTATTGGATTGTCTCATTGGGTCAATGTTGGCAAAACAGTAAGTTCAATTGGGTTTTAGTATCCTAGGATATTATTTAAACCGATTAGTTAAATTCGCATTGTTGTCAAACCAGCAACCAAAACTCAGGTATCCATTTCACAGCCAAATGTTACATATTTTCAATTTTCCAGTACACTCTGGGATTGCCATACAGTTGTATACATAAGTGTTTGTAATCTCTCAGTTTAAAACAGCATTCACTCTCTCTTAAATGTACAGTGCATGCCTTCAAATTCATAACACTGGCCAAAAATGTATAAAGATGTTGTGCAATATTGTAAAACATGCCATAATTATCAAGTTGTGGGTAAATCTCAACATATAATTAAAACAACATCACATCGATATCAACATGTAATTAAATCAATATCCCATATCATTGAGGAACTATAAACCCATGTATTTGTGGATCGTATAGGACGCCTCCAATACTAGTATATCCTTACTATTATGGATATGACAAAATGATTTCCAGAGTCTATTCCCTTAAGGGCGATTGAAGCTAAAGCATAGCAGGGCGGCACGGTGGTACAGTGGTTAGCACTGCTGCCTCACAGTGCCAGGGACCTGGATTCAATTCCCGAGTCAGGCGACTGACTGTGTGGAGTTTGCACGTTCTCCCCGTGTTTGCATGGGTTTCCTCCGGGTGCTCCAGTTTCCTCCCACAGTCCAAAGATGTGCGAGTCAGGTGAATTGGCCATACTAAATTGCCCGTAGTGTTAGGTAAGGGGTATATGTAGGGGTATGGGTGAGTTGCGGGTCGGTGTGGACTTGTTGGGCCGAAGGGCCTGTTTCCACACTGTAAGTAATCTAATAAACTCGCACAGTTTTTTCACCAGTTATGGTTTACCAATGGAAGTACAGTCTGATCAAGGATCAAATTTATGTCAATACTTTTTTTCAAAATTTGGGGATTAAACAGCTAAAATCAACTATGTACCATCTACAGACCCAAGGTGCTTTGGGAAGGTACCACCAGACTCTCAATATCAAAGAATATTGCTTTGAGTGTCCAAATGATTGGGATAGTAGGTTAGATTTTCTCTTATTTGCGACCAGAGATTCTCCAATTGAATTGATTGCCTGTAGCCCGTTTGAATTAGTTTATAGTCGTGAAATAAGAGGATCAGTAAAACGAATTAGAGATAAATTGTTAAGCAAGAAAAATGCATCTTCAGTGTTAGAGACTTCTCAAGAGGTGGACAGTAGCATGTAGAGTTTTGGAGGAACAACTGAAAACTTCCCAAAACAAAATGAAAGAGTGGGCAGATAAACATGTGACAACCAGAAAGTTCAATGAAGGAGATAAAGATTTCAGGCTGTTCCTTCACAAGGAAAGCCATTAAAAGCTATGTTCAGCGGTCCCTACAAAATAATCAGGAGAAACGGAGGCCTGCAGATGCTGGAGAGTCAGAGTTGATAAAGTGTGGTGCTGGAAAAAGCATAGCAGGTCAGGCAGCATATGAGGTGCAAGAAAGTCAACCCTTCTTCAGTCCTACAAAATAATTTAAAAGGTTTGTAAGGCGACATTGTTATCCCTGATTGTAGGAAAAAGAATCGGGTGTAAGTGGGATATAAAATGAAACGGAGTGGTTAAGGTAAACGTTGGTCCTTTAGAGGATGTAACGGGGAATTTAATAATGAGAAATCAGGAAATGGCCAAGGCGTTGAACAATTTGTGTTGGTCTTCACAGTGGAAGATGCAAATAACATGCCAATAATTGATGACGATCCTTATCACTAAAGAGGTAGAGTTGGGCAAGCTAATGGGGCTAAAAGTAGTCAGGGCCTGGCCCTGACGGAATACATCCCAAGGTGCTAAAAGAGATGGTAGGAGACATAGCAAATGTGCTCATGGTAATTTACCAAAATTCAGCGGATTCTGGAGCCATTCTGGCAGAATAGTAAACAGCAAATGTGACGCCACTGTTTAAAGAAAGATACAGACAAACGATGGGTAAATATAGGTCTGTTAGTTTAACTTCTGTAGTGTGGAAAATGCTTGAATCTATCAGCAAAGATGAAATAGTAAGATATCTGATTAGAAATTGTCCCTTTGGGCAGAGACAGCAGGGATTTATGCAAGATAGGTCACGTTTAACTAATTTACTGTTATGCTTTGAGGATGTTATGAGTGCGGTGGACAAAAGGGAAAGTGGTGTATCTAGATTTCCAGAAGGCTTTGGTCACAAAAAGCTGCTGCATAAGATAAAGGTACATGGTGTTAGCATAGATAGAAGGTTGATTAACCAACAGAAAGCAAAGAATGGGGATAAATGGGTGTTTTCTGGTTGGCAATGAGTGGCTAGTGGTATGCCTCATGGATCAAGGTTGGGACCACAGTTGTTTACAATTTACATAAATGATTTAGAATTGAAGATCAAGTGTAGTATGTCAAAGTTAACAGATGATACTGAAATGACTGGTTGAGCAAAGTGTACAGAGGATACTGAAATTCTGCAGAGGATATAAGTGTGAGGTGCTGCAGTTTGGGAGATCAATGTTAAGAAAAAATATACAGTTAATGGCAGGACCCTGAACAGCATTGATGTAGAGAGGGATCTTGAGGTTCAAGTCCTTAGCTCCCTTAAAGTGGCCACACAAGTGGATAGGCTGGTAAACAAGATGTATAGCATGCTTGCCTTTATTGGTAGGGAAATTGAGTACTAGAGTCAGAATGTCATGTTGCAGGTTTATGAGACTTTGCTTAGGCCACATTTCAATTCAATTCTGGTTATCATATTACAGGAAGGATGTGGAGGTTTTGGTGAGGATGTAGACGGGGTTTACCAGGATGCTGCCTGGATTAGAGGGTGTGAGCCAAATGGAGAGGTGAAAAAATTTGGATTGTTTTCTCTAGAGTGGCAGAGGTTGAGGGGAGACTTGATTGAAGTCCATAAAATTAGGAGATGCATCGATAGGGTTGATGGTCAGAATCTTTATCCCAGAGTTGAAATGCCTAATACTAGGGGACATGCATTTAAGGTGAGAGGAGGCAAGTTCAAAGGAGATATGAGGGACAAGTGTGTTTCCAATGGTGGGAGTCTGGAATGTGCTGGCAGGGGTTATTGGGGTGGGAACAGATATGTTAGGGACTTTTAGATAAACACATGAATATGCAAGGAATAAAGGGATTGGGACCAAGGCAAGGCAGAAGGGATTAGTTTAATTTGATGTCATGTTCAGCACAACATTATAGGCCGAAGGACTCATTCCAGTACTCTATTGTTCTATGTTCTATGAGAGCAAAGGTGAATTACACAATTTCCAAAGCAAACTATTCCCTCTACTATTGGATTAACAAATTCGGAGATTTTAGAGAATTTAGAAACACTGTTTTCATATCTAGAGAAAGATCAATAAGGATATTTGGGGCGATTGCTTAGGAGATGCAGAGAAGTTTGCAAAGATACACTTGGGTGTATCACATTAATCGAACATGATGTGGATATAGGTAATTCAGACTGAATGAAAACAAAATCTATATCATTGAAACATAGGGAATCAGGCCCAAGTTGTGAACAAAATTCAATATGTGTTGAAGAATCACTTGTTTAAACAAAGCCAAAGTAATTTTTTGTGCCTAATTTGAGTTTTCCAGTGGTATTAGAGTCATAGAGTCATAGAGCTGTACAGAACGGAAACAGACTCTTTGGTCCAACTCATCCATACTGACCAGATATCCGAACTTAATCTAGCCCCTGTTGCCAGCACTTGGTCCCTATCCCTCCAAACCCTTCATATTCATATACCCATCCAAATATCTTTTAAATGTTGTAATTGTACCAGCCTCCACCACTTCCTCTGGCAGCTCATTCTATATACGCACTACCCTCTATGTGAAAAGGTTGCCCCTTAGGTCCCTTTAAACTTTTTCCCCTCACCCTAATCCTATATGTGTTATTTCTGGACTCGAAAATGTGTTGCTGGAAAAGCGCAGCAGGTCAGGCAGCATCCAAGGAACAGGAGACTCGACGTTTCGGGCACAAGCCCTTCTTCAGGCTTGTGCCCAAAACGTCGATTCTCCTGCTCCTTGGATGCTGCCTGACCTGCTGCGCTTTTCCAGCAACACATTTTCAGCTCTGATCTCCAGCATCTGTAGACCTCACTTTCTCCTCCTATTTCTGGACTCCCCCACCCCAGAGAAAAGACCTTATCTATGTACCCTATCCATGCCCCTCATGATTTTATAAACCTCTATAAGTTCACCCCTCAACCTCCAACGCTCCAGGGAAAATAGCCCCAGCCTATTCAGCCTCTCACTATAGCTTAAATCCCCCAAACCTGGCAACATCCTTGTAAATCTTTCCTGAACCTTTTCACGTTTCACAACATCCTTTCAATTTTGAGAAGATTTGTAGCTCAGGTTGAGGTTCTGAATGTAGGTTTGCTAGCTGAGCTGGAAGGTTCAGTTTCAGATGTTTCGTCACACTTGGTAACATCTTCAGTGAGCCTCCAGATGAAGCACTGCTGGTGTTTTCTGATTTCTATTTATATGTTTGGGTTACCTTGGGTTGGTGATGTCATTTCCTGTGGTGATGTCATTTTCTGTTTTTTTTCTCAGGGAGTGGTAAATGGGGTCCAAGTCAATGTATTTGGTGAGAGTTCCAGTTGGGATGCCATGCTTCTAGGAATTCTTGTACGTTTCTTTGGTTTTTCTTAGGATGGATGTGTTGTCCCAGCTGAAGTGATGTCCTTCCTTATCTGTATGTAAGGATACTAATGAGAGAGGGTCATGTCATTTTGTTTTATTTTCACTATGGACATCCAGTCCCTGTACACCTCCATCCCCCATCACGAAGGACTCAAAGCCCTCCGCTTCTTCCTTTCCCGCCGCACCAACCAGTACCCTTCCACTGACACCCTCCTTCGACTGACTGAACTGGTCCTCACCCTGAATAACTTCTCTTTTCAATCCTCCCACTTCCTCCAAACTAAAGGAGTTGCCATGGGCACCCGCATGGACCCCAGCTATGCCTGCCTCTTCGTAGGATATGTGGAACAGTCCATCTTCTGCAACTACACTGGCACCACCCCCCACCTTTTCCTCCGCTACATCGATGACTGTATCGGCGCAGCCTCGTGCTCCCACGAGGAGGTTGAACAGTTCATCAACTTTACTAACACCTTCCATCCCGACCTGAAATTCACCTGGACTGTCTCAGACTCCTCCCTCCCCTTCCTAGACCTTTCCATTTCTATCTCGGGCGACCGACTCAACACAGACATCTACTATAAACCGTCTGACTCCCACAGCTACCTGGACTACACCTCCTCCCACCCTGCCCCCTGTAAAAACGCCATCCCATATTCCCAATTCCTTCGTCTCCGCCGCATCTGCTCCCAGGAGGACCAGTTCCAACACCGTACAGCCCAGATGGCCTCCTTCTTCAAGGACCGCAGATTCCCCCCAGACGTGATCGACGATGCCCTCCACTGCATCTCCTCCACTTCCCGCTCCTCCGCCCTTGAGCCCCGCTCCTCCAACCGCCACCAAGACAGAACCCCACTGGTTCTCACCTACCACCCCACCAACCTCCGCATACAACGTATCATCCGCCGCCATTTCCGCCACCTCCAAACGGACCCCACCACCAAGGATATATTTCCCTCCCCTCCCCTATCAGCATTCCGCAAGGACCACTCCCTTCGTGACTCCCTCGTCAGATCCACACCCCCCACCAACCCAACCTCCACCTCCGGCACCTTCCCCTGCAACTGCAGGAAATGTAAAACTTGCGCCCACACCTCCACACTCACTTCCCTCCAAGGCCCCAAGGGATCCTTCCATATCCGCCACAAGTTCACCTGTACCTCCACACACATCATCTATTGCATCCGCTGCACCCGATGTGGCCTCCTCTATATTGGTGAGACAGGCCGCTTACTTGCGGAACGCTTCAGAGAACACCTCCGGGCCGCCCGAACCAACCAACCCAATCACCCCGTGGCTCAACACTTTAACTCCCCCTCCCACTCCACCGAGGACATGCAGGTCCTTGGACTCCTCCACCGGCAGAACACAACTACACGACGGCTGGAGGAGGAGCGCCTCATCTTCCGCCTGGGAACCCTCCAACCACAAGGTATGAATTCAGATTTCTCCAGTTTCCTCATTTCCCCTCCCCCCACCTTGTCTCAGTCGGTTCCCTCAACTCAGCACCGCCCTCCTAACCTGCAATCCTCTTCCTGACCTCTCCACCCCCACCCCACTCCGGCCTATCACCCTCACCTTGACCTCCTTCCACCTATCCCACCTCCATCGCCCCTCCCCCTAGTCCCTCCTCCCTACCTTTTATCTTAGCCTGCTTGGCTCTCTCTCTCTTATTCCTGATGAAGGGCTTATGCTCGAAACGTCGAATTCTCTATTCCTGAGATGCTGCCTGGCCTGCTGTGCTTTGACCAGCAACACATTTGCAGCTGTGATCTCCAGCATCTGCAGACCTCATTTTTTACTCATGTCATTTTGTGGCTAGTTGATGTTCATGTATCCTGGTGGTTAGTTTTCTGCCTGTTTGCCCAATGTAATCCAATAGGACGGAGACCGGAATTACACACAATATTCCAAAAGTGGCCTAACCAATGTCCTGTACAGCTACAACATGACCTCCCAATTCCTAAATTCAATGCTCTGACCATTTAAGGAAAGCATCCTAGCTACTTAACTATCCTATCTCCCTGCAATTCCATTTTCAAGGAACTATGAATCAGCACTCCAAGATCTCTTTGTTCAGCAACACTCCCTTACATTAAGTGTATAAGTCCAGCTCTGAGTTGGGTATTGGGTTCTTAAACAAGATGGATCAATTAGATGATGTATAGATATAGGGAAGTGGATGCAATCATTAAACAGATTTGTACCTTATTTCCAGACTAGTAGATTGTATTGAAAGGGATGGCAGTGCATCATTCTTATCTAAAAGTGATTTATTAAAAGGATATTGGCAGGGACTATTGACAACAAGGGCTAGGGAAATTTCTGCTTTTGTCACACCCAATGAAGTATATCAACGTTAGACTATGACATTTGGACTTAAGAATGCGCCAGCAACATTTCAGTGTTTAATGAGTAGAGTTACAGCTTAATGGGCACAGCTGACGTGTAGTTTGCTTGGATAACATCAGAATATATCGTACAACACAAAAAGAATATTTAGAGCAGTTAGAAAATTTGTTTAAACAATTATAGTCAGCTGGGTTGGTGTTAAATCTAGCTAAAAGTGAAGTATTGGTGAAATAATACAGGATAGCTGAAAGAGCAGAAAAACTTTGATTGACTTCCCCATTCTCAAAACAAAGTGAAATATAATGAATGTGCAGATTTTATTGGAAATTTGTAACTAACTTTGGGACAATTACTGTATTCTTAACCAACTTGTGATAGGAACAAAGATGGCATGGTGAACAGAATGCTAGACAGCCTTTGAAAAGCTGAAAGCAATCTGAAACCAATTAACTTGTATTAACTGCATCTAATTTTAACAAACCCCATTTAAATGAGCAGGGATGCTAGCATTTTGAGGATTGGAACAGTTCAGTTATGCGATTATGAGGCCGGAATGGTTTCGCCGGAGGGTTATTTTTCTGAGGAATTGAATCAGCATCAGAAAATATATTCCACTTTAGAAAAGGAGGAATTGGCAGCTCCCCAACACTTTGAAGATTGTGCTTGACATGGAAACCACGAATCTTTAGCTTTTCCAATCATTATACGTTCATTTTTAGAGTCATAGAATCATAGAGATGTACAGCATGGAAACAGACCCTTCAGTCCAACCCGTCCATGCTGACCAGATATCCCAACCCAATCTAGTCCCACCTGCCAGCAGCTGCCCCATATCCCTCCAAACCCTTCTTAGTCATATACCCACCCAGATGCCTCTTAAATGTTGCAATTATACCAGCCTCCACCACTTCCTCTGGCAGCTCATTCCATACACGTACCACCCTCTGTGTGAAAAGGTTGCCCCATAGGTCTCTTTTATATCTTTCCCTCTCACCTCTCACCCTAAACCTATGCCCTTTAGTTCTAGACTCCCCGACCCCAGGGAAAAGACTTTGTCTATTTACCCAATCCATGCCCCTTATAATTTTGCAAACCTCTATAAGGTCACACCTCAGCCTCTGACGCTCCAGGGAAAATAGCCCCAGCAT